>NC_140007.1:30153370-30178370 GCF_964263955.1 Coregonus lavaretus | reverse complement strand
GGAAAGGAGAGGAGAGGAGAGTAGAGGAGAGCTAAGGAGAGGAGAGGAGAGGAGAGGAGAGGAGAGGAGAGGAGAGGAGAGGAGAGGAGAGGAGAGAAGAGAAGAGAAGAGAAGAGAAGAGAAGAGAGAGAAGAGAAGAGAAGAGAAGAGAAGAGAAGAGAGAGAAGAGAAGAGAAGAGAAGAGAAGAGAAGAGAAGAGAAGAGAAGAGAAGAGAAGAGAAGAGAAGAGAAGAGAAGAGAAGAGAAGAGAAGAGAAGGGTAGAGGAGAAAGGAGGAGAAAGGAGAGGAGAGGAAAGGAGGGGAGAGAGGAGAGAAGAGGAGAGGAGAAAAGGACGGGTAGAGGAGAGGAGAAAGGAGAGGAAGAGGAAGAGGAGAGGAGAGGAAAGGAAAGGAAAGGAAAGGAAGGAAAGGAAAGAAAGGAAAGGAAGAAAGAAAGGAAAGGAAAGGAAAGGAAGGAGAGGAGAAAGGAGAGGAGAGGAGAGGAGAGGAGAGGAGAGGAGAGGAGAGGAGAGGAGAGGAGAGGAGAGGAGAGGAGAGGAGAGGAGAGGAGAGGAGAGGAGAGGAGAGGAGAGGAGAGGAGAGGAGAGGAGAGGAGAGGAGAGGAGAGGAGAGGAGAGGAGAGGAGAGGAGAGGAGAGGAGAGGAGAGGAGAATGTATGCACTCACTAACTGTAAGTCGCTCTGGATAACAGCATCTGCTAAATGACTAAAATGTAAATGTAAAATGAGAAGGAGAGGAGAGGAAAGGAGATGAGAGGAAGGGAGAGGAGAGTAGGCTATTGTGCTGGGACACAGGGGGCGGTAGGTTCAGTGTCATTGTGGGCCCCTTAGAGGAGAGGTACTTATTGTTTATAGTTTCAATATAAGAGAGTGCATGGTGTGTGTATGTTGAAACAGAGGTGAATAGCTGACACAGCCCACTGCTTAATTTGCTGGTTTCCAGGAGCCATAACAAGTCAGTGTTTGTTCTCTCTGACTACTGAAGGGAATAGGGAAGGACATGAACCATAAAGGCACACCACACACACCACACACAAACACACACACACACACAATGGTCAAAAGGACTGGATCATTCCCTCAGATACACTTTGTGATTGGCTGCAGTTACCAGAAACTGTTCCTGTGCAATAGTACTGTGTCTCTTAAAAGGGTACACTGTAGTTAATGAGCGATCCCTCTACGACAGATTGTTCTTTACCCATAAAGCTCTCAGCCTAAACTGGTTCGCTCTGCACTCTGCACTCTGCACTCTGCACTCTGCACTCTGCATCTGGGCTGCACCTTTTTAAAAACACTCCTCAGGTATCCATTTGTGATGGACATTCATGTCTGGTCCTTATTGCATGAAGCATAGCATGAGGTTGACTGACACTACCCAACAGATTATTATATAGAGCTAGGGCCTCAGTTTGCCACCCCTGCCCTGCTCTGCTCTCATTGTCCTCTCAGCAGCACGCCAGCCTTAACACTTCAGGCTTTAGCGATGGCCGCTCTTTAAAAAAGTTCACAAAAAAAATGAATAAGGCTATCTGCATTGGATGCAGGGGGTAGAAATCCTAATTATCAGTTTAAGTCTGTTCCCTCCCTTCAGAGACAGAGGAGAGGTATATGGTAAGAGCGATCTTAAATCACACCCTTGGTCAGGCGTTCATTAAAGCCATAATGCCAGCCTCTCCCTCTAATGGAAATGGAATCCAGCGCAGGCAGCTATCTCTAGCGTTCGGGTGTAAATTACAGTGTAAGGCCCGGCCGAGTTGGGAAACTTTCCTGGTTCTGACAGGTGCGGCCTGAATTAGCTGTAGTGCTGTTCTAGCAGTCAGTGGGAGAGCGCTGCTATTGATTTTAAGCGCTGTTGCACTTCCTATCTGAAAGGGAATGTGTATTACAAGGACTGGGCACATCAATCACTCTACCTCTCGACTACTCTCCCATGGCTGGTGCCAGGCCCCTTCTGATTCAGGAAGGATAAACAAACAGAACGGACCCAAAACAAACCAGCACAACCACTGGCTGGAATGAGTAGGTGGCTACGTCCTTGTAATAAATGGCTAATAGATCAAAAGTGCACATGTATAATAACATAATATAACCTGTATTGCACTACTAATTTAACTATTCATTGTTTATCCTCCATGTTGGCAGTGTATCATTTTCATGCAGGCCATATCCTGGGTTGTGTGTCACCTTGGTCAAACAGCTGGCGTCAGCTCCCTCAGCTCTCTACTCGCCCCGGTCCCCCTCTCCCCCAGTCCCCCTCTCCCCCAGTCCCCTCCCTCTTTAGCATGTTTATGACCTGGCTACCTACATTTGACATTTTAGTCATTTAGCAGATGCTGTTATCCAGAGCGACTTGCAGTTAGTGAGTGCATACATTTTCATACTGGCCCTCCGTGGGAATCGAACCCACAACCCTGGTGTTGCAAGTGCCATGCTCTACCAAATGAGCTACACGGGGCCCTGCGTGTCTCAGAGTGGTAACAAACAAGTGGAATTGTGGAGCAGCCATGCAGTCCTTGCCTTGCTCTCCATGCATGACCTGCTGCTTATCTCAGCCTGCTGGCCTTTCTCTCAGCCTGATGGCCTCTCTCTCAGCCTGCTGGCCTCTCTCTCTCAGCCTGCTGGCCTCTCTCTCTCAGCCTGCTGGCCTCTCTCTCAGCCTGCTGGCCTTTCTCTCAGCCTGCTGGACTCTGTCTCTCAGCCTGCTGATCTCTCTCTCTCAGCCTGCTGGCCTCTCTCTCAGCCTGCTGGCCTCTCTCTCAGCCTGCTGGACTCTCTCTCAGCTTGCTGGCCGATCTCTCTCAGCCTGCTGGCCTCTCTCACAGCCTGCTGGCCTCTCTCACAGCCTGCTGGCCTCTCTCTCAGCCTGCTGGTCTCTCTCTCTCAGCCTGCTGGCCTCTTTCTCTCAGCCGGCTGGCCTCTCTCTCAGCCTGCTGTCCACTCTCTCAGCCTGCTGGCCTCTCTCTCAGCCTGCTGTCGATACGGTCAGCCTGCTGTCCACACTCTCAGCCTGCTGGCCTCTCTCACAGCCCGGTCCACTGACCCAGCAACAGAGTCTCGCACCTCCTGATGCAGGTCGTATCTCCTGTCCTCGCACACACGTGCACACGCACACACTCTACGAGGTGGGTGTGATGACAAATGGTACTCCGTCCAGCCCTTAAGCACAGCTCTCCCTTGTACGACCCCTGACCTCTCAGCAAAGTGCTTTAACAGAAAGGTTACAGTCCATCAATTAGACTCCATCAATCACCCTGCTACCCCCCTGTCTGTCACAGCGCTTTACCCTCCCTCTCTCTCGCTGATGGACTGCTCCAGGAACACAAACACTCCACCAGCTCCCGGCCAATACCTTTCCAGCCCCAGCCCCTCCACTCCTGCATGCCTATCCATTTCACCCTCACCCCTACATAAATGCCATAACAGCCATAACATAGCAGCTCCTCTCATCCATGTAAGGTACAGCTCTACTACTGTCCACTCCTCCTAAGTAGGCTCTGTGGCTCTGTCTGGTCCCCGGCCTCCATCTTATCCCCTCAGTGCCACATCTACTGCAACATCAGCACCCACACATGGTTCCTGACAGGTCAGGACTCGACGACTCAGTGGCCTCTAGGACCCAGCAGACTGGTGACAGTCAGTCACGGAGACTCCATCACCATTATAGTCCAACTGGATGCTGATTGGACAATGTGTGACTCGAGCCTCAAGAGCTTTCCCTGTTATTGTCTAGCAGTCCCTTCATTCTCCAGTGTACTGCTCCTGTACTTATGTTAATACCGCTGAGTGTTCATTTTCCCTGGGTTTATTCATTCTAGTTACTGTAAAGTATAACAAGATAACAGAGACTGCTGTTTTACATGTTCCTGGAGACAGCCGTTAATAACACTGGGCCTAATGTCAAATATTCCCCCGGTGTCTGACGACAAGGAGGCCTGGTTGGTTGAGTTAATTGTTGGAGTGGGGTGATGATAAAAAGGCGTAGAGTAGAAGTCAGGGCGCTCTTTGGGCCATCTTCTACAATTACACAGGGAAACGTATTATTAATTGGCACTTTCTTTATGCGGAGCCATTATCAATGTCTCTGGCAGGCAGAGGAGAGGAGCAGGAGAGGAGTGATCTGTGTGTCAAAGTGCTAACAGTACAGTTACACATGGATGAGGACGGTTAATAACACCAGGGATGGAAGGGAGAGGAGGGGGAGGTAAAGCAGGGAGGGAGAGAGAGGGGGATAGAGAAAGGTTATAATATATTTAAACACTGAGTCAATTCCTCATCAGGTTGTGTTGTGGTAGATCGAGTGGGTGGGTGGGTAGTTGTGTGTGTGTGTTCTGTGTTCGCTCTATGCACGCAGAACAGAATGGCAAGGCCCAGCACTGCCTAACAGTGGCTATTACTCAATGCTAGTCAAACAAAGAGATGTCCACCAGTGTTAATGATGTGGATTTATGACATAATTCACGGTCGGAAACTCAGTTTCCAGGATGGGAATGATTGTGGTGTAAATAACAGTAAATAATGTTACCATGGAAATAACACCAACACTGTTGACATTTAATTTCATGTGTCAGACACAAACAAATACATTGATAAGACACGGTAGGTACAGTTGAAGTCGGAAGTTTACATACACCTTAGCCAAATACATTTAAACTCAGTTTTTCACAATTCCTGACATTTAATCCCAGTAAAAATTCCCTGTTTTAGGTCAGTTAGGATCACCACTTTATTTTAAGAATGTGAAATGTCAGAATAATAGTAGAGAAAATGATTTCTTTCAGCTTTTATTTCTTTCATCACATTCCCAGTGGGTCAGAAGTTTACATACACTCAATTATTATTTGGTAGCATTGCCTTTAAATTCTTTAACTTGGGTCAAACGTTTCGGGTAGCCTTCCACAAGCTTCCCACAATAAGTTGGGTGAATTTTGGCCTTCTCGTCCTGACAGAGCTGGTGTAACTGAATCAGGTTTGTAGGCCTCCTTGCTCGCACACGCTTTTTCAGTTCTGCCCACACATTTTCTACAGGATTGAGGTCAGGGCTTTATGATGGCCACTCCAATACCTTGACTTTGTTGTCCTGAAGCCATTTGCCACAACTTTGGAAGTATGGTTGGGGTCATTGTCCATTTGGAAGACCCATTTGCGACCAAGCTTTAACTTCCTGACTGATGTCTTGAGATGTTGCTTCAATATATCCACATCATTTTCCTTCCTCATGATGCCATCTATTTTGTGAAGTGCACCAGTCCCTCCTGCAGCATAGCACCCCCACAGCATGATGCTGCCACCCCCGTGCTTCACGGTTGGAATGGTGTTCTTTGGCTTGCTATTACCCCCTTTTTCCTCCAAACATAACGATGGTCATTATGGCCAAACAGTTATATTTTTGTTTCATCAGACCAGAGGACATTTCTCCAAAAAGTACAATCTTTGTCCCCATGTGCAGTTGCAAACCGTATTCTGGCTTTTTTATGGCGGTTTTGGAGCAGTTGCTTCTTCCTTGCTGAGCGGCCTTTCAGGTTATGTCGATATAGGACTTGTTTTACTGTGGATATAGATACTTTTGTACCTGTTTCCTGCAGCATCTTCACAAGGTCCTTTGCTGTTGTTCTGGGATTGATTTGCACTTTTCGCACCAAAGTACGTTCATTTCTAGGAGACAGAACGTGTCTCCTTCCTGAGCGGTATGACGGCTGCGTGGTCCCATGGTGTTTCTATTGTTTGTACAGATGACGTGGTACCTTCAGGCGCTTGGAAATTGCTCCCAAGGATGAACCAGACTGAGGTCTTGGCTTATTTCTTTTGATTTTCCCATGATATCAAGCAAAGAGGCTCTGAGTTTGAAGGTAGGCCTAGAAATACATCCACAGGTACACCTCCAATTGACTGAAATGATGTCAATTAGCCTATCAGAAGCTTCTAAAGCCATGACATAATTTTCTGGAATTTTCCAAGCTGTTTAAAGGCACAGTCAATTTAGTGTATGTAAACTTCTGACCCACTGGAATTGTGACACAGTGAATTATACGTGAAATAATCTGTCTGTAAATAATTGTTGGAAAAATGACTTTGTTAACAAACTCTGTCCTCTGTAGCTCAATTGGTAGAGCATGGTGCTTGTAATGCCAGGGTAGTGGGTTCGATCCCCGGGACCACCCATATGTAAAAATGTATGCACACGTGACTGTAAGTCGCTTTGGATAAAAGCGTCTGCTAAATGGCATTATATTATTATTATAACAAGACATTTGTGGAGTGGTTGAAAAACGAGTTTTAATGATTCCAACCTTTGTATGTAAACTTCTGACTTCAACTGTAGGAGTTTTCTTATTTGGCATATGCTACTTATAATAGATATTATCACTGCCATAATTTTTCAATTTCCAAAAGTTACTTCTTATTGACATTCATATCCGCATTCCGCCCTCTCTCTCCTGGCTCATGCAGAAAAAGCCCTCAAATCAACCCCACTTCATTCTATTGGAAAGTGTGTGAATGTGCAGACAGATACCAACACATTAGCATCACATTCACAGCAGAGACCAGAGGAGTGCATGTTGTGTTAATTGGCCCGCTAAAAGGCAATTATTAGTCAACATTAATATTCCATCGTCTTGCTCAAATAGCTTCTGAAAGGTGCAAAGTTTTCCAAACTGCCATCAGGCAGCTTGTAATATTAAACATCTATCCAACTCTCAACCTGAGGGGGGTGGTTTTCTAATGGGTTCAGTAGGGATTCCTGGTAACCAGCAAAAGCCAGAAAATGGCTTTTTCTGTGAAGAGATGTTATTTGTGGGCATTTCTTGGAAGACGTCGACGTCTCACTTACCTTGTTTTAGGGGACGTCGTTAGCCATTCCTCATGCTTTTCAAACGTTATCAAGTAAGCTGCGATTTCCTGTGGGAGAGAAGAGAGAGGGAGGGAGGGAGAGAGGGAGGGAGAAGAGAGGGAGGGAGAGAGAGAGAAAGGGAGGGAGAAGAGAGGGAGGGAGAAGAAATGGAGGGAGAAGAGAGGGAGGGAGAAGAAAGGGAGGGAGAAGAGAGGGAGGGAGAAGAAAGGGAAAAGAGAGAGAGGGAGAAGAGAGGGAGAAGAGAGGGAGAAGAGAGGGAGAAGAGAGGGAGGGAGAAGAGAGGGAGGGAGAAGAGAGGGAGGGAGAAGAAATGGAGAAGAGAGGGAGGGAGAAGAGAGGGAGGGAGAAGAGAGAGAGGGAGAAGAGAGAGAGGGAGAAGAGAGGGAGGGAGAAGAGAGAGAGAAGAGAGAGAGGGAGAAGAGAGGGAGGGAGAAGAGAGGGAGGGAGAAGAAAGGGAGGGAGAAGAGAGGGAGGGAGAGAGAAAGAAAGAAAGGCTTAGATATGTCATCTTTAGTCACCTGGAGCTAGTGTTGCTAATACATTGTGGAGTCCACGGTTCATTGATCTTCAGACAGGAGAACACACAGCACAAACACAAAGGGAGCACAGAGAGGGATACTGTAGGCCCGATGCTCCTATAGGACCAGCCAGGTAAATGGAGATTGGGTAAAGTAGCACACAGTAGACAGACAGAGACAAGAGATGCAGCACATAGCAGCAGAGGTCAGATCCTATTTGAGACTATCTTAGTTAAACAGGTTTTTGATCAGCCTCTCCTCAGAAGACTTCAATGTGCTTCTCACAAAGAATGACGTCTCCAGCATTTCACATTCAGAGAGCGGCTTTAAACAATTTTTTGTCCAATCCTCCCCCCAAACCCCTTTGATCTGCCCTTGACACGCATCTATGTAGCCATCCACTCTTTAACCAAGGAATAATCAGCACACACCACTCACATAGTACATTGTCATGTACTGGAACTAGGCTAACTAGTATGTGGATGCTATAAAGTCCTCTACAGTCCTATACATGTACAGTAAAGGAGATGCTATAGTCCTCTACAGTCCTATACATGTGCAGTAAAGGAGATGCTATAGCTACTATAGATACAGTGGGGGAAAAAAGTATTTAGTCAGCCACCAATTGTGCAAGTTCTCCCACTTAAAAATATGAGAGAGGCCTGTAATTTTCATCATAGGTACACATCAACTATGACAGACAAATTGAGGAAAAAAATCCAGAAAATCACATTGTAGGATTTTTAATGAATTTATTTGCAAATTATGGTGGAAAATAAGTATTTGGTCACCTACAAACAAGCAAGATTTCTGGCTCTCACAGACCTGTAACTTCTTCTTTAAGAGGCTCCTCTGTCCTCCACTCGTTACCTGTATTAATGGCACCTGTTTGAACTTGTTATCAGTATAAAAGACACCTGTCCACAACCTCAAACAGTCACACTCCAAACTCCACTATGGCCAAGACCAAAGAGCTGTCAAAGGACACCAGAAACAAAATTGTAGACCTGCACCAGGCTGGGAAGACTGAATCTGCAATAGGTAAGCAGCTTGGTTTGAAGAAATCAACTGTGGGAGCATTAGGAAATGGAAGACATACAAGACCACTGATAATCTCCCTTGATCTGGGGCTCCACGCAAGATCTCACCCCGTGGGGTCAAAATGATCACAAGAACGGTGAGCAAAAATCCCAGAACCACACGGGGGGACCTAGTGAATGACCTGCAGAGAGCTGGGACCAAAGTAACAAAGCCTACCATCAGTAACACACTACGCCGCCAGGGACTCAAATCCTGCAGTGCCAGACGTGTCCCCCTGCTTAAGCCAGTACATGTCCAGGCCCGTCTGAAGTGCATTTGGATGATCCAGAAGAGGATTGGGAGAATGTCAGATGAAACCAAAATAGAACTTTTTGGTAAAAACTCAACTCGTCGTGTTTGGAGGACAAAGAATGCTGAGTTGCATCCAAAGAACACCATACCTACTGTGAAGCATGGGGGTGGAAACATCATGCTTTGGGGCTGTTTTTCTGCAAAGGGACCAGGACGACTGATCCGTGTAAAGGAAAGAATGACTGGGGCCATGTATCGTGAGATTTTGAGTGAAAACCTCCTTCCATCAGCAAGGGCATTGAAGATGAAACGTGGCTGGGTCTTTCAGCATGACAATGATCCCAAACACACCGCCCGGGCAACGAAGGAGTGGCTTCGTAAGAAGCATTTCAAGGTCCTGGAGTGGCCTAGCCAGTCTCCAGATCTCAACCCCATAGAAAATCTTTGGAGGGAGTTGAAAGTCCGTGTTGCCCAGCGACAGCCCCAAAACATCACTGCTCTAGAGGAGATCTGCATGGAGGAATGGGCCAAAATACCAGCAACAGTGTGTGAAAACCTTGTGAAGACTTACAGAAAACGTTTGATCTGTGTCATTGCCAACAAAGGGTATATAACAAAGTATTGAGAAACTTTTGTTATTGACCAAATACTTATTTTCCACCATAATTTGCAAATCAATTCATTAAAAATCCTACAATGTGATTTTCTGGAGAATAAAAATCTCATTTTGTCTGTCATAGTTGACGTGTACCTATGATGAAAATTACAGGCCTCTCTCATCTTTTTAAGTGGGAGAACTTGCACAATTGGTGGCTGACTAAATACATTTTTTCCCCACTGTAGATGTATACTGAACAAAAATATAAACGCAGCATGTGAAGTGTTGGTCCCATGTTTCATGAGCTGAAATAAAAGATCCCTGAAATGTTCAACGGACAAATGTATTTACATCCCTGTTAGTGAGCATTTCTCCTCTGCCAAGATAATCCATCCACCTGACAGGTGTGGCATATCAAGAACCTGATTAAACAGCATGATCATTACACAGGCGAACCTTGTGCTGTGGACAATAAAAGGCCATTCTAAAATGTAAAGTTTTGTCACACAACAAAATGCCACAGATGTCTCACGTTTTGGGGGAGCGTGCAATTGGCATGCTGACTGCAGGAATGATCACCAGAGCTGTTGCCAGATAATTTAATGTTAATTTCTCTACCAATGTTGTTTTAAAGAATTTGCCAGTACGTCCAACCGGCCTCACAACCGCAGACCACGTTTAACCACGCCAGCCCAGGACCTCCACATCCGGCTTCTTCACCTGCGGGATCGTCTGAGACCAGCTAACCGAAAAATTTAAGCACAAACTGTCAGAAACCATGTCAGGGAAGCTCATCTGCGTGCTCGTTGTCCTCACCAGGGTCTTGACCTGACTGCAGTTCGGCTTCAGTGGGCAAATGCTCACATTCGATGGCCACTGGCACGCTGGAGAAGTGTGCTCTTCACAGATGAAACCCGGTTTCAACTGTGCCGGACAGATGGTAGACAGTGTGTATGGCGTCATGTTGATGAGCGGTTTGGTGATGTCAACGGTTTGCTGATGTCAGAGTGCCCCATGGTGGCGGTGGGGTTATGGTATGGGCAGGCATAAGCTACGAACAACGTTACAATTGCATTTTATCGATGGCAATTTGAATGCACAGCATGATAATGCACGGCTCCATGTCGCAAGGATCTGTACACAATTCCTGGAAGCTGAAAATGCCCCAGTTCTTCCATGGCCTGCATACTCACCAGACAGGTTATTAATTGAGCATGTTTGGGATGCTCTGGATCGGCGTGTACGACAGAGTGTTCCAGTTCCCGCCAATATCCAGCAACTTCGCACAGCCAATGAAGAGGAGTGGGACAACATTCCACAGGCCACAATCAACAGCCTGATCAACTCTATGCGAAGGAGATGTGTCGCGCTGCACTCGGCAAATGGTGGTCACACCAGATACTGACTGGTTTTCTGATCCACGCCCCTACCTTTTAAAAAAAAGGTATCTATGACCAACATCTGTATTCCCAGTCATGTGAAATCCATAGATTAGGGCCTAATGAATGTATTTAAATTGACTGATTTCCTTATATGAACTGTAACTCAGTAAAATCTTTGAAATTGTTGCATGTTGCGTTTATATTTTTCTTCAGTGTAAATAATTGAGATACTAGTGATCACAGTGGCTCCTGTGTAGGTCAGAGAATAAAGGCAGAGCAGGCCAGGCTACCCTCCCATTTTCACACCAAACTAATGGGTAGCACTTTTGATGCTGCCAGACAACCTCATGATTACCAGTGACAGCCAGCAATTCATCCCTTAGCCAGAGCATTTGTCAGCTACTCAGACAGAAAGACAGACAGACAGAGCGCTAGATGAGGAGGCATGGAGGAGAGACCTGGTGTCATCTCCTACAATAATATCATCTTTCAATATCTAGGGATGTGTGTGTCTCCGTGTGGTGTGTGTGTTCACGTTGGTGTGTGAACAAACCTTTATGTGTATATGGGCTACATTTACACAATGTCCCTTCATGTGTGCTGTTACTTGTCCTGTCCACAGGGGGCAGTAATGTCAACAATAATAAGAGAAGCAACAACGGAAATCGCAGCAACAAGAGATACAATCGGCTGAATAAATCCCCATTCACATACAGAATAAACTCACAGTGTCAGAGAGAGTACACACACACACACACACACACACACACACACACACTGTGCCCAGTGTGGTAAACATCTATGGCTAGGAGCTGAAAAGCAGCCTCCTCCTGGTCCTGTGTCATGATGAATGTGTCCTGGCAGGCACCACCACCACCAGAGCCTGATCCTGGCTGAGCCTGCCCAAGGGGCTGCTGGGGGAACCAGGGTGAGGAAGGAGCCAGGGTGAGGAGGGATCCCAGGCTGGCAGGGGTCCCGCTGGGGAGCGGGGTAGCATGACATGGCCTCCAGGTGCAGGCTGGGAGATAATAAAGCGTTGATTAACTTCCTGTCCCCCTGCCATAATGACTGGAGGGGGGGGGAAGCCATGGCCACAGCATGACAAGGTGGGGGCTAGAGCTGTTCTCTCTTCACTCCAGCAAGTAGCTTAGGGTTGAATTAGGAAAAAGGTACAATAACATGAAGAGAAATATCAACCTACAGTGGTGTAAAGCTTTTTGGAGTTACTGAGCCAAATATGGACATTCAGGCCCCTGAGACTAGAAGCATATGGAGAACAAGAAGAACAGAGAGGACGTTCCATTTACTGTGCCAACCAAGACTACACTGTTGTGGCTAAGTAAATACAGTATCTGAGTGGAATATTCACATAACTAGCACCTGTCTCCTAAGCAAAAGTTTAGGAGAAAGACTACAGTGCACAAGGGGTGGATAAAACTAGACCTGTGTTTTGTGCGGCACCACAACTAACAAAAAAGTGACTTTCCTGCATATATTACGAAATAAATTACAATAAAAGGGTGACTACTAGATTAATTTCCCTCCCTCCCTCCTAAAAGAGGCAGATGCTGTTGGGAGGAGTGTTCATTTTGGGAGGAATAAATAGCAGGTGTATCCTCCTCCGGTGACCTCAGTGCCTATTATTGCCTCAGCCATCTCCATCACTCTCATCTTAACAGTCCGCCGGCCAGGCTGGGCAGCAGGAGATGAAATAGTGGGCCCAGTCGGTCCGGTAAATAAAAGAGGAGTGGATGGAGGCTCTCTCTCTCTATCTCTGCCTCTCTCTCTCCATCATCCCCCTCTCTTTGAACAGATGCCAGGGATTACTCCAAGCCCCCGATCAACCATAAAGGTGCAATAATCTTACGGCGAGAAAACAAACAAAAACAAACGTGCGGTCGTTAAACAGCTGCAAAGAGACAACGTTTATTTGGGCGGCGTAATGAGAGGCTAGTGCTGCTTTCTGGTTGACTACACACGCTTCGTGGGCAGAACAGAGCAGAGTGAGGCGGAGCGGAGAGCAAGGCAAACTGATGGTGCATCAAATTCAAGCCAGTAGCCGCCAACGAGCTCTGGACTCTATCAGCAGACCTTACTGCCTCTGGCCTGCACTCCATCACAAGGGGAAATATTCACACACCAGCCTTTTAGTATACTATGTACAGTATGTCTCTACCTCATGTCTCTACCTCACTCTCTCTCCCACTCACAGCCAGGTCAAACCTAGTACACGACATCTCACACTCTCTGACTCACAGGTCAAACCCTGCAGGGCACATTTGTTCACTCATCTCTACTTCAACCTTCAACTGACTGAAATACACAGCAATAGTATGTCCATGTGTTACTACATCTAGCTGTTTGTCTAGCTCAGCATAAGATCAACTAAACTCCCTGGCAGCAGAACTCGGTTAACAGCACCAATCAACAGACCAGCTTTTAAAAGAGAGTATGATCAGTAGCTAGCCTCTGTAATTGACACAGGGAATGAATGCAAAGAGCCCTTTCATTTAGCAAAGAAAACAACATGCAACTGTTTACTGCTGCAGCCCAGCCATCTCATTTGTTTCTTTTGTCTCTTTCCAAAGCCGTGACACGTATGTGTACGGAGAGCACAGATAGTACGCTAGCTACATGACAGTTAATGGGAGATGTTAGAGACCTTGAAAGGGTTTGTTTGTGCATCCTCTTCTCCATAAGCCTGTTACAATCAGAAAGGCTGATTACTGTGACCTGTCTCTGCTTGACAAATGATTAACTTAACACTTCACAGGGTGCCATTCCTTTCCTTCTCTACACTCTAACCCAGCTATCTCTGTTCTGTCTTTCCCGTCTCCCTCCTAGCACTCACACAGTCACCGTCTCATCAGTGTGTCGTGCTTTTCTAAACGTTGAGGTGAAAACCTCCAAACGAGATTCACTCTGAGACGTCTGGCTTTGCCATTCAATGCCTCCCTCTCTTCAAATTATATTTTCACACTGTGGAAGTTACAACGGTTTCTCCAGACAAAATCACACTTTGAAATGTCTACCTATTTGAAATGAGAGATGACACTAACATATTCACCCTATTTCATTTTCTGGCACCCAAACGAGAGAGAGAGGGAGGCGGGGTAGATGGCAGCCCCTCAGAAAATAAACACCATTTGACCCTGCAGTAATGACTGTCTGGGGAACAAGCGTCGAGCGAGGGCAGTTCCTTTGTGAAGCTGATCAGACAGACTTCATCACTTCATTAAGTCAGTTAGTTAAAGACTGGTTGGCTGTTTGATGGGGCTCTTTGTGAGACTGGTAGTAACACTGTCCCTGGGTGACTTAGGGGCTTGGCTAGCTACACGCCTGGCTGGCCACCTGGCTGTTTGTTGCTGTTCTGTTCCTCCGGCTAGGTTAGCTTTGATTTATGTGTGTGAAGAGAGGCGTTGAGAGGATCAACGCTCCCCCATTTGGAATGACAGAAGTGATCACTTGAAACAACTCTCACTGTTTCATTAAAAGGGATAGATAGGAGTCTTTTGGCAATATCTCAGGGCGCATCAGTCTCTGAACCCTATCCATAATGGCTCTCTCTCCCAAAGTGCCACGGAGCATTTGATCTGACAAGGGGGTCTCGTGTCTCTGAGGCACACACCCCTACCATTTGAATACAAAGGTTTGTCTCACTGTGTGATGGTTTAATCTCCGTTTTTTTAAAACTACCTCGAATAAAAACGACCTTGAATAACAGACACATGGGTTTACACCCTGATAGTATGATGCTTAGTTTAATAATATAATATGTCTATGAAAATCGTGTAGCTCAGTTGGTAGAGCATGGCGTTTGCAACCCCAGGGTTGTGGGTTCGATTCCCACGGGGGGCCAGTATGAAAAAAACGAACTAACTGTAAGTTGCTCTGGATAAGAGCGTCTACTAAAATGTAAAACCTGAGGTTCAACAGTTACTCGCCCTCTTTTACCAATTAATCATATTTTTCATTCATATACAGTTTTACCAAGAAGGAGAGTGATGGAGTGCTGCATCAGATGACCTGGCCTCCACAATCACACGACCAAAACCCAATTGAGATGGTTTGGGACAAGTGCTCAGCATACAGTACTAGTCAAAAGTTTGGACACACCTACTCATTCAAGGGTTTAACTTTATTTTAACAATTTTTTACATTGTAGAATAGTAGTGAAGACATCAAAACTATGAAATAACACATATGGAACCATGTAGTAAACAAAAAAGTGTTAAACAAATATATATTATATTTGAGATTCTTCAAATAGCCACCCTTTGCCTTGATGACAGCTTTGCACCCTCTTGGCATTCTCTCAAGCAGCTTCACCTGGAATGCTTTTCCAACAGTCTTGAAGGAGTTCCTACATATGCTTAGCACTTGTTGGCTGCTTTTCCTTCACTCTGCCGTCCGACTCATCCCAAACCATCTCAATTGGGTTGAGATCGGGGGATGGAGGAGGCCAGGTCATCTGATGCAGCACTGCATCACTCTCCTTCTTGGTAAAATAGCCCTTACACAGACTGGAGGTGTGTTGGGTCATTGTCCTGTTGAAAAACAAATGATAGTCCCATTAAGCCCAAACCAGATGGGTGGCGTATCGCTGCAGAATGCTGTGGTAGCCATGCTGGTTAAGTGTGCCTTGAATTCTAAATAAATCACAGACAGTGTCACCAGCAAAGCACCCCCACACCATAACACCTCCTCCTCCTCCATGCTTTACGGTGGGAACTACACATGTGGAGATCATCCGTTCACCCACACCGCATCTCACAAAGACACGGCGGTTTGAACCAAAATCTCAAATTTGGACTCCAGACCAAAGGACACATTTCCACCTGTCTAATGTCCATTGCTCGTGTTTCTTGACCCAAGCAGGTCTCTTCTTATTATTGGTGTCCTTTAGTAGTGGTTTCTTTGCAGCAATTTGACCATGAAGGCCTGATTCACACAGTCCCATCTGAACAGTTGATGTTGAGATGTGTCTGTGACTTGAACTCTTTGAAGCCTTTATTTGGGCTGCAATTTCTGAGGCTGGTAACTCTAATGAACTTATCCTCTGCAGCAGAGGTAACTCTGGGTCTTCCGTTACTGTGGTGGTCCTCATGAGAGTCAGTTTCATCATAGCGCTTGATGGTTTTTGAGACTGCACTTGAAGAAACTTTCAAAGTTCTTGAAATGTTCCGTATTGACTGACCTTCATGTCTTAAAGTAATGAAACTGTCGTTTCTCTTTGCTTATTTGAGCTGTTCTTGCCATAATATGGACTTGGTCTTTTACCAAATAAGGCTATATTCTGTATACCCCTCCTACCTTGTCACAACACAAGTGATTGGCTCAAACGCATTAAGAAGGAAAGAAATTCCACAAATTACCCTTGAATGAGTAGGCGTGTCCAAACTTTTGTCTGGTAGTGTAGGTCTATAGTATAATGGCACTAATGAAAAGCTATTTAAATCAAAAGCTCTGACTTTAAAAAACTATGTTCTACAGTGTATTGATTACCAGCCTCAGTTAATGGTACTAGAGAATCATCATAGTGCATAACGTAGGTTAGGATAGGGTATATAGTAATACAGTGCCTCCGGCCATGCTTTAGTTGAGTCCTGGGGAATGACGGAATGTATCCTGCCTGACGGCGCTTCTCTTTGACCTTGGCCTGCACTTGAAAGCGGGAAGCTTCATGAGAGGAAAGGGGTGGGGGGGTGAAGACAGATATGGTGAGTGGAGCCTCCCTGACGACCCAGCTCCACAGGAACCCAGGCTCTGTGTGGAGAGCCAGGTCATCTGATATTTCCTCCAGGGCAGCCCATGAAATCTAGCTGGCCAGGGCCAGGCACAAATGGATTAGAGGAGGGAGGGGAGGAGGAGAGGAGGGAGGGAGGTGGGGGGGGTGTGGAGAGCTGCTCTAGTACCAAAGGATCCCGGAAGACAAATTCAAATGCAATTAGACACAGGAGAGATGGAGTCAGGGACATGTAGGGAGCGAGAGAGATAGGGGGAGTGAAAGAGGAGAGCAAAAGAGAAAAAATATAGGGAATAAACAAAAAAGAGTGAGAGGAATAAAGCAAAGACAAATGTGTGAAAAGCAGCAGGAGAGTAAAGGTCTGGTGATTAAAAAGTGTACATCCATTCAATCCTGCAGAGTGCAGCCCCCACGGTGAATCATTTTGGGTCTTTTTGTTCATGAATTCGTAATGTACTTCCAACAATATTTCAAACACAAAACCATCAATATGATCTCGTGGCTATGACTGATTCAAGGTAGATCATTTTAACTAGAGAGAAGAACTCTGGAAATTGTCACACCCTGGCTCTGGGGACTCTTGTATGTTGAGCCAGGGTGTTAGTTTCTTTGTGTATTGTCTATGTTTTGTGTTCTATGTTCAGTTTCTAGTTCATGTGTTTTCTAGGTTGGCCGGGGTGGTTCTCAATCAGAGGCAACGAGAATCAGCTGTTGCTTGTTGTCTCTGATTGGGAACCATACTTAGGCAGCCTGTTGTGCACTTGTGTTTTGTGGGATCTTGTTCCGTGTTGGTTTGTGTTCATGACCGAGGACTTCACGTTTCGTTTTGTTGTTTTGTGTTGTAATTAAAAGTACTATTAAAGTATGTACTCGTATCACGCTGCGCCTTGGTCCACTCATTATGACGATCGTGACAGAGATGTATCATATTATTAAGTTGGAAAAGGTTTAGTAGACTTGGAATAAAACACCAGTGTTTCCCCTATATTAATTTGGGGTTAAATCGTTGCCGCCACTCCAAAAAATATGCTTTCGCTTTTTGGGATGGTAAAACTTTTTCAGTGTAAACTTAAATGACTAAAACCAGATATAAGGTATGTAGAAAAGATAATGAAGCTATATAAACTTACTCTTTCCATGACATAGACTGACCAGGTGAATCCAGGTGAAAGCTATGATCCCTTATTGATGTCACTTGTTAAATCCACCTAAATAAGTGTAGATGAAGGGGAGGAGACAGGTTAAAGAATGATTTTTAAGCCTTGAGACAACTGAGACATAGATTGTGTATGTGTGCCATCCAGAGGGTGAATGGGCAAGACAAAATATTTAAGTGCCTTTGAACGGGGTATGGTAGTAGGTGCCAGGCGCACCGGTTTGAATGTGTCAAGAACTGCAACGCTGCTGAGCTTTTTCACGCTCAACAATTTCCCGTATGTATCAAGAATGGTCCACCACCCAAAGGACATCCAGCCAACTTGACACAACTGTGGGATGCATTGGAGTCAACATGGGCCAACATCCCTGTGGAACGCCTTCGACACCTTATAGAGTCCATGCTCCGAAGAAGTGAGGCTGTTCCTAATGTTCTGTACACTCAGAGTAGTTTTTAAATATCATCTTTGAGAACTAACACATCACCAAAATAAAAACTAGACAGGGAGAATCTAAAATTCAAAAAATGTCATGGCAGGGCCCCCACTGATTTTGTTTTATACCACAGCATTGTTAAATACTAGTTTCAGATTGGCTAGAAGGACATTCTAGAATGGGCATTAAAACCAGATAACGGGACAGTTGGAAAAGATATCGGGACAACATGAAATAATGATGCAATATGTGCCTACACATGCAGACCGTACTTGCTACAAAGTTACAGAAAGCTAAACCAACAATCACACAAACCGTAATTCGATACATTGTAAACGCAGGTCCAATGAAGAAAAACGTAGCTAGCTAGCAATTGATTTGTTTTTGCAGAGACATATTTATTTGGAACTTCTGATGACATGACGTGATGAGTGATGAACATGAATTTCTCCGGTCCCTAAGTGGCACTATGCTGTTAAATCCTCCCACATTAAATGTATAGTTTGACCAGCTGTTTTTTATTTTTGAATTTGGTTGTCATATTGACAGGTTTGCTAGCAACAAACTATTTAGCTAGCTTCTAGCCTAGTGTTTGATATGCAATGTAATTTCCTTGTAATGAAGAGTGTCGACGAGTGTCATGACGAGAAGGCACTATGCCAGGCTAAATTGGACATCATCAGCTCATTGTTATGGATGTATCCAAATGAATGTCAATAGAAAAAAGCTTAAACAAACGCAAATGCAGCTACTTTGCTTTTATGCTGACTGCAGAGGTTGTGACTGTGTAAGCCATAGCTAGTTGGCTAGCTAGCAAGCAAGGGATAACTTAACAACTGGGTCATGTCCTTAAATATAGAACTCATCGAACGACTGGGTCGCGTCTTTAGCAACCAAAAGTATGAATTTGCTTATAAACTTGGTCGGACACAGCGCCATAGGCCACGCCCACTACCACCCCCAGCTAACTTTACCACCGCTGCTGAAAAAATCCTAGGGGAAACACTGTACACAGCTCTACAGTTTAAAGCAGTATGAGGTAAAATTATTAAATCATCAAAAACAGAGGTGAAAAGGTAAAACGATAAAGCAAAACATACAGGTATTTTACTGTGAATATCCAACTGTATAAAATGTAGATCTATAATCTTTGTTCAAGTAAATTTACCTCAGCTTGCCTAAAAGAGAGTGAGGGGTGGATTAGTGCTACTATAGGATGCAGCATAGTACGGAGGACGCAAGTCTTTCTCTTTAGGAGCTAAAAAGAAAGAGAGGAGTAACAATAGTGTGTGTGTTGACAGCTGCACTTGGCATCTGCTGGAGTGGGGCGAGGCTGTTTGAGGCTGTTCTATGAGTCCCTGAGCAGGGTTTAAAAATGCCCTGTACTCCAGCACCCTGCCCATTAAGACCTGCTGCAACCTGTACTCCACCACCCTGCCCATTAAGACCTGCTGCAACCTGTACTCCACCACCCTGCCCATTAAGACCAGCTGCAACCTGTACTCCACCACACTGCCCATTAAGACATGCTGCAACCTGAACTACACCACCCTGCCCATTAAGACCTGCTGCAACCTGTACTCCACCACACTGCCCATTAAGACCTGCTGCAACCTGTACTCCACCACACTGCCCATTAAGACCTGCTGCAACCTGTTCTCCACCACTCTGACAAATTAAGACCTGCTGCAACCTGTACTCCACCACTCTGACCCATTAAGACCAGCTGCAACCTGTACTCCACCACACTGCCCATTAAGACCTGCTGCAACCTGTACTCCACCACTCTGACCCGTTAAGACCTGCAACAACCTGTACTCCACCACTCTGACCCGTTAAGACCTGCTGCAACCTGCCGGGGGCTTCTTAGGGATGCCCAGACAGAGCGGGGCGCCACGCTGCTGCCTCTGTTATATCACCCCTAACGGAACTCTCTTCCTGCTGCTGCTCTATACTACTCACAATGCTCTCCTTCTCCACAGCCGGCGTCTCACAGTTCTGGGTACCAACATGTCAACCATACAAAAACCTACCATGGAGACTCATCGCCAGGATGAACTTGCCACTGAAGTGTACAGTAAGGTATCCTGTATCGCATGTATCATGTATGGCCACTACACTACACTGTTATTTTATCTGTTTGTTTACCCTGGCTGGGTGTTACAGTGTAACAACAACAAGACATAATGGTGGAGAGGCACTGGAAAGGAGAGGCACTGAGGTTCAGGCGGCTAGCAGGCGGGTAGGCAGACGGAGGGAGGCGGGGACGCCAACCAGGAGAGAGGAAGTTGGCACTTAGCGAGATTGTTTTGGCTTTGGTGCCATGGCTTCCGTCTCCGATGGAAATGTAAACTGTTCTTTGAGAGGATGTAATCATTTAGCCTTGAGAGAGCAGAGCAGAGCAGCGCAGCGCGATGGTCAGCCTCCACACGCCGCCTGCCTCCCACCTCTCGCCCAACAGAGTACCACAACATAAGAGACTCGCCTGCCTGCTGCTAAGTGTGTGTACGTGTGTGTTTGTGCGAATGTGTGCATTTCATATGCATGTGTCTGTGTGGGGGTGTGTGTAAGAGAAAGATAGTCAAAGAGGAGGAGAGGTTTCCAGGCAGGGAGAGAATGAAACAGAGAGGAGAAAGAGAGTGCAGGGCGATCAAGCAGGCGATAAAGTGGGAGGATGGAAGAGAGGAGAGAGAGAGGAGTTTTATATGTGAATGGATCTGGTGGTGTGTGAGGGATGTGTGATGAGAGAGGGACATAAAGTAACTGAAATGAAAGGCATCAATCTCTGTCATCCACCCACAATTAGACTGTAGTATGACCCAGTGGTTAGTGCAGCGGTCTGTTAAGGTAACTGATGTATATCACCAACAAGGCCACCTCATAGTAAAGAAATAAGTACAAAATAGAATAAGAACACCAATCTAGTGTGATATACTGTCTTTCTATTGGCCAACTGATATACCCTTGAGAGGCAGGTCTTCTGTAGCAAATCTTTCACCTGTCTCTCTGTGGCTGTAAGTTGTGTGAAGGAAGACTTCGGGGCGGGTTGGAGTGAAGCCTTGGCCAGGACGTAGAGGAGAGGAGGAGATCGTCATTAGTAGACGGGACTGTGTGTGTCTCTCTCAGTGTGTGTCTTTCTGCAAGGGGGCGGACAGGTTTACTTTCTGTCCCCCCCGTGGCTCTGTGACCTCTGGTGTTCCACACCACATCCTCTTCATCATCCCTACAGCAGGACTTCTGTCCCCCCGCTGACACACCAACAGAGGAGAACCGAGCTGGACGGAGCCCACGCTACGCTTCGCCTGGCTCCATGACGCCGACCTTCCCCACCAGCCCCACCGCTGTCCGAGACGTCAGTCTGTCTGTTACACATCGTTGTACTTTTCTCTCCTCCTTAACTCATCAAAACCAAGCCAAACTCTCAGATTCTCACTCAAACGTATCAGTGATAGACCAAACTGTTGAGAGACTCATGCAATGACCTTTACATTCTTCTTGAAGGGTATACTGCTGTATGTGCTGTAAATCCAATAGAAAAAAAGTACAATACAAGCAATAAACAGTGCCTTTTTAATGTTTTCACTATGATATCTACCAGCTAATTAACTATGCACTTTACAACATCATTGAAGTTCTTTCCTGACAGATGAAATATAGTACTATATAGGCATTAAGTTAAACCCTGTAATGATTTCCCAAGGCAAAAAAAAGGTCAAAGACCACCTGTCATGCACACAATGATGGGACAATGCAATCCAGAAGGTCTCCCTAGTACTATCCACATCAATCACATGACATCAGCCTTTCATTCCAAGGCCACCATGGTGGGAGGCGACCATGTGAGAGTCTACCAATCACCCCAAAAATGCCAGAATGAGGTGAGACGATACTCATGCAAGTCTGAGAGCCTATTTATTTCAGCCCCCCAGAATCAATTAATGGCGGAATTATCCCCCGAATTCCACTATTCAGCGCCGCCAAATGACAAGAGCACCCTAGCGTGAAACCAATTTCTAAGTTCCAATCCGAGACGCACCCCAGAACCACCTACTGGGCTCTCTGTGACATTGCGCCTCCCTTTGACCGCTCAGCCACGGGTTCTTTCTGTCACTTGGTGAGAGTGTACATGTCTGTGTGTGTCAGTGTGTCTGTGTATATGTCTGTGTGTGTCTGTGTGTGTGTCTGTGTGTGTGTTTGTGTGTGTGTGTGCATGTACACAGCAGCCGTTCAAAAATAAAGTCCCACTGTGTTCTGGATATAGACTAGTGATACTGGCTACTGTATAACGTTTCTCTTGTTCAGTTCGTGACCTTCCACAACCAGTCTTAAAGCACAACAGAGTCAAATGTACTGAAAGGAGAAAGACATGTGGTCAGAGAGAGACAGGAGGGAGATGTGTTACTCCAGCTTGGAGGAGGATGTGATACACAGAAGTAAGGGATGTTCTTGGTATTTAAGGACCAGAGCTACGGCGCTACAGACAGGGAGACAGGGAGACAGACAGGGAGACAGGGAGGCAGAGGTAAAGGGCAGAAGATGTCTTCTTGAAATGACTAGTGAAAAGGTATGAAGAGTTTCCACCACCCTGTACAGCTAGAGAGCAGCCTGCTACGCTCCAGAGAGGGAGGGAGAGAAACAGAAGGCATGAAGAGAAGACGAGAGTAATAGCACCAGAGACGGCAGGTGAACACACAGACGCTGCTCAGGCCAATTAGCCAGCCAGCAAAGAGGGTTTTTCTCTTCTTCCGGCTCGTCACCATGAGGGGATCGCCCTTCGTCCATATCGCACATTTTCTCTTCACACACACATGCACACTCATATTAATGCACACACACACACATTTCTCCCACAGGCACACACACGCCTGCTCTCTGCTGCTGCCATCACACTGACTGATTTGATTGTTCTTTCTGGAGGAGGGCCAGTGTGCCACACTTTAATTGAAGTGTGTTTTGTGCTATCTGTCCAGCGCATCACATCACATCGGGCTGGCCATGGCTGCTATTCTATTGTTGGGCTATCAGACAGGCTGTCAGGGGGTCCTCTACCTCCCCTCTCCTCTCTCTCTCTCTCTCTCTCTCTCTTTCTCTCTCCTCTTCTTTCTTGGCTCACTGCCTTTTTGTGTTCACAATACCAGGAATAAAGATCACAGACAGACAGAATCAAATCCAGCCAGTCTCCACTTGACAGCATTTACAATTTCAACAAAAGGCCCTGGACCAGTCCTATCAGTGTATTCTGGTGTACTCTGGTAACCCTCTTAAGTCCATATACAGTACCATATGAGCCTATAGTGAATTACTAAGTAAAGCATTAATCATCATCATCACATCAAGGTCATTTCCCATCAGAGAGCTGCTTTTCCCAAGCTATAACAAGGTTTTATGGATCTACCTAGCTTCTTCCTCGTCTTGCCCCCTGCTTTGTGTGTAGCCTATAAGCATAGTTCCATCTCCACAATGTGTGTTATCTGTCGCCGATCTCTCTCCCCTCTAAAATTTGAGACCATTCAGAGAGAGAAGGAGAAGGAGGTGCAGCCTTTCTCTTTGTGAAGGATCCTCTGTCCAGAAAGCAGGCAGTGGATCGATGAGCCAGACGATGGCCCTGCTGCTATTGTTAAGGCCAGACTAGCTCTCTCTCTCTATCCCTCTCTCCTCTTTTCTCTGTTCTGTTTATCTCTGGCACATCCCTCTGTCTCTCCCTTCCTCTTTCACTGGCAACTTGCTCTTAATTAAACATGCCGCAAAGCTATTAATTGTCAACAAGATTCAATTTGTTCCCTGGGCAGCGCCGTGAATGGGCCTCTCCGCCCAGAACAAAGGGCTCCCAATAGCCATGTCAGGACTGAACAAAGACCCTGGAACATCACTATACACCTATCTACTATACAATGCACTGAGCTGGGCCAAGCTGAGACAGGACCAGACAGAGGTGTTATTCAATGTTACTCACTGGGTCCCAATGAGGTGCTTTGGATAGGTAGAGAGAGAATCAGGCTTGTGTATCAAAGCAGCCGGTGCGGTTTTGTAAGATTACATTTGGGCAGAAACAAAGCATTTACTCAGAATGTTGTGGGTACACCTTCACACCTGTCACAATGCCGTCACCTGCTCTGCTTAACAACTATTCAATAAAATATTTGAAATTGGCCTAGTTTTTAATCCTGTTGTGTTTCTGTTCTTTGTATTGCTAAAAACACTTTTGACAAATGGTGTCAATTTTAAATAAATAAGTCAATGACTGCTGAGATGAATTTAGGAGTGAGCAGCTGCCAAGGAGTAATATCATTCATGGCCATGCATCACCGTTACTGGAGACCGGGTGCTCCAGCACTCAGGCAGAACCCACAGCCAGGTGCCAGCACATCAATCCCCCCAGTCACCAGACCCCTTCCAGCTCCCACCCTCCCAGTGGCCCAGACCCATTCCAGCCATCACACACTAGCCCCTCCTCTCAGACCCAGATTCATTGCAGTCCACCCTCCCAGACCCAGACCCAGTCCAGTCCACCCCTCCACCTCCCTCCCAGTGTAGTCTGCCCATCACACCAAATCTAGAGTCAAAGCCCAGTAGCCCAGTCTTTAAACCCTCAGCTCCAGCTCCAGTTGCCCAGAACAGCCAACAGCCACAGTCATGTGGTAGCCTGTCAATGGCACCAGTATGGCACCAAACAGTTTGGCACCGTCTGAAACTGCTAATGAACCAACCCATCCAGTAGTAAACCTACCAACACAACCATAACCTAACCCCAGACCAAGGGTCTGTTCAGAACCACTGTTATGTTAGTCCAGCTTTAAGGCCCTGCTGTTCTGTCTGTCTGTCTGTCTGTCTGTCTGTCTGTCTGTCTGTCTGTCTGTCTGTCTGTCTGTCTGTCTGTCTGTCGGTTTATGTCTGTGTCTGTTTATGTCTGTCTCTGTCTGTTTGTCTGTCTCTGGCTGTCTCTCTCTCTGTCAGTCTCTGCCTGTCTGTCTGTCTCTGTCTG
>NC_140007.1:30125870-30145870 GCF_964263955.1 Coregonus lavaretus | reverse complement strand
ACGAGAGAGACGCAGCCCCAGCCCAAGATAATGACGTCTAGCGGGAGCATCTGTTCAGAAACATCTGCATTTCCTTATCACCATATACAGCTGTGCTGTTGAAATGACACGCCGATCATTTACTGGATTACCTGCCGAGGCACGGCACCACCACCGCTTATTCACAGATCAATGAGGAGGAAATGTTTGTATGGAGGAGGCACGTCTGTCTCTTTGTGGGTGATAAGGACAAGACGCCTGTCATGAACCCTGCGTCCTGAGTCTGTTCCTGCCTGTGTTGCCGTTTTTCTGCTCTGAATCTCCTGTTTCCTGAAGGTTCCTGAACGCACCCTGTCCGGTTGCCGGGCGACGTTGCTAGGCGGGTGATCTCTCGATTACCCGCACCTGCTTCTCATCAGCTTCGGCACACCTGGTCCTGATCATCACCCCTTCATAAGCTCATTCCATGCCGGATCGTTAGCCATGAACAGTATGTTTTGTCAGCGTATCAGCCTCTGAGTTACTAGCGTTCGTTTTGTTGTTTTGCACCTTGTTGGCCTGCCGTGTACTTACCTCCGTTTTTTTCTGTCTACAGTCATTCTCCCGGGACCTTCACCCAACCCCTGACTGGTTGTCGGCGGCTGCCGTGCCATCATTGGATCTGCCACTTCACCTCCACCAACTCATCTCCGCCGCCCGCTTCGTCTCCTGGATTACTCTGCATCTTTTTGAATCTGTTAATAAATACTCACCTTCGTTCAACTCACCTCGTCCTGGTCTGCTTCTGGGTTCTGTCGTAGTGAACCATGACAGAACGATCCGGCCAGAAATGAACCCAGCGGACCTGGATTCTGTTTGCCATGCCATTACCCATCAGGAAAAGATGTTGGGACAACACAGCACGGCGCTACAGGAGATAGCGTTGTCGGTTCGGAACTTTTCTACCAGTCAGACGAAGATCCAGGCTCAGCTCAGTTTGCCGGTGGAGAATCCACCACCGGTTTCACCCCTCTCGCCTGCCGCTTCTGGAGCTGTGCCCTTCCGTGAGCCCAAGGTTCCGATGCCTGATAAGTTTGAAGGGGATTTGGGAAGATGCCGTTCCTTTCTTATGCAGTGTGGATTAGTGTTCGATCTACAGCCCCACTCTTACGCCACAGACAAGGCTAGGATAGCCTTTGTTATTGAATTGCTGCGTGGTAGAGCCCTGGAGTGGGCTTCAGCCGTATGGGAACGACAGGACACCTGCATGGCGTCATACCAGGAGTTCACGGCAGAGATGAGGAAGCTGTTTGACCATCCAGTCCGAGGTAAGGACGCAGCTAAGCGCCTGTTTTCTCTTCGCCAAGGAGCTCGCAGAGTTGCCGACTTCGTTATCGAATTCAGGACATTGGCTGTGGAGAGTGGGTGGAATGAAGAGTCATTGCAAGCAGCCTTTTATCAGGGGTTGTCGGAGCAACTCAAGGATGAGTTGATCTCCTATCCGGAGCCTAGTGACCTGGACAGTTTGGTAGCTTTGTCTATTCGGGTGGATAACAGAGTTCGAGAGAGAAGGAGGGAGAAGCAATGGGGCCCGTCCAATCAATCAGCTTCTCGGTTCCCAGTCGGGTCAGGAGGTGGACCAGAACGCGTCGATCATTGTCCACCACACAGGATTAGTGGAGAGGTCCTGCCTCCAGATTCTGGACCCATGCAAGTGGGGCGGCACGGGTTAACCAAGGAGGAGCGCCAACATAGACATGAGACCAACCGCTGCCTCTACTGTGGGAGTTCGGGACATTACATCTCCACTTGTTCCCAGCGGCCGTCAAACTGCCCAGCTCGCTAAGTTTGGGAGGACTTTTAGCGAGCCGGTTTCAACCTCTCAATACCCCTGTCAGACCCCGTTTCCCGGCTACCCTCATGAACAGGAATCAGAGTTTAGCGATTAACGCTTTCGTCGATTCAGGTGCCGATGGCAGCTTTATTGATGCCGACGTGGTGGAACAGCTGGGGCTTCCCAAGGAGCGATTACCGGAAGCCATTGAAGCTACCACTCTGAACGGTAGTAGTCTGGCACGTATCACGATGAGGACTGAACCGGTTAAGATGCTGTTGTCAGGGAATCATTCTGAGGTTATCTCATTCATTCTGCCTTCTCCCCATGTTCCTCTGGTCCTTGGTTACCCCTGGCTGAAAGAACACAATCCCACGTTCGATTGGGTGACTGGGAAGGTAACTAGTTGGAGCATTGATTGTCATGCTAACTGCCTCAAGACTGCCTGTTCCCATTCTGTTCCCAGTCAGGTCATTGAGGCTAACCCCCCAGATTTGTCCCTGGTTCCCGAAACATATCACGATTTGGGGGAAGTGTTCAGTAAGCAGAGGGCTCTGTCACTCCCTCCCCACCGACCATATGATTGTGCCATAAACCTGTTCCCTGGAGCTGCCTATCCCAAGGGACGGTTATACAGCATCTCCCGACCTGAACGTGAGGCTTTGGAGACCTACATAAAGGAGTCCCTAGCTGCTGGTCTCATTCGTCCCTCGTCATCACCCCTGGGGGCAGGATTCTTCTTTGTGAGTAAAAAGGATGTCTCTCTTCGACCTTGTATTGATTATCGGGGGTTGAATGATATCACGGTCAAGAACAAGTATCCCCTGCCCTTGATGAGCTCTGCTTTCGACTCCTTACAGGGTGCTACTGTGTTCACCAAGCTGGACCTACGCAATGCGTATCATCTGGTCCGGATCAGAGAGGGGGATGAGTGGTTGATTGGTTTTAATAAACCGATGGGTCATTTCGAGTATCAGGTGATGCCGTTTGGACTGACCAATGCCCCAGCAGTGTTCCAGAGTATGGTGAATGACGTCCTGAGAGATATGATCGGTCTTTTTGTGTTCGTTTAACTGGATGACATTCTTATCTTCTCTAAGGAGCTTTCCAGCCACGTCCAGCATGTCAAGCAGGTTCTGCAGCGATTGTTGGAGAATCGCCTGTTTGTGAAGGCCGAGAAGTGTGAATTTCACGCCCACACTACATCCTTCCTCGGGTACATCATCTCCAGGGGAGAGATTAGGATGGACCAAGAGAAGGTTAGGGCGGTTCTGGATTGGGCCCAGCCCGGTACGAGATTGCAGCTCCAGAGGTTTCTGGGGTTTGCGAATTTCTATCGTAGATTTATCCGTGATTACAGCCGTGTGGCCGCTCCTTTAATTGCCCTGACTTCTAGTACCGGAACCTTCAGTTGGAATCCTGAGGTGGACTGAGCATTTCTGGATTTGAAGAGGCGATTCACCAACGCTCCGATTCTCTCTCAACCTGACACTGACCGTCAGTTTGTCGTTGAAGTGGATGCGTCTGATGTGGGGGTTGGCGCCATCCTGTCCCAGCGATGCTCCACTGACGGTAAACTCCATCCCTGCGCCTACTACTCTCGTCGTCTTTCGTCTGCGGAGAGGAACTACGATGTGGGTAACCGGGAGCTCCTCGCGGTGAGACTTGCCTTGGAGGAGTGGCGCCACTAGTTGGAGGGTCGGAGCAACCGTTTGTTGTCTGGACTGACCACAAGAATCTTGCTTACGTGCAATCGGCTAAACGTCTCAACTCCCGTCAGGCCAGGTGGTCGTTGTTTTTTGGACGCTTTAATTTTTCCTTGACGTTCCGACCGGGGTCTAAGAACGGCAAGGCGGACGCCTTGTCCCGGATGTTCTCCAAGACGGAGGAGAGTGGGGCCAAGACTGAGACGATTCTTGCCCGGAACCTTGTCGTGGGAGCCGTTATGTGGAGGATTGAGGAGGAGGTTATGGCGGCCCTTCGGACGCAGCCCGGCCCCGGTAACGGTCCACCCGGTCGGTTGTTTGTGCCTGAGTCGGTCCGTTCGGCTGTCCTCCAATGGTCCCACGCCAGCAAGATGGCTTGTCACCCTGGCGTGGCTCGGACGATGGCGCTTCTACGCAGACGATTTTGGTGGCCTGCCATGGGAGAAGATACTCGGAGGTTTGTTGTTGCCTGTCCAGTTTGTGCGCAGAACAAGAGTGCCAATCGGCCTAGCTCTGGACTTCTTCATCCCCTACCAATCCCCCGGCGACCATGGTCGCATCTGGCCCTGGACTTTGTCACTGGGTTACCCTCTTCTGAGGGGAACACGGTCATTCTGACTATTGTGGACAGATTCAGCAAGTTCGCCCACTTTGTGCCCATCTCCAAGCTTCCCTCTGCCTCTGAGATGTCCAAGATCCTGGTTAGGGAGGTTTTCAGGGTAACTAGCGTTAGTTTTGTTGTTTTGCACCTTGTTGGCCTGCCGTGTACTTACCTCCGTTTTTTTTCTGTCTACAGTCATTCTCCCGGGACCTTCACCCAACCCCTGCCTGGTTGTCGGCGGCTGCCGTGCCATCATTGGATCTGCCACTTCACCTCCACCAACTCATCTCCGCCGCCCGCTTCGTCTCCTGGATTACTCTGCATCTTTTTGAATCTGTTAATAAATACTCACCTTCGTTCAACTCACCTCGTCCTGGTCTGCTTCTGGGTTCTGTTGTAGTGAACCGTGACAACGCCAGTGTCATAACCTAACCTCTGGCATGATTCACAGACCAGACACCTGCTTATATCGTCACTCCGCTTACAAACACTTACTGCACTTTATGGGCTTGATTGAATAGAAATGGGATGTTTTCACTATATAGCCAACTGTAGGCCTATATGGACATTTTAAATGGTTCAAGTGGTGGGTTCTAAAATTATTTAGGGCCTTTGAAATTTTACTCATTCACTTCACACAATATCCAAGTTAGAATTCAATATCTTCATTTGAGCCAGATACAGCAGGAAAACAATCCTGCAGCAACAAGAAATGTGAATTATTATGTGGATTATAATGAATGGACATTTTTGTAGGAGTTGATACATTTTTTTAATACATTTGATAAATGTTTTAAACCTCAAATACACTACAAGTCTTCAATTCCCTGCATTGCGCGAAAGTTCTCCTGCAACAGGGTGATCAAATTAAGATCCTACATCTGTACATAGTAAGAAAGTTGGAAATGAATTTTACTTTGTGAAATATGAATGTCTTGAGTTTCTGATGATTCATTTATGTACCAGACACCAATCTAGTGAGAAATAAAAGTTTAGCTAATAAGACTTTATATGACAGCGTGATGATAATCACTACATCATATCCAACATTATTATAGCTTTCATAAACCTTTAATTCATATTACATTAACAATGGAGACACTTGGCTTTTTATCTTCATGACGTATGGCAGTGAACATTGGGAATGTAGTCTAAATGGAGTCAGATGTCTTCGTCGATTTTAGGCCCTTTGACAGGTATTTAGACCTACTGTAGGATCCTCTCGGTACATGAGCCAGAAGTCAGGGTGTGTGTAGGTGTAGGTGCCTGCATGTGTGTTTGTTCACTGTTCTCTCCCCCCCAGCGGGGAGCAGCACCACACTCCCTCCACCCTCCCTCCCTCCCTCCCTCCCTCCCTCCCTCCTCCCTCCACCCATCCATCCATCCCACCTCTTGTCTAATTAAACATCGTTAACATTCATACCAAGGTCTTATGCAGATGAGCCCGGGGGGAGCGTGCTGGTGCACTGCGTATTAAGAAAGACAACTTGTGGGGTGAGGTGGGTGGCTGAGGGTGGGGGGTGTTTGAATTGAGACGTGCCAGGATATTTCCGATTTGACCTCATTCATCAATTAATTACAGCCATTCATGGGAGGTGACATGGAACCAAAGCTGGAGTCAGTGCTGCGTGTTGTCTCGATCCCCAGTCTAACCGTATGCAGACAGGCGTGCTGTAGCAACTGAAGGCCTCCCATCCCTGTCTGTCTCCATCCCTGTCTGTCAGTCTGTCTGTCTATCTGTCTACATTCCACAGAGCTCTGATCACACCTCATACTATGGCATGTGTCTGTTACTCTGTCACTCACAGCACAGTCAGTCAGCTAACCAGGCAGGAACACAGTCAGTCAGCTAACCAGGCAGGAACACAGTCAGTCAGCTAACCAGGCAGGAATACAGTCAGTCAGCTAACCAGGCAGGAACACAGTCAGTCAGCTAACCAGGCAGAACACAGTCAGTCAGCTAACCAGGCAGAACACAGTCAGTCAGCTAACCAGGCAGGAACACAGTCAGTCAGCTAACCAGGCAGGAATACAGTCAGTCAGCTAACCAGGCAGGAACACAGTCAGTCAGCTAACCAGGCAGAACACAGTCAGTCAGCTAACCAGGCAGAACACAGTCAGTCAGCTAACCAGGCAGGAACACAGTCAGTCAGCTAACCAGGCAGAACACAGTCAGTCAGCTAACCAGGCAGGAACACAGTCAGTCAGCTAACCAGGCAGGAACACAGTCAGTCAGTTAACCAGGCAGGAACACAGTTAGTCACACGTTCCATCACACGTTTAGATACCGCAATGCTGGTGTGTGCTGCTCCACAGTAGGACAACATGGCATGTAGCCATGAAGTGCTTTGAAAGGCTGGTCATGGCTCACATCAACAGCATTATCCCAGAAACCCTAGACCCACTCCAATTTGCATACCGCCCCAACAGATCCACAGATGATGCAATCTCTATTGCACTCCACACTGCCCTTTCCCACCTGGACAAGAGGAACACCTACGTGAGAATGCTATTCATTGACTACAGCTCAGCATTCAACACCATAGTGCCCTCTAAGCTCATCACTAAGCTAAGGATCCTGGGACTAAACACCTCCCTCTGCAACTGGATCCTGGACTTCCTGACGGGCCGCCCCCAGGTGGTAAGGGTAGGTAACAACACATCTGCCACACTGATCCTCAACACGGGGGCCCATCAGGGGTGCGTGCTCAGTCCCCTCCTGTACTCTCTGTTCACCCATGACTGCATGGCCAGGCACGACTCCAACACCATCATTAAGTTTGCCGACGACACAACAGTGGTAGGCCTGATCACCGACAACGATGAGACAGCCTATATGGAGGAGGTCAGAGACCTGGCCGTGTGGTGCCAGGACAACAACCTCTCCCTCAACGTGACCAAGACAAAGGAGATGATTGTGGACTACAGGAAAAAAAAGAGGACTGAGCACGCCCCCATTCTCATCGACGGGGCTGTAGTGGAACAGGTTGAGAGCTTCAAGTTCCTTGGTGTCCACATCACCAACGAACTATCATGGTCCAAACACACCAAGACAGTCGTGAAGAGGGCACGACAAAGCCTATTCCCCCTCAGGAGACTGAAAAGATTTGGCATGGGTCCTCAGATCCTCAAAAAATTCTACAGCTGCACCATCGAGAGCATCCTGACTGGTTGCATCACCGCCTGGTATGGCAACTGCTTGGCCTCCGACCGCAAGGCACTACAGAGGGTAGTGCGTACGGCCCAGTACATCACTGGGGCCAAGCTTCCTGCCATCCAGGACCTCTATACCAGGCGGTGTCAGAGGAAGGCCCTCAAAATTGTCAAAGACTCCAGCCACCCTAGTCATAGACTGTTCTCTCTGCTACCGCACGGCAAGCGGTACCGGAGTGCCAAGTCTAGGTCCAAAATACTTCTCAACAGCTTCTACCCCCAAGCCATAAGACTCCTGAACAGCTAATCATGGCTACCCGGACTATTTGCACTGCCCCCCCACCCCATCCTTTTTACGCTGCTGCTACTCTGTTAATTATTTATGCATAGTCACTTTAACTCTACCCACATGTACATATTACCTCAACTACCTCAACTAGCCGGTGCCCCCGCACATTGACTCTGCAACGGTACCCCCCTGTATATATAGCCTCCCTAGTGTTACTTTATTTTACTTCTGCTCTTTTTTTTCTCAACACTTTTTTTGTTGTTGTTTTATTTTTACTTTTTTTGTTTAAAAAAATGCACTGTTGGTTAAGGGCTGTAAGTAAGCATTTCACTGTAATGTCTGCACCTGTTGTATTCGGCGCATGTGACCAATAAAATTTGATTTGATTTGATTTGAGCTGCTATCTTCACAGCACCATAGGGGTAGTGGTATCGCCTATGGGACCCCTGCTTTATACTCATATGCTCCCACAAGTCTCAAGTAGCAAAAATGTGAATAGACACTTTTACATTTTATCATAGTCAGGGGTTGGAACCAAAATTATTTTCCAATCGTTTCATTCTGAACAGAACCATAATATTTTTTGTTCCGTTCCACTGTTCCGACCAGCAAAATAAAGTTCTGAACCGGTTTGAACCTCCAAAAAGTAACGGTTTATATCTTTCCTTTCTGTTCCTTTTTAAACCTCTGAAATCTACATTTTTAAAAACATTTAGCTCGACATTAAATTACTTCACCAATCATTGTGGATAGAGCAGCTTGATATGGAGTGGGCAAGCTATAGTTGTTTACATGCATTGGACAGACAAGTGTAGGGCGTGAGGTGCAACTGAAATGTTGCAGGTGTAGAGAGAGCGAGAGAGGGTGGAAGAGGAGGCTTGAAGCGCTGTGCATCTTCTTATGACATGCATTATCTGAATTAGGCCCACAGAATTATACCTAAGGCGTCTATGAAGGATGTCTTTCAAATAAAAACATGTCTTTGATTTTTGCAGTTAATAAATCTAATATGAAATGTGATAACTATAGTATCCTTAACTAGCATTGAAAACGTGAACACATTCTTCTCTATTTAAAAATCTCCCACATTTCTGAATCCCGCTTGTAACGTCAGTAGGCTACAGCTATGCTTCAGAGGAGGAGGGGCAGGTAGCCTACACGCACACACACTGGCAAAGATTCTCAGCTGGCAGGCAGACACTGGAAGAAGTTTTATTTATTGCGTTTTCTGCGTTTTTGAATTTTTTCTGTGGGACTGAAAAAAAATGCCCGGAATGTAAATTAACATTATTAACTGGTTCCCATGCTTTTAAAATAACAGTATAGATCATTTTCATTCACGGTTCTGATTCTGTTAATCGGTGTTCGGTTCTGTTCCCTGAATCAGTTCCAGATCCTGATTATAGTAGATAACTGGAGACAGAGGGTTTCCTGAGCCCCATCAAACAGCACTGCACTGCACTGTGCAGGTAGCTTATTGTGTAGGCCTACTAACATTAGATAGAAAGCCCCACCAGGACACAGACGGAAGCCTTTAGCAGAATGATTGCCTCAGACAACATCTGAATACTGAGGATTGTGCATAAAAAGCAATTGACGTAGGACCTGTGTGACTGTGTGACATTTCTCTGAAACCTATTTTGCACTGATTGTGCAAATGCGTGCTCTTTAAGCTATTCAGATGCAAACACAAAAGAATAAAATCAGGTATTAGCTCTGTGTGCCGAAACACAAAAGGAACACTCAAATGGAAAGAATGTCCTATGAGTGTGTAGCCTACATGTGTTTCTGCCAGAGAGAGAGGGGTTTGGTTAGCCTGGCTGATGCGCGAGTCAAGGACGTAGAGAGGCTGGTGTTAGCAAGACTAGGGTTGGGTTGGGCAGTGAGGACACCGACCTGTGGTCCAGTATTTAATGGGACAACTACAGTGGGGAAAAAAGTATTTAGTCAGCCACCAATTGTGCAAGTTCTCCCACTTAAAAAGATGAGAGAGGCCTGTCATTTTCATCATAGGTACAAGTCAACTATGACAGACAAATTGAGATTTTCTTTTCCAGAAAATCACATTGTAAGATTTTTAATGATTTTATTTGCAAATTATGGTGGAAAATAAGTATTTGGTCACCTACAAAGCAAGATTTCTGGCACTCACAGACCTGTAAGTCTTCTTTAAGAGGCTCCTCTGTCCTCCACTCGTTACCTGTATTAATAAATTAAAAAATTAATTGGTCATTTAGCAGACGCTCTTATCCAGAGCGACTTACAGGAGCAATTAGGGTTAAGTGCCTTGCTCAAGGGCACATCGACAGATTTTTCACCTAGTCGGGTATTAGAAACAACCTCAAACAGTCACACTCCAAACTCCACTATGGCCAAGACCAAAGAGCTGTCAAAGGACACCAGAAACAAAATTGTAGACCTGCACCAGGCTGGGAAGACTGAATCTGCAATAGGTAAGCAGCTTGGTTTGAAGAAATCAACTGTGGGAGCAATTATTAGGAAATGGAAGACATACAAGACCACTGATAATCTCCCTCGATCTGGGGCTCCACGCAAGATCTCACCCCATGGGGTCAAAATGATCACAAGAACGGTGAGCAAAAATCCCAGAACCACACGGGGGGACCTAGTGAATGACCTGCAGAGAGCTGGGACCAAAGTAACAAAGCCTACCATCAGTAACACACTACGCCGCCAGGGACTCAAATCCTGCAGTGCCAGACGTGTCCCCCTGCTTAAGCCAGTACATGTCCAGGCCCGTCTGAAGTTTGCTAGAGTGCATTTGGATGATCCAGAAGAGGATTGGGAGAATGTCATATGGTCAGATGAAACCAAAATATAACTTTTTGGTAAAAACTCAACTCGTCGTGTTTGGAGGACAAAGAATGCTGAGTTGCATCCAAAGAACACCATACCTACTGTGAAGCATTGGGGTGGAAACATCATGCTTTGGGGCTGTTTTTCTGCAACGGGACCAGGACGACTGATCCGTGTAAAGGAAAGAATGAATGGGGCCATGTATCGTGAGATTTTGAGTGAAAACCTCCTTCCATCAGCAAGGGCATTGAAGATGAAACGTGGCTGGGTCTTTCAGCATGACAATGATCCCAAACACACCGCCCGAGCAACGAAGGTGTGGCTTCGTAAGAAGCATTTCAAGGTCCTGGAGTGGCCTAGCCAGTCTCCAGATCTCAACCCCATAGAAAATCTTTGGAGGGAGTTGAAAGTCCGTGTTGCCCAGGGACAGCCCCAAAACATCACTGCTCTAGAGGAGATCTGCATGGAGGAATGGGCCAAAATACCAGCAACAGTGTGTGAAAACTTTGTGAAGACTTACAGAAAACGTTTGACCTGTGTCATTGCCAACAAAGGGTATATAACCGTATTGAGAAACTTTTGTTATTGACCAAATACTTATTTTCCACCATAATTTGCAAATAAATTCATTACAAATCCTACAATGTGATTTTCTGGAGAAAAAAAATCTAATTTTGTCTGTCATAGTTGACGTGTACATATGATGAAAATTACAGGCCTCTCTCATCTTTTTAAGTGGGAGAACTTGCACAATTGGTGGCTGACTAAATACTTTTTTTCCCCACTGTAATAGGGGCGACTGAGAGGCTGTGGAGAGGCTGTGGTGATGCTGTGGTGAGCCTGTGGAGAGGCTGTGGAGAGGCTGTGGTGATGCTGTGGTGAGCCTGTGGAGAGGCTGTGGAGAGGCTGTGGTGAGTGTGTGGAGAGGCTGTGGAGAGGCTGAGGAGAGGCTGTGGAGAGCTGTGAGACTGTGGAGAGCCTGTGTTGAGGCTGAGGAGAGGCTGTGGTGAAGCTGCGTAGAGGATGTGGAGAGGCTGTGGTGAGGCTGTGGAGAGCCTGTGCAGAGGTAATGGTCTCAGGGAGAGGAGAGGAGGGAGAGCCTGGTAGGGAGAGCAGTGGGATGGGAGTGGCAGCGTGGCAGTCAGACGGTGAGTTATGGGCGCTGGGTCTGGGGCTGAGGCTGACATGGGGCACAGCAGAGCAGAGCAGGGACGAGGAGTGCTCCCCTCCTCTCTCAGGATCCTGTTTGTAACTGTCGGTGGAACAAGAGCCCAGGGGAGGAGTGAAGCTTAAACTGACTCACCTTCACTGCCAGCCTCAGATCCATCCTACACGCACGCATGCGCACAAGCACCAAATGCACTCACATGTACAGTGTACGCACACACACAAATGCACACACGCAAACACCCACAAAACAGACACAGACACAGAGACACACACAATAGGGCCTGCACACAACACAAAAAAAGACACAAAAGGACCAGCGCCCAATAGACACCTGACAAAACACACCAGGCCTTTTTGCACGACACATCTAATGCATGGTTAGAGAACAGCTCAATCTACAAAACAGAGTCACAGTGGCCAATCCAATCACATTCAAGGGCCATAGATTCTCCTCTCTCATCTGCTAGTTTTCCCTTTTCCCCTTGCGTGTGCCTTTTCCACAAAACGGCCTATGCTTCCATCCGGAATTCCTCTGGCTCTCAACTCTCTCCCTAACAAATCCAGTCTAGCCACAGACAGCCAGACAGAGACAGACAGCCAGCCTGCGAGACAGACAGTGCCCACTGTGACTAAACCAACAGACAGGGGGCGTTGCTGAGATGGTAAAGTAGTGACAGCGAACGGCGTCAACGCGGCTGAGGAAACGATGATGAACTACAACATTAGCACGGTGATTAACTCCTTCAGAGGAAGGCCCTAAAAACTGTCAAAGACTCCAGCCACCCTAGTCATAGACTGTTCTCTCTGCTACCGCACAGCAAGCGGTACCGGAGTGCCAAGTCTAGGTCCAAAAGGCTCCTTAACAGCTTCTACCCCCAGGCCATAACACTGCTGAACAGTTAATCAAATGGCTACCCGGACTATTTACATTTCTTTACGCTGCTGCTACTCACTGTTTATTATCTATACATAGTCACTTTACCCCTACCTACATGTACAGTACCAGTCAAAAGTTTGGACACACCTACTCATTCAAGGGTTTTTCTTTATTTTTACTATTTTCTACATTGTAGAATAATAGTGAAGACATCAAAATGATTAAATAACACATATGGAATCATGTAGTAACCAAAAAAGTGTTCAACAAATCAAAATACCCACCCTTTGCCTTGACGACAGCTTTGCACACTCTTGGCATTCTCTCAAGCAGCTTCACCTGGAATGCTTTTCCAACAGTCTTGAAGGAGTTCCCACATATGCTGAACACTTGTTTGCTGGTTTTCCTTCACTCTGCCGTCCGACTCATCCCAAACCATCTCAATTGGGTTGAGGTCGGGGGATTGTGGAGGCCAGGTCATCTGATGCAGCACTCCATCACTCTCCTTTCTAATGTCCATTGCTCGTGTTTCTTGGCCCAAGCAGGTCTCTTCTTCTTATTGGTGTCCTTTAGTAGTGTTCTTTGCACCAATTCGACCATGAAGGCCTGATTTACACAGTCCCCTATGAACAGTTGATGTTGAGATGTGTCTGTGACTTGAACTCTGTGAAGCATTTATTTGGGCATCAATTTCTGAGGCTGGTAACTCTAATGAACGTATCCACTGCAGCAGAGGTAACTCTGGGTCTTCCATTCCTGTGGTGGTCCTCATGAGAGCCAGTTTCATCATAGTGCTTGATGGTTTTTGCGACAGCACTTGAAGTAACTTTCAAAGTTCTTGAAATGTTCCGTATTGACTGACCTTCATGTCTTAAAGTAATTATGGATTGTCGTTTTCTTTGCTTATTTGAGCGGTTCTTGCCATAATATGGATTTGGTATTTTACCAAATAGGGCTGTCTCCCCCCCCCCCCCCCCCCCTACCTTGTCACAACACAACTGATTGGCTCAAACGCATTAAGAAGGAAAGAAATTCCACAAATTAACTTTTAACAAGGCACACCTGTTAATTGAAATGCATTCCAGGTGACTACCTCATGAAGCTGGTTGAGAGAATGCCAAGAGTGTGCAAAGCTGTCATCAAGGCAAAGGGTGGCTATTTGAAGAATCTCAAATATAAAACATATTTTGATTTGTTTAACACTTTGTGTTACATTGCCTTGCAAAAGTATTCATCCCCCTTGGCGTTTTTCCTATTTTGTTGCATTACAACCTGTAATTAAATTGATTTTTATTTGGATTTCATGTAATGGATATACACTAAATAGTTCAAATTGGTGAAGTGAAATGAAAAAAATAACTTGTTTAAAAGAAAAGAAAAAAAAGAAAATAATGGAAAAGTGGTGCGTGCATATGTATTCACTCCCTTTGCTATGAAGTCCCTAAATAAGATCTGGTGCAACCAATTACCTTCAGAAGTCACATAATTAGATAAATAAAGCCCACCTGGGTGCAATCTAAGTGTCACATGATCTGTCACATGATCTCAGTATATATACACCTGTTCTGAAAGGCCCCAGAGTCTGCAACACCACCAAGCAAGGGGCACCACCAAGTAAGCGGCACAATGAAGACCAAGGAGCTCTCCAAACAGGTCAGGGACAAAGTTGTGGAGAAGTACAGATCAGGGTTGGGTTGTAAAAAAATATCCGAAACTTTGAACATCCCACAGAACACCATTAAATCCATTATAAAAAAAATTGAAAGAATATGGCACCACAACAAACCTGCTTAAGAGAGGGCCGCCCACCAAAACTCACGGACCAGGCAAGGAAGGCATTAATCAGAGAGGCAACAAAGAAACCAAAGATAACCCTGAAGGAGCTGCAAAGCTCCACAGTGGAGATTGGAGTATCTGTCCATAGGACCACTTTAAGCCGTACACTCCACAGAGCTGGGCTTTACGGAAGAGTGGCCAGAAAAAATCCATTGCTTAAAGAAAAAAATAAGCAAACACATTTGGTGTTTGCCAAAAGGCATGTGGGAGACTCCCCAAACATATGGAAGAAGGTTACTCTGGTTCTGTTTTTTTGTCTTACATATTTTGGCATCTTCAAAGTGGTAGGCAAGTTGTGTAAATGAAATGATACAAACCTATTTTTTTATTCCAGGTTGTAAGTCAACAAAGTAGGAAAAATGCCAAGGGGGGTGAATACTTTCGCAAGCCACTGTAGCTAGCTAACGTTAGCTGGCAGGCTCGCTAGCTAACGTTACGTGTATGATCTGTGTAGTAATATTAGTCGTATCTCAGAACCATTTGCATTGCTAGTTATAGCCTAATGTTAGCTAGCTAGCTAACATTGAACCTAGCTAGTTGGTTAGCTTTAGCTACCAGCAGATTCATGCAGGGTGGTAACGTTATGAGTTGGGATTATGGTTCATTGTTTAGCTAGCTAGCTAGCTACATGTCTAAACAAAAGACTCCACTATGCAAGTAACTATTTCACTGTACCGTTTACACCTTCTGTATCCTGTGCATGTGACAAATACACTTTGATTTTATTTGATATAGTGTGTGTTTACCAGAGACGGTAATGTGAAGAACAACATGACCTGCACCAAAGTCAAATTAGGATATAAAGTTAGGCCAACGTTCTGTCCAAGTTCTAAAGGACCAGTCTTAGAACCCTTTACCTTGAGTGTTACTGGGAATACTTGGTTTTCTTTTTGACCGATTTATGCTAGCAGCCAAAAACACACTTGACTAGGGGTTCATTTACACAACATTCAAACCATTGATACTAATTCATAGAGCAAAATTACAGTATTATTTAACTCTTGGGGAGTACAAACCTATAGCAAAAGCCAGCATATATTAGTCCACTACACACAGAGCCAGGTCCTGGAAGGATAGTGTGTGTTCTAGCCCTGTGCTCTGAAGCTCTGAAGTCTAGAGTGGGTGACAGGGGTAGGGAGAGAGTGAGATAACACTCACGATTGGGCCATGTGCTGAGCCCCTAGCAGCCCCCTGGGCCAATGACTGCCAATGACTGCTTGGCCTTCTGGGAAGGGGCTGGGCTGTGTAGAACATCCTCTCTCAGACAGTAGCTTCAGAGACTGAGACTTCTCCTCTTTGATATGCAGATAGTCAGATGCCCTATGGACCGTTCCTTCCACACGCCGCGCGCCACGCGCCCCTGGTCTCGTTAGCATTCAATAGCATTCAGAACTAAATGCAGAACCATAATAAACTCCCCCTCGCATTCCAGCAGCGGGTTCAGAAATCAAATCAGTACAAGAATACTATGATACTGCTTCCTGTAAAGCAGAAAGCTGAAGGACCACAGGCACTGTTTCTAGACAAGAGGATGTTGGCAGTGCACAAAATTAGAATCGGTGAAGGGAAGATAATGTTTTGTAGATTTTGTAGACTTCCACTGGTATTGATAATTGAGTATCTTTCTTTCTCTAGTAAAGGTGAACCTCACAGTGGGACCCACATCTCCTCGTCTCAAATTCTCAAACAATTACACAGTGAGGCTCTGATTGTCTTTTTTCTAACTAAAAAAAGTACCACTGCCTCCTCCTCGCCTCTCTCATCCCAGCATCTCTCATTTATTATTTAGGTTTTAATTTGGTTATTTGAGTTTGGTGTTCTCGTTTGGAGAGATGAGTAAGCCTCTTCTAAACAGCCCCCGCCCTAATCCATTAGACTAAACCCAGCACACAGCGGACAGCTTGCCGCGATTGACCATTAAAGAGGTTATTGATAAAACAAGCTTTGCCTCTTCATTATCCTTCTAATTAATGTGTAATTGTAGAAGCAGGGAGGATTTAGAGTTATTTTCACCTTGAAGTTGAAAGAGAAAGTAAATGTGAGTACTTTGAGCCTTTCCACCACCACATTTGGCTGTTTCTATTTTATATCCTCTGTATCAGAGACAGAGATCGTTAAAGTCTTGACCAAAGCCAACCATTGTCGACCGTTTGATCAACAACAAGCTTTTGTGTTTATGACAAAAGTTCCCCAAAATTGCAGTCACAGCATTTCATCAAAGTCACACCTCAAGCGAACACTATGAGGACAACAGGCGAGACTGCTCGCTGCCTCTGAATAATCTTCAGGGTCTCATAATGATATGCAATTGTGGTCAAGTGAATAGAAAGACGTAGCTCTTTACTGGGAGGGATCTATGGCTCATTGTATCTTGTGTGTCATGCGAGCTAAGGCTCAATACCACTCAATAGTCTATTAATAGCTGGGTCTCAGCTCAGTCTAGCTCTGTTCAGTCTGAAACACAGGCCCTGTCCACCAGCCACCGCCATGAAAATGATAGAGTGCAATAGAAACCGATACCCTCTTTTCTGTTAACAGTCAAAGCCTCTTAATCATCTGGGCTTCCCATTGACTCACTGCTCCATGCTTCTTTCTCTCTGATGGTGCTGCCCAGAGTGGGTAGTTAACCGATCTGCTCCCCTCGCCCCTGGCCAAAGAAAAGATGACTCTGAAGGAGTGAGTTTGGGGGAATTTAGGTCAAGGAAGATGAGGATCAGTTTAGGAGCGCTGCAAGCAACACTACTCACTACAATACTCACTACACTAGTCCATGGTGATACATTTTCCCCAAGCGACCACAAACCATCCAAGTCTACTGTTTCCTCCACAGTCCAGCCCGGCCCGTTCCGGCTCCCCGCACCAAGCCAGTGGTGCGTGTTCCCAGTCCAGCCCGGCCTGTTCATTCACCCCGCACCAAGCCAGTGGTGCGTGTTCCCAGTCCAGCCCGGCCTGTTCCTGCTCCCTGCACCAAGCCAGTGGTGCGTGTTCCCAGTCCAGCCCGGCCTGTTCCTGTCCCTCACACCAAGCCAGTGGTGCGCGTCGCCAGCCCGGCCCGGCCTGTTCCTGCTCCCTGCACCAAGCCAGTGGTGCGTGTTCCCAGTCCAGCCCGGTCTGTTCCTGTCCCTCGCACCACTGGCTTGGTGCGCGTCGCCAGCCCGGTCCGGCCTGTTCCTGCTCCCCGCACCAAGCCAGTGGTGCGCGTCGCCAGCCCGGTCCGGCCTGTTCCTGATCCTCGCACCAAGCCAGTGGTGCGCGTCGCCAGCCCGGTCGGGCCTGTTCCTGCTCCCCGCACCAAGCCAGTGGTGCGCGTCGCCAGCCCGGTCCGGCCTGTTCCTGCTCCCCGCACCAAGCCAGTGGTGCGCGTCGCCAGCCCGGTCCAGCCTGTTCCTGCTCCCCGCACCAAGCCTGTGGTGCGCGTCGTCAGCCCGGTCCGGCCCGTTCCTGCTCCCCGCACCAAGCCAGTGGTGCGCGTCGTCAGCCCGGTCCGGCCCGTTCCTGATCCCCGCGCCAAGCCAGTGGTGCGTGTGTCCAGTCCGGCACGGCCCGTGCCTGTTCCACCGGTCAGCTGCTCCACTCCGGAGTCAGAGCAATCCGCTCCACCGGGGTCCGGTCCAACTCCAGTCAGCAGATCCACTCCGGAGACAGAGCAATCCGCTCCACCGGTGTCCAGTCCAGCTCCGGCCAGCGGCTCCAGTCCGGAGCCGGTAAGGTTTGGTCCACCGTCGTCGGAGCCAGCTCCAGTCAGTGGGACCAGACCAGGGGCGCAACGGGGAGGTGGAGAAAAGGTGGTGGTCACGCCCGGAGCCGGATCCGCCTCCGAGGCGGAATGCCCACCCGGCCCCTACCCTCTTGTGTTTGTGTGGCGCGGTCGCAGTCCGCGCCTTTGGGGGGGGGTACTGTTACGCCCTGTCTCTGGGGACTCTTAAATGTTGAGCCAGGGTGTGGATTTTTCTATGTTTAGTTTTCTATGTTTTTTGTTCTAGATCGTTTAGATCTATGTTGGCCAGGGTGGTTCCCAATCAGAGGCAGCTGTAGCTCGTTGTCTCTGATTGGGGACCATACTTAGGCAGGCTGTTGGCACCAGTTAGTTTGTGGGATCTTGTTCCGTAAAGGTTTGTGTTGTTGTAACCTCAGGACTTCACGTATCGTTCGTTTTGTTGTTTTGTTCGTGTGTTGTGTACTAAATAAAATGTACGCTTATCACGCTGCGCCTTGGTTCCACGAGTCATCAGTCAACGTTTGTGACATAATGCTGAAGACAACAGCTTTAGGGCTATATCACTATGCCCATTTAGCACCAGTTGCACATTGTTTTTCAACATTTCTAGATCAACAAACATTTTCTTTGTGTTGTCTCCTTATTCTGCTTTGTTGGGCTTTACTTGTTTTTAGACATTTGGTAGTAGATTCAGGACAATTTGTGCCCACTTCATCTAACATTTCCTACAGTATTTTGTCCCAACGGTAGGCACTTCTCTTGGCTTTGAGGTCTCTATACCAGCTGCCTGTGTCTGCTGAAGAGAAGGAAAGAAATAGAAGGTAGTCTCAACTTTAGAGGGAAAATACTTCCGTGGGCTGTCATGGTAGTTCCTCTCTCTTTTTCCTCCTCCTCTTCCTTTCCCTTTCTCCCCTCCTTCGCTCCGGTCCCTCCATCACTTTGGGCTCTGCCAGCAGGGGATGCTACTGTACTGAAGGGGGAGGCGGTCAGCGTCACATGACGGTCCCCTCAGTGACTTAGTACCGCCCCCGTTCGGCAGGATGGGGGCCGTCACATTAGTTTCTGTCAGGGCCGGTGTGCCAGCCATTCATCAGGCCTGCCAGCCATAGCATCCCCTCCCATCCCCATCCACTCCCTCCCTCTGTGTGCCCTGAGACTGGGCACGCCTGGCCCCACTGCATCCTAAATACACACAGAGCAGAGAGAGAGGAGAGAGAGGGGAGAGAGAGAGAGGGAGAGAGAGAGAGAGAGAGGAGAGAGAGAGAGAGAGAGAGAGAGAGAGAGAGAGAGAGAGAGAGAGAGAGAGAGAGAGAGAGAGAGAGAGAGAGAGAGAGAGAGAAAGGAGAGGCAAGAGAGAGAAAGAAAGAGAGAACGAGAGAGAAAAGATAGAGAGAGAAAGAGAGCGAGAGAGAGAGAGAAGAGAGCGAGAGAGAGAGAGAGAGAGAGAGAGAGAGAGAGAGAGAGAGAGAGAGAGAGAGAGGGAGAGGGAGAGGAGGGAGGGAGAGATAGCGAGAGACAGAGAGAGAGAGAGAGAGAGAGAGAGAGAGAGAGAGAGAGAGAGAGAGAGAGAGAGAGAGAGAGGAGAGAGAGAGAGAGAGAGAGAGATAGAGAGAGAGAGAAAGGAGAGGAGAGAGAGAGGGAGAGAGAGAGAAAGGAGAGGCGAGAGAGAGAAAGAAAGAGAGAACGAGAGAGAAAAGATAGAGAGAGAAAGAGAGCGAGAGAGAGAGAGAAAGAGAGCGAGAGGAGAGAGAGAGAGAGAGAGAGAGAGAGAGAGAGAGGTGTAGACTAACAGTGAAATACTTACTTACGGGCCCCTTCCCAACAATGCAGAGAGAAAAATATTGAAAAAGTAATACAAATATAATTAGTAATGATAACCAGTAGCGAGGTGTACAAGGTAATTGAGGTAGATATGTACATATAGGTAGGGGTACGAGATCTTCAGTTTGCAAAGAAAAAGCCATATCTCAGACTGGCCAATAAAAATAAAAGATTAAGATGGGCAGTCTGAGATATGGCTTTTTCTTTGCAACTCTGCCTA
>NC_140007.1:30105422-30125670 GCF_964263955.1 Coregonus lavaretus | reverse complement strand
AGGCCCAGTCGGCACTATTCAAATCGCTTTTTATGCTCCTCATTTTGAGCAACGATGACCCAGAATACGTTCATTTATGCGTGACAGCCCGCTGATTCAAAAGCAATCTGGAAAAAACCAAGCAACCAGCCAAGTAGTAGATGTGTGAAGCTAGATTGAGTTCAATACCGTCTACAAAACTTAGTATTATTGATCTAGGCCAGGATGGTAAATTCAATAGCCTAAAGAAGTTAGAAGCGTGGATCTACAAGCCAAGCAATTCAATAGTGTTCAGCTCATGCAGTAGTGAGGATCTGGGCCCTGTCTGATTCAATCCAGCCAGCAAGAGAGAAGAGGCTACCAGGGATGGAGGAGCAAAGAAATGCAATACGCAGTCAGCAGGAGAGAGGATCTTTGGAGTAAACAAATTTAATAGAGCCACTTTATCTCCTCATATGTTCTGGCAACTAGATTTAGAGTGTTGGTGGAGGTTCCCCTCTCCAAGCACCCGGGGGCTCGGTGGGGCTCGGGAGTTGATCCTAAATAAACCAGCAGTCTTTATTGCATCTTCCTCAGATGCAGAGCCAAGCTCTGGTTTAATTATGACAAATCCACACCATGTGCTCTTCATGTCTGCCAGTAATGAGGGATGCTTAAACTGGAAATTGACGCGCAAAGCGTCTTCTGTCAACAACAGCAGAGAAAACGAGGCAGTGAGATTGCCAATGGGGCTTCACACTGATCAAGAGAATGGCAGCTCATTGGAGACGTAAGGTTATTCACTACTATCATCATCTTTTTTTATTTATTTTTTATTTAACCTTTATTTAACCAGGTAAGCCAGTTGAGAACAAGTTCTCATTTACAACTGCGACCTTGCCAAGATAAAGCAAAGCAGTGCGATAAAAACAACAACACAGAGTTACATATGGGGTAAACAAAACATAAAGTCAAAAATACAACAGAAAATATATATACAGTGTGTGGGAATGTAGTAAGTTATGGAGGTAAGGCAATAAATAGGCCATAGTGCAAAATAGTTACAATTTCGTATTAACACTGGATTGATAGATGTGCAAAAGATGATGTGCAAATAGAGATACTGGGGTGCAATATTAGCAAAATAAATAACAATATGGGGATGAGGTAGTTGGGTGGGCTAATTTCAGAATGGCTGTGTACAGGTGCAGTGATCGGTAAGCTGCTCTGACAATTGACGCTTAAAGTTAGTGAGGGAGATAAGAGTCTCCAGATTTTTGCAGTTCGTTCCAGTCATTGGCAGCAGAGAACTGGAAGGAATGGCAGCCAAAGGAGGTGTTGGCTTTGGGGATGACCAGTGAGATATACCTTCTGGAGTGCAGACTACGGGTGGGTGTTGCTATGGTGACCAGTGAGCTAAGATAAGACGGGGAGTTGCCTAGCAGTGATTTATAGATGACCTGGAGCCAGTGGGTTTGTCAACGAATATGTAGTGAGGGCCAGCCAACAAGAGCGTACAGGTCACAATGGTGGGTAGTATATGGGGCTTTGGTGACAAAACGGATGGCACTGTGATAGACTACATCCAATTTGCTGAGTAGAGTGTTGGAGGCTATTTTGTAAATGACATCGCCGAAGTCAAGGATCGGTAGGATAGTCAGTTTTACGAGGGCATGTTTGGCAGCATGAGTGAAGGAGGCTTTGTTGCGAAATAGGAAGCCGATTCTAGATCTAGCTTTTGATTGGAGATGCTTAATGTGAGTCTGGAAGGAGAGTTTACAGTCTAACCAGACACCTAGGTATTTGTAGTTGTCCACATACTCTAGGCCAGACCCGCCGAGAGTAGTGATTATAGTCGGGTGGGCGGGTGCAAGCAGCGTTCGGTTGAAGAGCATGCATTTAGTTTTACTAGTTAAGAGCAGTTGGAGGCTACGGAAGGAGTGTTGTATGGCGTTGAAGCTCGTTTGGAGGTTTGTTAACACAATGTCCAATGAAGGGCCAGATGTATACAAAATGGTGTCGTCCGCAAAGATTTGGATCCGAGCGTCACCAGCAGCAAGAGCGACATCATTGATATACACAGAGAATAGAGTCGGCCCGAGATTTGAACCCTGTGGCACCCCCATAGAGACGGCCAGAGGTCCAGACAACAGGCCCTCCGATTTGACACATTGAACTCTATCTGAGAAGTAGTTGGTGAACCAGGTGAGGCAGTCATTAGAGAAACCAAGGCTATTTCGTCTGCCAATAAGAATACAGTGGTTGACAGAGTCGAAAGCCTTGGCCAGGTCGATGAAGACGGCTGCGCAGTACTGTCTTTTATCGATCGCAGTTATAATATCGTTTAGGACCTTGAGCATGGCTGAGGTGCACCCATGACCAGCTCGGAAACCGGATTGCATATCGGAGAAGGTACGGTGGGATTCGAAATGGTCGGTGATCTGTTTGTTAACTTGGCTTTCAAATACTTTCGAAAGGCAGGGCAGGATGGATATAGGTCTGTAACAGTTTGGATCTAGAGTGTCACCCCCTTTGAAGAGGGGGATGACCGCGGCAGCTTTCCAATCTCTGGGGATCTCAGACGATACGAAAGAGAGGTTGAACAGGCTAGTAATAGGGAAGCCTGGGAGACCGTGTACGACTGCACAGGCACATTGGAGATGCTACTCTCATGTCTAACCCTGGGCATTTACAATCATGGCCAAATTAAGTGTGGCATAAATTAGCAAAAGATAACACAAACTAGTGCACAGGGGGCGGAGGCTGAATGTGATCTACACCACTCAAGAGGATACAATACATTTATTCTCAATTAAGAGTTTGAGCAACGTCAAAGTCTGAGCTTGAATACTGCCCATAATTTTAAAAAAAAAACTAATTTGAATATCTGCTCCATTCTCTCAAGACATTAGGATGAATCACTGGTTCAAAATAAGGAGGTGGAAAGCAGCAAGATAAGCATTTCTAATTGCTAGAGTGTTTGTTTCCTAATTTGTGACCAGTGACACTAAAATTGCCCGGTAAAAAAACAACTAATTTAGAGAGGCAGAGGCAATAAAGTCTGAGGGTGAGAAGAGGAGGAGGAGGAGGAGGAGGAGGAGGAGGAGGGGGAGGAGGAGGAGGAGGAGGAGGAGGAGGAGGAGGAGGAGGGGGAGGAGGAGGGTGGGACGTGATGGAAATGGAGGAATGGAAAACCTGGGCTCTGTAGAAGAAGCTCTGAATAAAATAGCTGCTGTGGTTGTAATCCTTACACTAACTGCACTGTCAAGCAGCTAATAAAAATAGACTGATGGCAGATCAAGTCTCAGTGATTCAAATAAATTCAAAGCTTTTCTTAACCGAATCTCCCCAAATCCTTCTCTGACTCATTTTGAGACTCTTTATTTTCTATCCCCCTTTCTTCCTCCCAACCCTTTTCCTGACTCTCTCTCCCCCTCCCTTCTGCTCCCCATCTCCCCTCTCACAGTATCATTGCTAAATCTATTTGGGACCGCCGCTGGGAGCAATTGAGCAGAAATGGGTTTGTGCACATCTTGAAAACGGCGTCTGTCATAAAAAATACAAAGGTTCTGCACAAAGAGAGTTGTTAAATAGCCATGTGTCCGACCAGTGGTAGCCTGCAGGAGGCTGTGGCACCAGGGCTAGTGTTGACTGATGAGCAGCAGCAGGATAGTACCCTTACTGTCGATGCTTTGCTCTAGGAAAATATGTGACAATAGACCAGATCACTGCAGCTGTATCATAGAATAGACAGTAGACTATCATAGAAGACTTGCTGCACTACGTGACTAGGCAATACTGAGAGCAAGGTAGGCTGACCAGCCACCAGCCAGCCAGCAGGCAACAGTGTATTGGTATCACAATTTCAATTGAAGGGGTCTACTCTGTCTTTGTTCCACACAATAACAGAGGAGATCTGTGGGGGAAAGAAGCAGCTACCTACTCCTTTCGTCCAATTAGGTTGAGTCTGTGGCACCATGTGACAGGTCCATCTCATGTATTTGTTGGGGGGGAGATAATGTGAGTTCAGTTAAAGCACTCTGAACCTCAAAGAGCACATTCATCTCCATGACTTTGAATTCATTACCCCTCAAAGATAAGTCTCCTTTTAAAGCACAGAGCTCTATTTGTCAATGTCACAGCACAAAGGAGAGGGGCAACTTATTCATGCCAAACATGCCTCCAGTTTCAACTTTTGGTCGCCCCTTTAAGCACTATTTTTTAATTGAAAGAGGTTCCCTTTCTTGTTCTTGTTCTTTTTTTTGTTGCAGGAGTGTCTCTGAGATACCCCTTCTTCTTCCCCCAAACCCTGAGAGGAGTCAGTCAGTCACGATAACATATCTTTCAATTACAGTTTTATTGTGACTCCCATCCGGTTGCCATTCAACCCTCTCTTCTCCCTCAAACCCGAGCGCACCTGCAAATGGAAAAGTGACACATAGGGCTGCATAAAAGCCAAACCGCTCTAGTCTCAGCCATCAGCCATCACACTACACACTGCCTGGCAGGAGCAGGAGCAGGGCCGATGTGTTTTATCTGAGCTGGGGGACCAACACCGAGGGAGGGGAGGAAGGGAGGGGTGGTTGATGAGTGGAATTGGGTGCAAGGAAAGACGAGGGGACAGACCCAACTCCCCCCATCCTATCCCATACCTCTGCTCGCTGCCTGCCTCCCTGCTCAAATTGACAGGCGGGCGATTGAGGGCTAAGATTAGCAGCCACTTTCTCACAGAAGGCCAGGGAGATACAGTATTGAGAATGAATGGCCATGTCATGCTGTCAATGTTGTAACCTTGGCAACAGACAGAGTACTATTTTAGTCCCCTCCGCTGGCCACCAGGGTTGGGTGGTAGTAGAGATGGTAGTGTTGGGGCTGAGTGTCTTGCTGCCTATAGTACTGTACCACCTGGATCATTAACACAGGGAAAAAGGGCTAACAACCTAGATGCCTCTAACATATACTCTCACTCTATAGGCCTATTTCAATGCATGTTGTTCAAAGCATCTCAATGAAACCTTAGATGATAGAAGGCAGCAACATGCCAGTTAATGGGTAGTTCCATAGTAGGTGACGACACAAAGTGCAATCCATTCATGGATATTCCGTTCATGGATCATAGTAAAAATAAAACCTTAGGTTTATATCAATATACAAGTCACTCTTCTGTCTTAGTTTAAGCGACAGTACTTTGCCAATAGAATTCACATCCACAAATCTGGATGGATGCGTGGCAAGCCGGTGTAATACATCTCATCGGTACAACTCTTTATCAAATACAACCACTCCATACACACCCAAACACACACACACAGCATCATAAACTTCAGCTCTGTTCTTCAGATGCTACAGATCGTCATCATCTATTGACGACATCAAAGCTGTCAAACAACTGATTTCTTTCTTTCTGTTGTTCCTTCTGACGGACGTGGATGGGGACAAGACGTTTCAACAGCCATGGTGCTTCTTCTCTGCCCACTGAACAAAAAACCAACACCATGTTAAACAGTGTTACACTACCTGCTGGGGATGCCTATGCTTTGATGTCAGACATACTTTCAAAATAGCAAGTAAAGGCCATATCTTCCAGTCAGGCTCGTGCTGTGTACTATGTTACCCTATATATTAAATCATTCAAACTAACTTACATTCACAGGCCGAATTATAGACTCCAAACCCCCTCATCCCAATTCACCTATGGCCTTAATATACACTCTCCCTCATGAATGTGTACAAACTCAACATGGCAGGGGATGTGTCTCTCTCCTCTTCAAGGCCAAACTGGGATAATCAGTTCATATTCGATGACATAATTCCTTATTTGCCATTTTTTCACAGTTATTATTTAGCAGTAGGCAGGGTAGGCAGAGAGAGAGAGAGAGCGAGAGAGAGAGAGAGAGGAACAGAGAGAGAGTCAAAGCTCTGTATTAAAATCTAATCTTCAAACACCAACCTCGCTTCCACTGATGAGCCACAGGCCATTCATCACTGCCATTACCTTACCAACCACTTTATCTTCCTCCTCCTCCTCCTCCTCCTCCTCCTCCTCCTCCTCTACTGCTGCTGCTGGCCAAGCCAGCTCTCCTCCCTTACTCACTCCATCTTTTCCTCCCTCCCTCATTCCCTTCCTTACTCACTCCCTACTTCCCCCTCCATATTTCACTCCATCCCTGTCTCTCCATCTCTCACTCCTTCCCTCCATCTTTCCTCCTTCCATCTCTTCATCCTTCCCTCGATCCCTCCATCCCTCCATCCATTCCTCCCTCTCTGCACTACTACCAGCATCCCTCTCACCACCACCAACCTTCCTACTGTTCACTTTTGCCTCCGTCAGTCTCTCAATCCTATTTCAGTTCACCCCATCTCTATAAATGTCTAATACATCCGTATTTCTCTTTCTGCATATACCTTCACCATGAACTGTTTCCTATTATATTTCTCCTACCATGCAGTGTTAATCATTGGGTTTCAACATCATTACAGCAGGCAGCACAGTGACTTCATTCTCATTCATAGCCTTGGGAAGATAGTTACCACCAAACCTGTTATTACCTACAGAATACTGAATGTTCAGAGGGCAGGAGGTCAAATCAAATCAAATTGAGTTCCCTCACATACTTAATGTAATATTATGTAGGACAAAAAGGGTATACTTTTCTTTGCTACCTATTGTATGGTATATCAACAACCATTGGGATGTTATTAGACGAACTGCATAAAAAGAGCTCTGTTGCTATTATGCAGCTGAATTAAATACCTGTTATGCTCTTACCTGTGTTTTCCAATTATCATGGTATAGTCTGCATTAAGTGAGAGCCAGAATGTTTATGCACCACACTATTAGGAAGGTTACTAGCTATGCATGTACATAAGCAGCATGTTTACTGCCAAACAATTAGCGCCAGACTGTGTGTTTACCTCACACTGGGCTGTGTAGGACCAATAAGACCTGCCTTTTCCCATAGGCCTATTTTTCTAATAACAAATTAAATAGATTCAGAGGTACTGTATAGGTAGTCTGTGTTAATCAATATCAATTTGGAGAGAGAGTACCTATTGGACTTTACTTATCCAATCAATGTCCCTAAATGTGACAACAGCATTAAAATAACTTTCACTAATACCAATACTTGTTTATGGGTAGATCTACCCATTAATCCTTCTCTTCTACTATCTGCGTATCCAGTACTATTACTCAGTAGCCTATCAGTAAGGTAGGCTTCATGCTCCATGTCGTTTCATTTTTCCTGACTGCATGTTTTTACCCAGATACCACTCCTCTGTGCACCATCTCATACTCTCGTGCTTTGTTCCTCTAATTTTACCCAGTCCTCGTGCGCGCCCTCAGCAGGGGTCCCTTCGTCAAAAAAGTAAAAATAGCAGCACTTTAGGGCAATTTAGCAGTGAGTGTTTTTTTTCCGGCACTGGAAATGCTCAGTAACAGGCTGACTGCAGAATCTGGAGGATTAGGAAGAGGGTTCTTTGATCACAGCTGTGTGTGATACACTCTCTCTCCCTCTTTCTCTCTCCTCTCTCTCCCTCTTTATCTCTCCTCTCTCTCCCTCTTTCTCTCTCCTCTCTCTCTGTCCCTCTTTCTCTCTCCTCTCTCTCCCTCTTTCTCTCTCCTCTCTCTGCCTCTTTCTCGCTCCTCTTTCTCCCTCTTTCTCTCTCCTCTCTCTCCCTCTTTCTCGCTCCTCTCTCTGCCTCTTTCTCTCTCCTCTCTCTCCCTCTTTCTCTCTCCTCTCTCTCCTCTCTCTCCCTCTTTCTCTCTCCTCTCTCTCCCTCTTTCTCTCACCTCTCTCTGCCTATTTCTCGCTCCTCTCTCTCCCTCTTTCTCTCTCCTCTCTCTGCCTCTTTCTCTCTCCTCTCTCTCCCTCTTTCTCGCTCCTCTCTCTCCCTCTTTCTCTCTCCTCTCTCTCCCTCTTTCTCTCTCCTCTCTCTCCTCTCTCTCCTCTCTCTCCCTCTTTCTCTCTCCTCTCTCTCCCTCTTTCTCTCACCTCTCTCTGCCTCTTTCTCTCTCCTCTCTCTGCCTCTTTCTCGCTCCTCTCTCTCCCTCTTTCTCTCTCCTCTCTCTCCCTCTTTCTCGCTCCTCTCTCTGCCTCTTTCTCTCTCCTCTCTCTCCCTCTTTCTCTCTCCTCTCTCTCCTCTCTCTCCCTCTTTCTCTCTCCTCTCTCTCCCTCTTTCTCTCACCTCTCTCTGCCTCTTTCTCGCTCCTCTCTCTCCCTCTTTCTCTCTCCTCTCTCTGCCTCTTTCTCTCTCCTCTCTCTCCCTCTTTCTCGCTCCTCTCTCTCCCTCTTTCTCTCTCCTCTCTCCCTCTTTCTCTCTCCTCTCTCACTCTTTCTCTCTCCTCTCTCTCCTCTCCCTCCCTCTTTCTCTCTCCTCTCTCTCCCTCTTTCTCTCTCCTCTCTCTCCTCTCTCTCCCTCCCTCTTTCTCTCTCCTCTCTCTCCCTCTTTCTCTCTCCTCTCTCTCCTCTCTCTCCCTCTTTCTCTCTCCTCTCTCTCCCTCTTTCTCTCTCCTCTCTCTCCCTCTTTCTCTCTCCTCTCTCTCCTCTCCCTGCCTCTTTCTCTCTCCTCTCTCTCCTCTCTGCCTCTTTCTCTCTCCTATCTCTGCCGCTTTGTCTCTTTCCCTTTCTCTCTCCCCCTCTCTTTCTCTTGTTCATTCCCTCCCTTTCTCTCTGGCTCTCATTCTCTTTCCCTCCCTCTCCTTCCCTCTCTTTCTCTCACCCTATTTTCCTCCTCTCCCCCAGCTCTGGCTGGCCATGCCCACTGAGCTCTGGCTGGCTGGCTATGCCCACTGCCCCCCTGGGCTCCTTGACAGGACGTGGCAGTGTTACACAGACAGACAGACAGACAGACGGGAGGGGGTGGCACACCAGGGATGGCACTATGCTAAACAGCACAGCACTGCCCAGAGTGGGGAGAGGAGGGGAGCAGCAGAGGGGAGGCAGGAGACACTCAGTCATATCCATGCATATGGGCGTCACAGACGGATAAGTTGAACGAGAATAAAAAACAAAGCATTCAATTAGCAAAACTATGACAAGTCTGCCTGACTCAGGTGTTGTTGAACTGTCTGTCTTTCATAATCATTGCATTCCTATTGTATTCTTTTTGAAAACTGTAGCTTAGGCCTACAAAATGCCTTACAAAATGATATTTTATCACACTGTTTTATTTTGCCTTTAGTTAACCTGCAACTATCTGCCTACAGAGAAGTGAGTGAGGAGGATGTAGGCAGGCAGCTGCATCTCTCTCCTATACTTCAGTAACGAGTGGGAGGGGTTAGCATCATCAGCCCTACAGCTGCCATGTGGCTATGTGATACACAGAGATGCTGCCTGCCGGGACAGACAATAATGAGTCATACAGACAGTTACCATGGTCAGTCTCCAGGTGAGGATCAACCAAACAAAACAAAATGATGATTTTAGGCTGGCTGGCACTCCACTCCCTTCCCTTCAAAATGGCTGAGTTTCTACTGGCAGGCTGGGTTTGAAGATCACTATTGACAGGCCTCTACTGGAGGCGAGCTGAGGAGCTATAAACAGTTACACAGACAGCAGCACATCTATGGGCCAATTACATATTCAGCAATGAAGCTGCTCACCTGAGGAGTGATAGGCTACAGCTCCCCACACCTTTTGCAATGTTAATCATTTATCAATAACTCTCCTTCTCTATCTCTTTCTCCTTTCTCTCTCCATCTGTCTCTATCTCTCTCTCTCTCTCTCTCTCTCTCACATCCCGCAGACCGGTCTGGGAAGAAGGGAAGCCGGGCACTGTGTCTTGTTAAAAACACCCACCCACCACTCGACCGGCTTACAAGCCAGGGAGGAACCGAGCATCAAAAATAGATCCATCCAAACATGGGGGGTGGGCCCACGCTCTACACTACACTCTACACTACACTCCCTCCCAGGTAGCTGTTCTACTGGCTAAGAGAGAGAGAGAGAGAGAGAGAGAGAGAGAGAGAGAGAGAGAGAGAGAGAGAGAGAGAGAGAGAGAGAGAGAGAGAGAGAGAGAGAGAGAGAGAGAGAGAGAGAGAGAGAGAGAGAGGTAGAGAGAGAGAGAGAGAGAAGAGAGAGAGGGTTTAGCCAACCCCCTCAGGGTGAGGCAGATATCAAACAGAGCCTGAAGTGAGCATTGTATGAGTAACACCTACCTACCTACACTGTACTGTACAATACCAACCAACGCATCATCCAGAGCACAGCACCACTCCATACATACATAATCACCTGAAGAGAGTTAGCACCGACTGACTCCAGCCTTGCTCACTCACTCCCTTCAGTCTGGATTGGAAACAACGTTAGCGGGTCCTCATTAAAGTCCCGTAGATCACTTCACTATTTCCTTTTTGTTTACAAAGCTCTACTACACAAGCTTCCGACTTACTCTTTACAATTAGATGTTCTGGTGCTGCTTGGGCAGTTTAGGGTGATAATTGTGGACCTAGTAGCTGAAGGCTGTAACTTTTTTTCATAAACGTTGTGTTTTGTATTGACTGCTGTTTTGTTTTACATTGTATTGGTTGTTGTATTGTTGTAATCTGGGCAGCCTTGGGAATGAGACCCTGGTTAGGGGAGTGGTATTCAAAGTCGGGGTCACGACCCCTAGTAGGGGGTCACGGAGAACTGTAGTGGGGTCGCCAACATTAAAAATGTTTTGTAACAAAAATGTAAGAATACAAATTATTGTATGGACATAATAATGTTTTTGAGAAAGATAATTTGAAAAATACAATTTTATTGAGTAAATGTATTTATTGGTTTATTTTCATTTTGATAAGAGATGAACATTTTATGAATTGAAGGTTATTTGTTGATGTAATTTTGATTTTTTTTTACAGATTTGAAGGTTATGTCATTATATTTGGAGTGGGGTGGGGTCACCAGAAATTATTGCGAAAAAAAGGGGGGCCCAAACATTCTTGCAGAAAAAAGTTTGAATACCACTGGGTTAGGGGGTCGGGTACGGGATGAGTGTTTTTTTTGTTGTTGGTAAAAACTGAAAATGTCAGGGGGGGTTGACAAAGTTCATAAGCAAAGAGCTCAGCCCGTTAACCTTGGACAGTGTTTTAAATGTCATTATTTTGAGCTGCTGCTGACACAACAAAAATACCTGCGAGACTAGAGCTGTTCTCTTAGCCATGCATTGCCATGTAAATCACTACTTCACCAAGAGGAAATTACTTCCCGGGGCCAAGTGTTATTAATCAAAATTCTCTGTTAGTCAAATTGTTGCACATAATAAATATGCAGCAGCTCGTGATCCTTATCTTCTGTGACATCCCATTCTCACCAACAATATGTTTTCCTCGGTTTCCTCTTTAGTCCGGATGGCGTTCCTGAAAGAGACAGCTCTTCTAAACAGCTCACGCTGGAGAAGGGGGTAAGACGGGGAGGGCGGGGGTGTAGATGAGGCGACAGCCCCCCTCCTCTCTCTCTCTCCATCTCTCTCTCTGACACTTGTCTCTTTCAGATAGGCTAAGGCTAAATCCCATTGCTCATTCATATGACGCCTGTCCACAGCATTCTCTTGCATGTCTTCATCTCTTCTCTGGACTGGACTGTCTGTCTGGCCCGAGGAGCCCACTGAGCTCACAGCATTTAATAACACACACACACAGTCACACCTGATGCCTCACACACATACAAAAATCATTGGACTCAGACACACACACATGCACGTGCACTCACACAGACAAACACACACATCCCCAGCTGAGGCCCTCTACCCTGTACCCCCTGGCAGCTGTACAGCTCATTCTCCAGCCAATAGAGAGCAGACCTGATAAATATCTGGCCTGTCATATTACAATAAGCAGCCTTGACACGCATCATTATGCATGCGCCACATAACCAAACAGTCTCCTCTCCTGCTTCACACTGGGACGACATACACACACACACACGCATGCACGCATTCACATACACACGCAGAGGAGCACACAAACGCACACACACACACATACACAAACACACACACACACCTACACACACAAACACACAGACACTCAAACACACACGCTAATATCGAGGAGCGGTGTGATTCTCATGCTGGGAAGATTTGATCCTCTAAATGATGTATCATAGAACACTGTACTGAGCGCCACAACAATGTCTCGCTGTATTGCACGCATGTAGTGTGTGTCTGTGTGTGTGTGTGTGTGTGTGTGTGTGTGTGTGTGTGTGTGTGTGTGTGTGCGTGTGCGTGTGTGTGGTGGTGGTGGTGGTGTGGCTCATCAGCCTCTCTCCAGCCTCTATCCCTTTCATTAACTCCTCTGGGGGCCTGGCTGCATGGCCGCAAGGGGAAAAGCCCCGTAAGAGGCCTTGTTAGAAATGCAGCTTCAACAATGGAAAAGGCACATTGTACTGTACTGCAGTGGTTCCCAACCTTTTTTGGTTACTGTACCACCAACTGAATTTAGTTCTGCCCGGAGTACTCCTGAAGTACCTCCTCATGTGCATTTTACCAGTAACCCTATGGACTCATGAATCTTTTCAAGTACCCTCTGTGGATAGGCCAAGTACCCCCAGGTGTCCTAGTACCCCTGGTTGGGAACCCCTGCTGTACTGTATGAGAAGGCCAATATATTATACAAGCTTCTAAAAATAGACTAAGATCTGCACGTACAGTAATACAGTAGGCCTATTTTATGACTGCCATTATGCAATTTTACTAAAATAAAATCAGCAAATCCACATTCATACAATTATAATGCATCCACATAGCTCGGCCTACATCTAGGAAACAGGTTCACAAAAATTCATACAAATAATGTTAGTGCTCAAACAATAGGCTACCCATCCACTTTGGAAATGCCTGCACAAACACATGAGCAGATCTGAGCTGACTGACTGACTGACTGTGTGCGAGTGTGTGTGTGTGTGTGTGTGTGTGTGTGTGTGTGTGTGTGTGTGTGTGTGTGACTGAGAGACAGACTTCTGTAAATGTGACTTGAAGCATCATCGCTGGGTACGGCCCGAAGCTGTCGCTAGTGCCACCTCAGCACAGCTGCTCCAGAGAGGGTTACCCCTGGAGAGGACAGGAAGGTAGCAGATTCACCATGGATACTAGCATGCCACATCACACTACACTATGCCAAGGCCAGCTGAGGAGCTCCTCCAACCTCCATACTTTTATTTGGGCTGGGAGAGGTTATGCTTGGGCTGCAAAATAACAGAATCAGGGGGTATGGCGCTCCTGTTCACTGCACGGCAGCCCAGGGTTAAACTGCAATACCTTAGAGAGGAGGACCTTTTAAGTCAGAAAGCTGCTGCCTCTCTCGGTCTCATGCCTGACGTCAGGCTTATCCATCCGAGTGAACTGCCATTTAAATGACCCCATTCCATTCCACATGACTCAGTGTGAATATAAACCAGCGTATACAGAATGGAAAGCCCCCGCAAGTTGACTTTCTTTCTACTACAGTCTACCTTTTAGAATCATGCCAATAGTATCAATAACTTCTTAAAGAAATGGCACTGTTTTCTTTTCCCCCAAAGCAACCCAGTTGAGAACAAACTCTGAAGTCAATCAGGTCCCCCAGAAGGAGGAGAGGGGGAGGGGGTTCTAGATACAGAATGTTACTATTATTTTAACTGTTGCTTTATGAGGCTATTATTGTCTTGTTGCCACAGCGAGAGAGAGACGCGTGGCCATGGTGGTAGCTGAGAGTTGTAGAGGACAGATCTGTATCACATTGTTTGTGGATGGATCATTCCCACAACTTTAATTAGCAGGTGGGGTCACGCTGGCTGGGTCTGGGCAGGGTAGAGCCACAGCTGCAGGGCCCCAGGTAAAGCTCATCAGTAAAGGGGGCTTACAGGTACCGCTCAGCCCCTAATCTCTCTGTCCATCGCACCCAAATTAAAGCAGCAAATGGGAAATTGATTTCTAGCCCCGCTGTCCACGGCAATATCTCCTTTTGTCTTAAGGACATTAAACTGGCCGGGCCTGCACCTTGCCTAAGCTGTTCTTTAAAACGTTCATTATTGATACTGAGGCTGGACTGGCACTGGGCCAGAGGCTGAGGCAGAGCAGCCACCGTGAAGAGGAGGAGAAGGTGGAGGGTCTTTGATGGCAGCTCTTTCACAGATCTGAAAAGGATGGTAGACTAGAAGAGGATGTCAGTGACCTCTACCTTTAACCTGAGCTACTGCTGCTGCTGACAGTGCACTGTACCACCCAGGACTGAGATGGAGCAGATTAGATAGATAGACCATCCTGGGAGGCAGCAGACATCAGCTCTACTTCTCTCCTACTCCTCTCCTCTTACTGGTGGAAGAAAACAGCAGGATGGATCTAAAACTATTTTTTTATTTGACCTTTATTTAACTAGGCAAGTCAGTTAAGAACAAATTCTTATTTACAATGACGGCCTACACCGGCCAAACCCAGAGAACGCTGGGCCAATTGTGCGCCGCCCTATGGGACTCCCAATCACGGCCGGTTGTGATACAGCCTGGAATCGAACCAGGGGGTCTGTAGTGACGCCTCAAGCACTGAGATGCAGTGCCTTAGACCGCTGCGCCACTCGGGAGCCCAAAACTATAGTAGGAGTGAGTCAGCAAAATCCCTCCACCAGACGTCATAGTGATGGTGGTGAAGAAGCTGTCGCCGTAGCAGCCGGCCAGCCTACTGATATCACCCAGAATCAAATGGACTATAATCCATTTCCCCTCCCCATGTGTCACTTCTCTCAGATGGCAGTTTCTGTTGTGCCGTGTTGATGTTTTCCACTTTATAGCAGGACGCTATTTGTCATTCTAATGAACTTCTCTGTGGGAAAAAAAATCCCTGGGAACATTTCTCAAGATGTCAGAAGAGTGAGAATGTAAAGTGTGCAACAGAGTTAATTCAAGTGTGCTTTGGTCTAGCCTGCAGGCATGAGGCTTAGGCTATGTCTCCTCACTCACTCAAAGGTAGTGTATTCTTCCAAGTAGGCCTATAGGGCTTAGGGAGCACCACTAGATTGAGGAGTATACATTTGGGACAGGTCTATAAACCCTCTCTGGCACATGGACATTCCATATTGGAGAGGAATTCCTTGTCATTGAGGATGGGCAAACAGACAGAGAGCAGCCCTTCCTCTCCGTTGCCAACCCTGATTTGTCTGAGAGCCTTATGGCGTTACAGAAGACTCCCACTGGGTAAAAACTGGTTGAATCAACACTGTTTCCACGTAATTTCAAAAAAAATATATATGTGATGACGTTGAATCAACGTGGAAAACTGATTGGATTTGCAAAAAGTTATAAACGTAAGGCAATTTCGTATTTTTTCACCCATCTTTTAACCTAAATCCATTGACATGGTGATTTCATGTTGATTTCATTTCATGTTGATTTCACGTTAGTTGACAACAACCAATTTTAAATCAAAACTAGACGTTGAAATGACTTCTGTGCCCAGTGGGCTGCCATGTTTAGACAGAGACACATTGTTTGGGTGGTGTGGAAATGAGCGTCATAAGCAAACCGTTTCAATGGCTCAGTGGGTTAGCCTTGCGATCAGGCTGGGGTTAGAGCAGGGTACTACTGGCAACATCAGGCTGGGGTTAGAGCAGGGTACTACTGGCAACATCAGGCTGGGGTTAGAGCAGGGTACTACTGGCAACATCAGGCTGGGGTTAGAGCAGGGTACTACTGGCAACATCAGGCTGGGGTTAGAGCAGGGTACTACTGGCAACATCAGGCTGGGGTTAGAGCAGGGTACTACTGGCAACATCAGGCTGGGGTTAGAGCAGGGTACTACTGGCAACATCAGGCTGGGGTTAGAGCAGGGTACTACTGGCAACATCAGGCTGGGGTTAGAGCAGGGTACTACTGGCAACATGAGGGAATGACAACCTTTTTGGCTCAAGGGCCACATCGGGATTTCGAAATTTAGCAGAGGGCCGCACAGATTTTGTCACGGTTCAGACAGACGACCAGAGGACCACAATTGCGTCACACCAGAAAGTTTATTAAAACTTAAGGGAAAAGGGAAGTAGGGAGTGAATGAAGGCTCCAGGGGTAACAGGGATCCCGTCCAATGTGCTGGGTCTGTGCCCCCCCCAGTGGCAGCGATGCGTCCTATGAAGCCGGTGGTGGGTGGTCCAGAAGTCCTGGGGGGGGGAGACACAGACACAACAGGGCGGAATGAAACAAGGCAGCAGTACAGTTCAAGGGAAATCCAAAATACGTAGTAGCAAGGCAGAAGGCTGGTCAGAGTTACCGGGATTGAAGAGTAGTCAGGAGTCGTAATGGCAGAAGCAGGTCTGGATCTCCTGGGGCAGAAGAGTATCCAAAAATCAGGCAGGTCCGGGGTCACAAAACCAGGGTGAGCCAGAAGCGCGAGCAAACAGGTTCCGGGTGTGAGCTTTGCAGACGATCTGACACCGGAGAGCTGAAAGACAGGGCCTTAAATACTGGGAGAGGTAGTGGGTAATGCAGCGCAGCTGGCAGAGTAATTAGAGCAGAGCAGAGCAGGGACAGGTGGAGCTAGTTAGGCTGAGTAGAGAGAGTGGTGAGCAGAGTGGAAGAAAATTAAGGTGGTAACCCGGTGGAGTGAGAGGCTCATGACAGAACCCCCCCCCCAAGGGACGGCCCCAGAAGTCCCAAGAGCAACACCACGCCGGGCGGGAGGAGGGGAGCCGGAGGAGGGCTAGAACTCCTCCGAACGGTCCGAGTGAACGTCCTCATCCTCGGAGGAAGCCGGAGGGCCGTGGTCGGGAGATGGGACAGGTCCCGAGACAGGATCAGGCACAGGACAGGAAGCCGAGCGGGCAGGACGGTTAGGGACCCCTCTGGGGCGGCCCCTACGGATTGCAGGTTGATCAGGATGCCGTTGGTGGAAAGCGGTGATGAGAGTCCTATCCACAATCCGACTAGCTGGCACCCAGGTCCTTTCCTCAGGTCCATAGCCCTCCCAGTCAATGAGGTACTGGAGACCCCTACCCCTCCGTCTGGACCGAAGCAGGCGGCGGACGGTGTAAACCAGACCACCATCGACGAGCCGTGGAGGAGGAGGACAAGGCGCAGCAGGGACCAGCGGACTCTCATGGATGGGCTTAATCTTAGACACATGGAAAGTGGGGTGCACCCTCAGGGAATTAGGCAGTTGGAGCCGGACAGCAGTTGGGCTAATCACTCTTATGATAGGGAATGGGCCAATGAACCGAGGTGCCAGCTTCTGCGACTCCACCCTGAGTGGCAGGTTCCTCGATGACAACCACACCCTTTGACCAACATGGTAGGTGGGAGCAGGAATTCTCCGACGGTTGGCCCCGGTAGTGTAGCTGGCAACGGATCTGAGGAGTGTGGCTCGGGCTTGTGACCAGGTGCGGCGACATCGACGGGCAAAAGCAAGTGCAGATGGGCAAGTAACCTCCTCTTCCTGGCTGGCAAATAGAGGAGGCTGGTATCCATAAACACATTGGAAAGGGGACATACCGATGGCAGAGCAGGTCAGAGAATTGTGTGCGTACTCCACCCATGTCAATTGCTGCGACCAGGAGTGGGGGTTGCGTGAAGTCATGCATCGCAGTGCCTTCTCGAGCTCCTGATTAGCCCGCTCTGACTGCCCATTGGATTGGGGATGGAATCCGGAAGTCAGACTGACTGTGGCTCCCAGCAGGTGACAGAACTCCTTCCAAAAAGCGGAGGAGAATTGTGGACCACGGTCAGAAACTACATCCTTAGGCAGTCCGTGGATCCGGAAGACGTGTTCCAGGACCACCTGGGCGGTCTCCTTGGCGGTTGGGAGCTTGGGGAGGGGAATGAAGTGTGCCATCTTGCTGAAACGGTCAACAATGGTGAGAATGACGGTCATGCCACTTGAAGGGGGCAGCCCCGTGACAAAGTCAAGGGCGATGTGAGACCAGGGACGTCTGGGCACAGGCAGGGGCTGCAGCAATCCGGCTGGGGGCTGGCAGGACGACTTGTGTTGGTTGCAGATGGGGCAGGCTTGGACGAATTCCCGTACATCCCTTCTCAGAGAGGGCCACCAGAACCTCTGGGCGAGCAGGTTGTAAGTGCGGGTGGAGCCAGGGTGACAAGCTAGGCGGGAGTCATGTCCCCACTGAACGACCTGGGACCTCAGGTCTTCGGGGACAAAAAGGCGGTCAGCTGGGCAAGTGCTGGGACCTGGCTGGTTACGGAGAGCCTCCAGCACCTGTTCCTCAACAGCCCAGGTCAGAGCTGCAACGATGCAGGGACTTGGCAGAATCGACACAGGGTCCTTGGAGGGGGTGTCATCCTTCTGGAATTGACGGGAGAGGGCGTCTGGCTTGGTGTTGCGTGATCCAGGCCGGTATGACAGAGTGAAATTAAACCTGGTGAAGAACAGGGCCCAGCGGGACTGCCTGGAGTTCAACCGTTTGGCCGTGCGGATGTACTCCAAGTTCTTATGATCGGTCCAAACGAGAAATGGAATGGTGGACCCCTCCAGCCAGTGACGCCACTCCTCCAAGGCAAGCTTCACAGCCAGCAGCTCACGGTTCCCTATGTCGTAATTGCACTCAGAGGGGGACAACCGACGTGAGAAAAAGGCACAGGGATGGAGCTTCCTATCCTCCGCAGCCCACTGAGAAATCACAGCACCAACTCCCACATCCGAGGCGTCCACCTCCACAATGAATTGCCGGTCCACATCAGGCATCTGGAGGATGGGAGCGGAGGTGAACCTCACCTTGAGGGTACTGAAGGCTTTGTCGGCTGCTGGGGTCCAGGTGAAGGGTTGCTTGGTGCTGGTTAGAGCAGTGAGAGGGGCAGCAACGGTACTGTAGTTCCGGATAAACTTTCTGTAGAAGTTAGCAAACCCCAGAAACTGTTGCAGCTTCTTTCTGTTCTCCGGAACTGGCCATGAAGTGACTGCTGATACTTTGGCAGGATCCATTTGGATACTTCCCTCTGCCACTATGTACCCCAGGAAGGCCACTGTCTTGACGTGAAACTCACATTTCTCTGCCTTGGCGTAGAGGGAATTCTCCAGAAGACGATGAAGGACTTGCTGGACATGGCGGGTGTGTTCAGACAGGTTTCTGGAGTAGATTAGGATGTCATCCAGGTAAACGAAGACAAACTTGTTTAACATGTCCCGCAGTACATCATTCACTAGAGCCTGGAACACAGCAGGAGCATTGGTGAGGCCAAAAGGCATAACCAGATACTCGTAGTGGCCTGTTGGTGTATTGAATGCGGTTTTCCATTCATCTCCCTCCCGGATCCGCACTAGGTGGTAAGCGTTTCTGAGATCCAACTTGGTAAAAACAGTGGCTCCCTGGAGCAACTCAAAAGCAGAGGTGAGCAGAGGCAGAGGGTAACGGTTTTTCACTGTGATGTCGTTGAGTCCCCTGTAGTCGATGCAGGGGCGAAGAGATCCGTCCTTCTTCCCCACAAAGAAGAAGCCAGCACCAGCAGGAGATGAAGATGAACGGATTAATCCTGCGGACAGAGAGCCATTGATGTAGTCCTCCATGGACTTTCTTTCAGGAGCAGACAATGAATAAAGACGACCCTTTGGAGGGGCTGTTCCAGGGAGGAGGTCGATGGCACAGTCGTACGGTCGGTGAGGGGGCAGAGATGTGGCTCTTGCTTTGTTAAACACCTCTCTGAGACCATGGTAGCATTCTGGGACATTGGAGAGGTCAGGAGCGGAGTTAGTAGGTACTGGCCGAGGGGGTAGTGCGGCAGCAAGCAGGCAGGTTCGGTGGCAGTCCTCTCCCCACTCCCTGATCACCCCGGTCACCCAGTCGAGCTGAGGGTTGTGCCGGCGGAGCCATGGGTAACCCAGGATGAGGGGTTGGCCTGGAGAGGGGAGCAGGTGAAACTGGATAGTTTCTTGATGGTTTCCGGACAGACCCATCGAGACCGGGGCCGTGACATGAGTGACCGATCCGAGTAAGTGTCCGTCCAGTGCCCGGGCAGGAATAGGAGGTGTCAAACGGAGGTTCTCCAGTCCCAGTTGGCGTGCCAGCTTGATGTCCATTATGTTGGCTTCGGCGCCAGAATCCACCAGAGCAGCCAGGGTGTGAGTTGAGTCAGAGAGGCGGAGGTGAACTTGCAGCAGGGGTTTGCGGTCGGAGGACTGGATGGTCATTGAACTCAACCGGACTCCCCCTATGCCCGGTGAGCTTCGGCCCTTTAAAGGGCAGGTTACCACACGATGTCCATCACCTCCACAATAGAGGCAGAGGTTTGAGGTGAAGCGGCGCTGGCGCTCTGCAGGAGTGAGAGAGGCTCGCCCAATCTCCATAGGCTCAGACTGATCAAACTGACCTGGGTGAGTGGCAGTAGATGACAGGAGC
>NC_140007.1:30000793-30105222 GCF_964263955.1 Coregonus lavaretus | reverse complement strand
ATTTCCCCCTCCAGGATGGAGAAGCTGTCTTCATTAAAGTATGGGGATTCTAGTGGGGGGGATATAGGTAGCACACAGGAGGACATTTTTCTCTGTTGAGATAATTTCCTTTTGAATTTCTAGCAAAATTTTAAATGTTCCTGTTTTGATTAATTTAATAGAGTGAGTTAGGTCTGCTCTATACCAAATTAGCATACACCCTGAGACCCTTCCCTGTTTCACACCTGGTAGTTTGGTGGATGGAAATACCAGCTCTCTGTAACCTACATTTACATTTTAGTCATTTAGCAGACGCTCTTATCCAGAGCGACATACAGTTAGTGAATGCATACATTTTTATTTTATTTTTTCTCTGGTCCCCCGTGGGAATCGAACTGTCCGGCCATTCCCTCCCCTACCCTGGACAAATTGTGCGACGCCCCATGGGTCTCCCAGTCGCGGCCGGCTACGACAGAGCCTGGATTCGAACCAGGATCTCTAGTGGCACAGCTAGCACTGCGATGCAGTGCCTTAGACCACTGCGCCACTCGGGAGAGGGCAACCAGTGGGTCCGTCTCCTCTATACCATGTTTCTTGTAGGATGACAATGTCTGTATTTCCGAAGAAACAAACAGCAAAAAAATATACATGATCAAATGCAAATCTTAGAATCAACTATTAAAGACTACCAGAACCCACTGGATCTCAAATTACATTGAATGAACTACAGGACAAAATACAAACCCTCCAACCCAAAAAAGCCTGTGATGTTGATGGTATCCTCAATGAAATGATAAAATATACAGACCACAAATTCCAATTGGCTATACTTAAACTCTTTAACATCATCCTTAGCTCTGGCATCTTCCCCAATATTTGGAACCAAGGACTGATCACCCCAATCCACAAAAGTGGAGACAAATTTGACCCCAATAACTACTGTGGGATATGCGTCAACAGCAACCTTGGGAAAATCCTCTGCATTATCATTAACAACAGACTAGTTCATTTCCTCAGTGAAAACAATGTACTGAGCAAATGTCAAATTGGCTTTTTACCAAATTACCGTATGACAGACCACGTATTCACCCTGCACACCCTAATTGACAAACAAACAAACCAAAACAAAGGCAAAGTCTTCTCATGTTTGTTGATTTCAAAAAAGCTTTTGACTCAATTTGGCATGAGGGTCTGCTATACAAATTGATAGAAAGTGGCCTGGGGGAAAAACATACAACATTATAAAATCAATGTACACAAACAACAAGTGTGCGGTTAAAACTGGCAAAAAACACACATTTCTTTCCACACAGCCGTGGGGTGAGACAGGGATGCAGTTTAAGCCCCACACTCTTCAACATATATATCAACGAATTGGCGAGGGCACTAGAACAGTCTGCACCACCCGGCCTCACCCTACTAGAATCTGAAGTCAAATGTCTACTGTTTGCTGATGATCTGGTGCTTCTGTCACCAACCAAGGAGGGCCTACAGCAGCACCTAGATCTTCTGCACAGATTCTGTCAGACCTGGGCCCTGACAGTAAATCTCAGTAAGACAAAAATAATGGTGTTCCAAAAAAGGTCCAGTTGCAAGGACCACAAATACAAATTCCATCTAGACACCGTTGCCCTAGAGCACACAAAAAACGATACATACCTCGGCCTAAACATCAGCGCCACAGGTAACTTCCACAAAGCTGTGAACGATCTGAGAGACAAGGCAAGAAGGGCCTTCTATGCCATCAAAAGGAACATCAAATTTGACATACCAATTAGGATCTGGCTAAAAAATACTTGAATCAGTTATAGAACCCATTGCCTTTTATGGTTGTGAGGTCTGGGGTCCACTCACCAACCAAGAATTCACAAAATGGGACAAACACCAAATTGAGACTCTGCATGCAGAATTCTGCAAAAATATCCTCTGTGTACAACGAAAAACACCAAATAATGCATGCAGAGCAGAATTAGGCCGATACCCGCTAATTATCAAAATCCAGAAAAGAGCCGTTAAATTCTATAACCACTTAAAAGGAAGTGATTCCCAAACCTTCCATAACAAAGCCATTACCTAAAGAGAGATGAACTTGGAGAAGAGTCCCCTAAGTAAGCTGGTCCTGGGGCTCTGTTCACAAACACAAACAGACCCCACAGAGCCCCAGGACAACACAACAACACAATTAGACCCAACCAAATCATGAGAAAACAAAAAGAGAATTACTTGACGCATTGGAAAGAATTAACAAAAAAACTGAGCAAACTAGAATGCTATTTGGCTCTAAACAGAGTACACAGTGGCAGAATACCTGACCACTGTGACTGACCCAAACGTAAGGAAAGCTTTGACTATGTACAGACTCAGTGAGCATAGCCTTGCTATTGAGAAAGTCCGCCGTAGGCAGACCTAGCTCTCAAGAGAAGACAGGCTATGTGCACACTGCCCACAAAATGAGGTGGAAACTGAGCTGCACTTCCTAACCTCCTGCCAAATGTATGACCATATTAGAGACACATATTTCCCTCAGATTACAGAGATTCACAAAGATTTCGAAAACAAACCCAATTTTGATAAACTCCCTTATCTACTGGGTGAAAAACCATAGTGTGCCATCACAGCAGCAATATTTGTGACCTGTTGCCACTGTTATTGTTCTCCTGAGTGGCGCAGTGGTCTAAGGCACTGCATCGCAGTGCTAACTGTGCCACTAGAGATCCTGGTTCGAATCCAGGCTCTGTCGCAGCCGGCTGCGACCGGGAGACTCATGGGCGGCGCACAATTGGCCCAGGGTAGGGGAGGGAATGGCTGGCAGGGATGTAGCTCAGTTGATAGAGCATGGCGTTTGCAATGCCAGAGTTGTGGGTTCGATTCCCACGGGGTGGCCAGTATAAAAAAATATGTATTCACTAACTGTAAGTCGCTCTTGATAAGAGCGTCTGCTAAATGACTAAAATGTAAAACAAGAAAAGGGCAACCAGTGAAGAACAAACACCATTGTAAATACAACCCATATTTATGTTTATTTATTTTCCCATTTGTACTTTAACTATTTGCATATTGTAACAACACTGAATATAGACATATGACATTTGAAATGTCTTTATTCTTTTGGAACTTCTGAGTGCAATGTTTACTGTTAATATTGTGGCGCAGTGGTCTAAGGCACTAGAGATCCTGGTTCGAATCCAGGCTCTGTCGTAGCCGGCCACGACCGGGAGACCCATGGGGCGGCGCACAATTGGCCCAGCGTCGTCCAGGGTAGGGGAGGGAATGGCCGGCAGGGATGTAGCTCAGTTGGTAGAGCGTGGCGTTTGCAACGCCAGGGTTATGGGTTCGATTCCCACGGGGGGGCCAGTATGAAAAAAAATAAAAAATAATGTATGCACTCACTAACTGTAAGTCGCTCTGGATAAGAGCGTCTGCTAAATGACTAAAATGTAAATGTTTATTTCACTTTTGTTTACTATATACTTCACTTGCTTTGGCAATGTTAACATACGTTTCCCATGCCAATAAAGCCCTTAAATTGAATTGAATAGAGAGAGAGAGAGAGAGAGAAAGAGAGAAAGAGAGAAATAGAGAGAGAGAGAGAGAAAGAGAGAAATAGAGAGAGAGAGAGAAAGAGAGAGAGAGAGAGAGAGAGAGAGAGAGAGAGAGAGAGAGAGAGAGAGAGAGAGAGAGAGAGAGAGAGAGAGAGAGAGTTATTGATAAATACAGATAATCAGAGAGGTCCAAAATGAAATTCATCTTCAGCCAGTTGAATAAAAGATAGAGGATTACACAAATAAATACAAATGTTTGTCTGGATATCCCCTCAAAGACTATGCTGATTTGCTCAAACTCAGGATCTCAGGATCACAATGCCCTCTAAAATATTATTGTGAAAGTTGAATACTCAATTCAACCAAGCTTAAAGACACAGTGCAGTCAAAAACATGATTTTCCTGTGTTTTATATTATTTCCACACTATGAGGTTGGAATAATACTGTGAAATTGTGAATTTAGAGTAAGAGCTGTAAGATTAAATGTTATTTTGATACTTTCAAGAATGATTTAAGATACAAGGTGAGATCAATAATGCAGGGAAAGATTGATGACGTATACTGACCACTCTGGCCAGCTCTATAAGAAAAGTTGACCAAGCAACTATAAATGGATGGGCGAAATTCCCTCTCATTTTCACAGGTCAACCATTAATATAACGCCTATCAAAGTAATTTGTCTCATCACTTGTTGAACATAAAAAAAAATGAAATGCTCTTTAATTTGTCCTGGTTGATTGACATGGTTTTTTAGAAAGGTTAATTGCTTCCCCCAGTTATAAAATACCAGATTTCAGACACTGTGAATATCCATGCGAATATTCTAAAATCCTCATAAAGAAAATATGCGCATTTTCCCACCAGTGGTGTGTTTCCACCAAATGGACTTGGTGCTGATACAAATCTGTGCGTGATGACGTAGTGCACACCCCCAAAATGTTTTGCTTACATTTTCATCTACCGAATAAAAATCTAAAGTTCAATGTGTTTCCATCACATTTTCAACTCTACAGATAGTTTTGTCACAATAACTGTTGCGGTAAATAGCAAATGTGCCTACACTGGTCTTGGCATGTGCGCTCAAGCCAACAGCTCGCAGATAGGCCTACAGTGCGGGTAGGCGGTGTGGGTAGGCTAGTCTACATGATGAGATTATTATGGATAAGAGCGAGAATATTTGTGTTTGTCAAACGGCAGTCAAGCTTCGATCATGATGTCACCAGAATCAGACCTCAATATTTATTGGAAAGGAGCATCAAGATCACCGTGCACCACCCTGTGAAGTTCATCATGTTATTTAATCTGTAGCCTAATAAATTGCATGGTTTCCCAGGTCGTAGGGGGAGGACCACACACCATATCATCGCGTGACTCCAAGTTTACTTCAAAATGATGGTTATTATATCAATATTTGCGCATAAAGGTGTTTCTACCGACACAGAAAGATCCCACCATGTCCAACGAACAAATGATCTGTTGGCATTTATACAATTGTACCGAAACTTCCTGTTTCCATCGCAGCTGTCGTGATTTTTATTTATTTAAGGTATGACTTTACTCACATAAAAACTGTAGATGGAAATGTGGTTAGAGATGGACAGAAATGGAGGCTATTCTATTCTCTCATCTCTGTCTCTCTCCAGTCTCTGCCATAGTTTTCCTCTACTGTCCATTGGATCTCACAGTCTGCTGTGCAGGGACGGTCAGCTTCAGAAAATTGTGATTTATTATTAATGACATTCAGTGCACTTCCTGTGACATTCCTTTTATTGGGTCCTGGGCCTTTATGTGGCCCATCAAGTAGAGGAAGCCTGTCCGCCCATGGAACCGCTTTATGGCTGGAGAGGGAATATACTCTGCAACATCACAACCATCACAACAGTTTATCTCACAGTAAAGATCAAATGATTAATTCAAGTGATTGTGCATTATAATTTACTTTAAAAAACAACAACAAAAGCAACAGGACAAAGTCTCTGGTTATTATTGTACTTTTCTACAAACAACAGTGGGAGGGATGAGATGACATCCTTCTACATCTCTATGGCTGTGGGAGAAGGAGAGGGTAGTCTGAAAGAAGGTAGTGTGTGGAGAGATAACGTCCTTCTCCATGGCTGTGGGATTTGGAGAAGGAGTCAGGGAGAGGGTGGATTGAGGGAGGGTATTTAAGGCATGCTGGGTAATTGCTGTGCATGTGAACAGTGCAGACCAGAGTAGGGCGTAGCGGAGTGGGATTGAACCTCCAGTGGCCCAGCAGGGTTGTGGACATCCTTGAAAGGTCAGGCTGCCTCCTCTCCCCCACTATCCCCATCAGCTCTTTTGTATGGGCTGGGCTGTCAGAGTACAAAGAACAGTTGGAGGCGTGGGGCTGGTGGGAGGAGATGGCTGGGCTGGGTGGGCACATGGCCCTTTAAGAGGAGATGACTGGGCTGGGTGGGCGCATGACCCTGTAAGAGGAGATGGCTGGGTGGGCGCATGGCCTTGTAAGAGGAGATGGCTGGGCTGGGCTGGGTGGGCGCATGGCCCTGTAAGAGGAGATGGCTGGGCTGGGCTGGGTGGGCGCATGGCCCTGTAAGAGGAGATGGCTGGGCTGGGTGGGCTGGGCGCATTGCCCTGTAAGAGGAGATGGCTGGGCTGGGTGGGCTGGGCACATGGCCCTGTAAGAGGAGATGGCTGGGCTGTGTGGGCGCATGGCCCTGTAAGAGGAGATGGCTGGGCTGGGTGGGCTGGGCACATGGCCCTGTAAGAGGAGATGGCTGGGCTGGGTGGGCGCATGGCCCTGTAAGAGGAGATGGCTGGGCTGGGTGGGCGCATGGCCCTGTAAGAAGAGATGGCTGGGCTGGGTGGGCGCATGGCCCTGTAAGAAGAGATGGCTGGGCTGGGTGGGCGCATGGCCCTGTAAGAAGAGATGGCTGGGCTGGGTGGGCGCATGGCCCTGTAAGAGGAGATGGCTGGGCTGGGTGGGCGCATGGCCCTGTAAGAGGAGATGGCTGGGCTGGGTGGGCTGAGCGCATGGCCCTGTAAGAGGAGATGGCTGGGCTGGGCTGTGTGGGCGCATGGCCCTGTAAGAGGAGATGGCTGGGCTGGGCTGTGTGGGCGCATGGCCCTGCGCTCATTAAACCCCAGCAGCTACTATAGCCCCTCTCATCACACAACACAGAGAGAGAGAGACACCATGTAAGACTAATAGAGTGGGTGGGAGTGGGGAGGGGGCTGGGGAAATATAACTAAAAAGACAGAAATAGCGGGGGTGAGAAGGAGGAAAGAAATAGAGGATATTCTGTACAACAATTTTTTATCATTAAAAGAAAAAACATTAGTCCTCTAAACTGAAAAATGTTTTATGTGACTGTAGAAAGCTCCACAGGGAATAGCCAACATTTAAGATGATATCTTACACATTTAGGAGGCCATAATCTAAAGCCTACAATTTTAGTTTCTCAACATCATCTGGTGCTTTATGTCTAGGTGTCAAAATATGTTTGATTATGATTTATATACATTAGTGTGCCCAATTACAGTAGAGCAATACCAAGGGACATCATATCTAGCATCTTATTCAGGGATGTTGGCATTCTCACCTGCATCTCTCCAGTCCTCTCTAACCACATCAGTGTATAACCTAACCCCCTCCCTTCCTCTCCTTCCTCTTCCTCTCCTCTTCTCCTTTGACTTGTCACCAATGTCAGCCCAGTTTCCCGGTCAGTGCATTCCCTGAGATGGAAAAGGCTATTTTACTGAGGGGGTTTATTTGTTCTCTTGTTTGTTTCTTCTTCCTCTCTTTTATCGTTGTCTTTTATGGTTGCCCCCTTCTTCCCTCCTTACTCCCCAGAGAGCGAGGGGGAAAGAGAGAGGGCTGGGGGAGAAGGAGAGTGGGCTGGGGGAGAAGGAGAGTGGTCTGGGGGGGGGAAGAGAGAGGGCTGGGGGAGAAGGATAGTGGGCTGGGGGGTGAAAGAGAGAGGGCTGGGGGAGAAGGAGAGTGGGCTGGGGGGGAAAGAGAGTGGGCTGGGGGAGAAGGAGAGTGGGCTGGGGGGTGAAAGAGAGAGGGCTGGGGGAGAAGGAGAGTGGGCTGGGGGAGAAGGAGAGTGGTCTGGGGGGGGGAAGAGAGAGGGCTGGGGGAGAAGGATAGTGGGCTGGGGGGTGAAAGAGAGAGGGCTGGGGGAGAAGGAGAGTGGGCTGGGGGGGAAAGAGAGTGGGCTGGGGGAGAAGGAGAGTGGGCTGGGGGGTGAAAGAGAGAGGGCTGGGGGAGAAGGAGAGTGGGCTGGGGGGGAAAGAGAGTGGGCTGGGGGAGAAGGAGAGTGGGCTGGGGGGGAAAGAGAGTGGGCTGGGGGAGAAGGAGAGTGGGCTGGGGGTGAAAGAGAGAGGGCTGGGGGAGAAGGAGAGTGGGCTGGGGGGGAAAGAGAGTGGGCTGGGGAGAAGGAGAGTGGGCTGGGGGGTGAAACAGAGAGGGCTGGGGGAGAAGGAGAGTAGGCTGGGGGGGAAAGAGAGAGGGCTGGGGGAGAAGGAGAGTGGGCTGGGGGGTGAAAGAGAGAGGGCTAGGGGAGAAGGAGAGTGACAGAGGGGGTCTCTTTGAAGGAGAGGGAGGAGAATTGAAAATGGCCACTGTTGAAATATGAAGGAGGGAAGATGAAGACAGCCAATCTGCCTGTAATGACACAGGAGGGGAGAGCGAAGGGGAGAGAGAAGAGGGAGTGAGTGGAAGGAGGAAGAAATATTTGGAGTCCCCTCCGATATTAGAGAAGAAAATGAACAGTGAAGGGGAAGACATGACATGTCAAAAGGTTACAGATGCTACAGGATGAGCAGATGGTGATGATGTCATGGACACACAAGCAAGCAGTGATGTGCACATGTGCCACGGCACAGGTATTTCCCTCTCCCATAAACCACTCCTGATAAAACTTGAGTTTGACAGAACAATTGGATGTGTATCTAATAATCCAGACAAAGCACAGTGTCCATTATTTCCTAAATTGACTGACTGACAGTGGAAGGGATAACAGACTACTGTCAGTACAGTGTAGTGACCACAGGGAGGTGCTGTGACTGAATGGGCCCTGATGAAAAAAACAAGCTTCTTCAATAGCACTCCTCTACATCAGCAGCACTGTACACATTGTGGACATGCTGTTACACAACCTAACCTACTGCAGCTACTGGGAGATTGATAGAACTGTAATGATACAAGTAATTCAAGCGAAACTATTTGTTCTTGTTCATGACACAGAGCGAGGTGCTCATCATAAGAAGGCGAGGTAGCGACGCTAGACGTTTGAAACAGACGGAGCTTGTTTTATCACCTTTTTGAAATTTCGACCAAGGTTGTTAGGATCTAAATGTCCTCAAGCAGAATTGTAATTAAGATTGTCTTTCTTTCATCAGCTGCCTTTGTTTTTCTCCATTCACACTTTTATTTTATTTTATTTTTCTGTCTCTCTCGTTTGCCTATTCTCCAGATTGTGATCATCATAATTACGTTCATCGGATAGAATCAAAAGGAGAGAGAGAGGAGTGAGATGGATAGAATCAAAAGGAGAGAGAAGAGTGAGATAGATAGAATCAAAATGAGAGAGAGGAGTGAGATGGATAGAATCAAAAGGAAAGAGAGAGGAGTGAGATGATAGAATCCAAAGGAGAGAGAGGAGTGAGATGGTGAGACGCAGAGAGGGACAATGTTGCGAGTACCTTTTGATAGTGACTAAATGAGGAAGAACACCATACTGTGATGGGAACTGCACCTCAGGTTGCCTCCTTTTCCCTCCTCAGCCTCTGATGACTGTGTCATTTATTCGTTTTCTGCTTAATGTATTTAGCTAGGATCCTCTGGGGGGTATCCTCATCAAATAATGCAAGATGAGGTCATTTTTTCCCTTCCTTTCTCTTTTCTTTCCTCTGCACAGAAGGCGATGTCCCTTATGGTTTGGCTAAACAGTAATGTATAGGATAGAACAGTACTGTATATTAATCAAGCAGTTGACAGAGGAGCCATCCTACACACCACAGCTCGGGCCCCACTGCTCTCTCTGCATCACACCCTGTCCCTGTCCCAGAATACTCTCTGTTCTGGGGACCTCCGCTCTCTCACGGGGCGACTGTGGCTAAGAGTCATACTGTATATTTATACATTATGCACTCATACATACTGTATATTTATACATTATGCACTCATACAGTGGGGAAAAAAGTATTTAGTCAGCCACCAATTGTGCAAGTTCTCCCACTTAAAAAGATGAGAGAGGCCTGTAATTTTCATCATAGGTACACGTCAACTATGACAGACAAAATGAGAAAAACAATTCCAGAAAATCACATTGTAGGATTTTTAATGAATTTATTTGCAAATTATGGTGGAAAATAAGTATTTGGTCAATAACAAAAGTTTCTCAATACTTTGTTATATACCCTTTGTTGGCAATGACACAGGTCAAACGTTTTCTGTAAGTCTTCACAAGGTTTTCACACACTGTTGCTGGTATTTTGGCCCATTCCTCCATGCAGATCTCATTTACATTTACATTTACGTCATTTAGCAGACGCTCTTATCCAGAGCGACTTACAAATTGGTGCATTCACCCTATAGCCAGTGGGATAACCACTTTACAATATGTTTTTTTTTTTTTTTTTTTTTTTTTTTTGGGGGGGGTAGAAGGATTACTTTATCCTATCCCAGGTATTCCTTAAAGAGGTGGGGATTCAAATGTCTCCGGAAGGTGGTGAGTGACTCCGCTGTCCTGACGTCGTGAGGGAGCTTGTTCCACCATTGGGGTGCCAGAGCAGCGAACAGTTTTGACTGGGCTGAGCGGGAACTATGCTTCCGCAGAGGAAGGGGAGCCAGCAGGCCAGAGGTGGATGAACGCAATGCCCTCGTTTGGGTGTAGGGACTGATCAGAGCCTGAAGGTACGGAGGTGCCGTTCCCCTCACTGCTCCATAGGCAAGCACCATGGTCTTGTAACGGATGCGAGCTTCAACTGGAAGCCAGTGGAGTGTGCGGAGGAGGGGGGTGACGTGAGAGAACTTGGGAAGGTTGAACACCAGACGGGCTGCGGCATTCTGGATGAGTTGTAGGGGTTTAATGGCACAGGCAGGGAGCCCAGCCAACAGCGAGTTGCAGTAATCCAGACGGGAGATGACAAGTGCCTGGATTAGGACCTGTGCCGCTTCCTGTGTAAGGCAGGGTCGTACTCTCCGAATGTTGTAGAGCATGAACCTGCAGGATCGGGTCACCGCCTTGATGTTAGCGGAGAACGACAGGGTGTTGTCCAGGGTCACGCCAAGACGTGTCCGAGCAGTGATGTTTTGGGGCTGTCGCTGGGCAACACTGACTTTCAACTCCCTCCAAAGATTTTCTATGGGGTTGAGATCTGGAGACTGGCTAGGCCACTCCAGGACCTTGAAATGCTTCTTACGAAGCCACTCCTTCGTTGCCCGGGCGGTGTGTTTGGGATCATTGTCATGCTGAAAGACCCAGCCACGTTTCATCTTCAATGCCCTTGCTGATGGAAGGAGGTTTTCACTCAAAATCTCACGATACATGGCCCCATTCATTCTTTCCTTTACACGGATCAGTCGTCCTGGTCCCTTTGCAGAAAAACAGCCCCAAAGCATGATGTTTCCACCCCCATGCTTCACAGTAGGTATGGTGTTCTTTGGATGCAACTCAGCATTCTTTGTCCTCCAAACACGACGAGTTGAGTTTTTACCAAAAAGTTCTATTTTGGTTTCATCTGACCATATGACATTCATCCAAATGCACTCTAGCAAACTTCAGACGGGCCTGGACATGTACTGGCTTAAGCAGGGGGACACGTCTGGCACTGCAGGATTTGAGTCCCTGGCGGCGTAGTGTGTTACTGATAGTAGGCTTTGTTACTTTGGTCCCAGCTCTCTGCAGGTCATTCACTAGGTCCCCCCGTGTGGTTCTGGGATTTTTGCTCACCGTTCTTGTGATCATTTTGACCCCACGGGGTGAGATCTTGCGTGGAGCCCCAGATTGAGGGAGATTATCAGTGGTCTTGTATGTCTTCCATTTCCTAATAATTGCTCCCACAGTTGATTTCTTCAAACCAAGCTGCTTACCTATTGCAGATTCAGTCTTCCCAGACTGGTGCAGGTCTACAATTTTGTTTCTGGTGTCCTTTGACAGCTCTTTGGTCTTGGCCATAGTGGAGTTTGGAGTGTGACTGTTTGAGGTTGTGGACAGGTGTCTTTTATACTGATAACAAGTTCAAACAGGTGCCATTAATACAGGTAACGAGTGGAGGACAGAGGAGCCTCTTAAAGAAGAAGTTACAGGTCTGTGAGAGCCAGAAATCTTGCTTGTTTGTAGGTGACCAAATACTTATTTTCCACCATAATTTGCAAATAAATTCATTAAAAATCCTACAATGTGATTTTCTGGAGAAAAAAAATCTCAATTTGTCTGTCATAGTTGACGTGTACCTATGATGAAAATTACAGGCCTCTCTCATCTTTTTAAGTGGGAGAACTTGCACAATTGGTGGCTGACTAAATAATTTTTTTCCCCACTGTACATTGTCAAGGAAAGGTCAGTCACTAGGCATCATTTACAAATTATGTCTTTGAGTTTGACCTTGACCTTCCTACTGCTGCCAGATAAAGTACTGTACATCTTCCGTAGGGATTACGTGTCTACTCTGGCCTTGCCTACTAAATGAATGGGTGGAGACAGACAGACACAGACATCTCCCAGTAGAAACTAACCCCATTGGAGTGCTGTGCCCCTGCTGATCTCAGGTCAGTCCATAAAGGACCCGTGAGCCTGTCAGTCTCCCTGGAGGAGGTTGAAGCTGAGGCTCGGGGCTCTTTGGTCTCTCTTCAGTCTTCAGCTAAGTGATAAAAGGCTCTGTTTCCCCCACCAACCACAAGGGAATCCCACTGTGTCTGTCTCTCTACATCTCATCTACTCTCTCCTTTCTCTCTCTTTCCTTTCTGTCTCTCCACATCTCCTCTCTCTCTCAAGCCGAGAAAGAATCATTGAATCCCACTGTTCCCTTTTCCTCTCCTCCTTCCCTGTGTCTCTTTAACGGTCGGTGACCCTTTCTCTCATCTCTCCATCAATCCTTCTCTAATATAGCGCCTATTGCTTCTTTAAGCCATCACCCTCCATGAGCCCTCCCCTTCACCTTTAAACCCCCTTTGTTATCATTGTTTACGTGTCCATCTATCTCTAGGTGCACAGTCCCCTGCTTCTACTGAGAAAGGCAGGGAAACCACAGGTAAGGCACTGTGCTTCATGGAAACCATAGGTAAAGCACTGTGCTTCATGGAAACCATAGGTAAGGCACTGTGCTTCATGGAAACCATAGGTAAGGCACTGTGCTTCATGGAAACCATAGGTAAGGCACTGTGCTTCATGGAAACCATAGGTAAGGCACTGTGCTTTATGGAAACCACAGGTAAGGCACTGTGCTTCATGGAAACCACAGGTATGACCCATTAGCTCTAATGTTTCCACCTCAAGGACTTCCTGTGCCTGTGTCCCTGTGCATGTTAACAAGTGTGACATAAGATAGCAAAGGGAGGTGAACAACTGGGATGAAGGAGAAAAGGCAGACAGTTTTTCTCAATGTTTTCAGCTGTTTGAAAATCGATTCCTTCCTACCCGATTCAATAAACCACATGGATGAGGTAGAAAAGGTATTATTTATCAGAAACCCATTGGTCCAGTCCACTCACCAGAAATTGCAATTGTCTGTGAGTTCAGCAGAGATAAAAAGGCAGTATTTACATGTCAGGATTATTCCCCTTCTTGCACTGAAGTGTAATAACTACGCTGAAAAATATTGGTGAAGAAATCTATTTCTACTGCTATATTCTTTAAATTGAATTTAACTTTTTCCCAGATAGATTAGTGTTAGCCTCTGCTGCGTTGTCATAGCAATACGCAGTACAGGGCTTTATCAAAGAGCAGCTTCAAACTTTTTTACATTTTACAACAAGAACATCTTTATTTCTGTTGTTACCTTCATCACTCTTCAATGATTGTTATGTTCTTTTTTCCACCCAAGAGGTGTTAACAACCTTGAAGCTTAGTAAACATTTAAGTTGACTAAAAAGGAGCTCGACAAATAATAATAATAATAATAATAATAATGGGACATTTGATTTGTGTGAAAACATCTGCGCTGATTGGCTATAATCCCTCATCCTATCCTGAATTCATACATTGTTGTCTGACAGGAAAGGAACAGTTACAGCATCTAGTGGTTATATATGAATAATCAAGGGATGGTTTTTCAAAAGTTATCTGATCAGATTTCCCCAATCGGATAGGATTAAATGTTAGAATTGGGTTTGTCAAAACTGAAAAATGAGATTCTGATCCTCCGGATAAGGATAAGAATTTGGTTATCCAATCTGATCTTTAATCAGGATTCTATGCCGTTTTTGTGTTTTTCAAAACTCAAAAAGGTAGTGATTAGGATAGTTTTGATCCCAAAAATCTTGATTATCTTGATTCCTCTGGAAGGGTGGATTCAGGGTTGATAATTTATCAAGGTGAAATGCACTACAACCAAGAAATGTCAATGTAACTAAGGCGAGGAGGTTTAAAAAACATTATGTTCAATTGACTGCAGTATAGGTATGTGGTAAGTTGTTATATTGAGAAGTGTCAAATAAATGCATCTACATACTTAGAACTGATATGTAAGCTCGAACATCTCATTTCAAAATCCTGGGCATTAATATGGAGTTGGTCCCCCCTTTGCTGCTATAACAGCCTCCACTCTTCTGGGAAGGCTTTCCACTAGATGTTGGAACATTGCTGCGGGGACTTGCTTCCATTCAGCCACAAGAGCATTAGTGAGATCGGGCACTGATGTTGGGCGATTAGGCCTGGCTGGCAGTCGGCATTCCATTTCATCCCAAAGGTGTTTGATTGGGTTGAGGTCAGAGCTCTGTGCAGGCCAGTCAAGTTCTTCCACACCGATCTCGACAAACCCTTTCTGTATGGACCTCGCTTTGTGCATGGGGGCATTGTCATGCTGAAACAGGAAAGGACCTTCCCCAAAATGTTTCCACAAAGTTGGAAGCACAGAATCGTCTAGAATGTCATTGTATGTTGTAGCATTAAGATTTCCCTTCACTGGAACTAAGGGGCCTAGCCCGAACCACGAAAAACAGCCCCAGACCATTATTCCTCCTCCACCAAACTCTACAGTTGGCACTATGCATTGGGGCAGGTAGTGTTCTCCTGGCATCCGCCAAACCCAGATTCGTCCGTCGGACTGCCAGATGGTGAAGTGTGATTCATCACTCCAGAGAACGCGTTTCCACTGCTCCAGAGTCCAATGGCGGAGAGCTTTACACCACTCCAGCCGACGCTTGGCATTGCGCATGGTGATCTTAGGCTTGTGCACGCCTGTTTGGCCATGGAAACCCATTTCACGAGGCTCCCGACGAACAGTTATTGTGGTGACGTTGCTTCCAGAAGCAGTTTGGAACTCGGTAGTGAGTGTTGCAATCGAGGACAGTCCAGTTCTGTGAGCTTGTGTGGCCTACCACTTTGCGGCTGAGCCATTGTTGCTCCTAGACGTTTCCACTTCAAAATAACAGCACTTACAGTTGACCGGGGCAGCTCTAGCAGGGCAGAAATTTGATGAACTGACTTGTTGGAAAGGTGGCATCCTATGACGGTGCCATATTGAAAGGCACTGAGCTCTTCAGTAAGGCCATTCTACTGCCAATGTTTATTTATGGAGATTGCATGGCTGTGTGCTCGATTTTATACACCTGTCAGCAAATGGGTGTGGCTGAAATAGCCGAATCCACTAATTTGAAGGGGTGGCCACATACTTTTGTATATATAGTGTACCTTTATTCATGTAGTTTACTCATCTCTGTTTCCCTATGACAGTGTAGAAGTAGTAGCACAACTTGTCCAGTAGATGGCAAGGTGTAGACCTGTTCAAAGCACTAAAAATCCAGATTCTTTGATCTTGATATTGTGGTATCTTATTCAGAATGATCGTATCCGATTTCAATCTGATGCTGGATAGCAAAAAAAAAGGATCACAGAATCTGAATCATTCTGATCCCCAGAAAAACTGGATACCTATATTTGTCCTTACAGTCAGGGTTTTCCTATACAGAATTGATTATTGTCCATCTCTTGGCAATTGGGGAAACTTGAGAGTAGCAGTCTAGTCTATGCTATCAATATCAGAAGAAAGATTGTGATAAGCCAAATGAGTGAGAGTTGAAAATAATGCCTTTGTGGAAAGCTCAGCAATGTCAATCAGGCAATATGAGAGACAGCTCGGGGTCCATAGGGGGATGAATCTGAGTTCAATGTGAGGTCAAGGACGCTCCTCTCCACAGCAGACGACAAAACAGCCCAACATAGAGCAGCGTGCTAAAATAAAACACAATCAATTCAAACAACAACGCCACTGTGCTGGGACCCCATAGAGAAGCTTCCAGAGTAGCCTTTTAGGATTCTGTACTGAACACTGAAGCCAGCCCTGGCCTCGGCCCCCCTCCCATCTCTTTCTCTCTCAGTCTCTGTCTCAATTCATATCCAGCCCTACTTCCTCCCATCATAAATCTGTGTAAATCCACAAACCACTGTCTGGCATGCTCCATCTGTGTCCTTCACTCATGTACTGTTAGAGAAAATCTCTCTGCATCTCTGCTTGCCAATAGTCTATCCTCCAGGCCCTTCTCAGTTAAGAAATAGAGGACAAAATTCAAGCAACAAAAAAAGCCCTACTGAGCTACCAGACCTGTCTCCACATAGCACTAGACATAGCCTACTCTTACCTCTGGTACAGACTGTCTTTAAAGTACGATTTCCAGAAACCTCATTTGTAGCTACTCAACCATAATGCAATGTGAAGTAAACAAACAAACACGCTGTTTGTTACAAAACAGTAGTTAGGCTACATAGTTGCATTCTGGTGGTAACAATCCAACAGGCCACAAAAACAATATGCTCCTATGTCAATTATTTATGAAATGTTCTTTTTCCATAGTCAAACTGTTTCCACGGTGAATCGTGGAGCGGTGCAAAAGCAACAACACTGCCTCGAGCCAAAAACAGATAGGCTGCTAAACAATATTCATACCAGACAGAGAACTACTGTGCTGTTTATGTCAGCTTCTGCTGGGGATTCCCCATTAGTACTGGGGTTTACTGAAATGAAATGACAGTTTGGGTGTGTTACAGACACAGGCGGCTGGTGGCACCTTAATTGGGGAGTTCGGGCTCATAGTAATGGCTGGATCAGAAAAAATGGAATGGTATCGAACACATCAAACACATCAGCCATTATTATGAGCCTGTCCTCCCCTCAGCAGCCTCCTGTGTAAAGATGGTAAAACTCTAAGAGACAGATCAAGCCCAACTCACACGAACAAACCCTGTGTAGGCAGCTGTAGCCACAGTGGGGGTGGTGGTGGTGAAGTCTGGCTGCAAAAGGCCCTCGTTGTGCACCAGCAGGAAACACAGAGGGGGTGCCCACCGCAGCCCTCCTACCATGCCCACCAGACCGACACACGCACACACACACACACACACACACCAAACATACACACACATACATACATACACACATACTGGTACTCATACACAAGCAGCCACATACTATATATGTACACACGAAATCCTTAAGTTCCATCTCTGACAGTACACACACACACAGACACACACACACACATACTCCCACCTTCCAGATCACAGCTCAGTGGTGCAGCCTGGCTCATTACGTTTCCCCCTACATCCCACCTCCCCTTCTGCCCAGTCTCTCTGTGGGGTCCTGACCACACACCACACTGGGTCGACGGCCAGCCACGGGGTGTCCTGTGTTAGCATTCAGCAGAGTGAGAAACAAAAGCAACATGAAGCAGGGCCTCATATCATCATCCTCCACCTCACAGCTCCCTGGGCCTGACATCTCCACGCTGTGATGTTGTTTCGCCTCAGCACTGCTCTCTTTGCCCTTTCCCTCCACCACTACACAGCCCCGGGAATAGGCTACGGCTGCACCGTGGGAGACGCAGACAGCAGGAGACCTTAGCATGCTCACTGGTGTTCAGACCTCAGATGATCACTGATTGGCTGAACCCGAACGGGGGAAGGGGAGGGAGCGTCAACATGGAAATAGGAATTGGATCATTCTCACGGAGCATAATGGAGTTCCAAATATACTGGACACTGAATAAGGGAAATAGAGGGGATATTGTCTTACCTGTTGGAGAAGGAGGAGGTCCAGGGGGATCCAGAGAGAAACATGAAAGGGAAGAGAGATGGAGGGTTAGAGAATTGTCTGCAGGCTTGATAAGGCTACAGTTCTATTCGAATGCTACAGTGCATAGCAATTTAGAATAAAGTATTTGTTAAAAGAAGCCCCTTTAAAAAGATTTTGGCTGAATTCTGGCTGTTTGGCTGACATATTTGGAACTGTTTTATGCAGTGGGGCCATCGTTGTAAGGAGGGCATCAATCAGTGCTTGTTGTATGGGCTCCAGAGGAGTACTGTTGGGGTCTGTTTTGGGTCTGGAGGAGACAGCCTGTCTACTCCCTCAGTATCAGTAGAGAACAGACAGCTCCTGGCAGAGGATGGTCTGGACTTTCCCAGGGGGCAAATTATGTGGACCTGGACTCTACTCTGTGCTGAGGGGTAAAATCTAGTTAAGGTGTCAAATCTACATATTTTCTGATTATGTGCATACATCAATATGTAGAATATACTGTACATATGAAAGGTAAGTGAATTGGCTGCTTTAATGTTGATGTTGATGACCTTGGTTTTGCCAGCCCAAGGACAAAGTTGAGGCTACTGCTATGACGATGAGGCTGGTTCTCCCATGCAGCCAACCAATTTACTGTATGAGCCTAGTGACATATATTGATACATGCATGCACTCCCCACATACGACCACATACTCTTATTCACATACAGGGCATAAATCAAAAGGGCAAACCATCTCATTGCTCATGTTGAGGAGTAAAATGGCTTGTTCCCTGCAGAACACATTACCACATCCTTCGATATAGACTCACAAACATTAAATGGTAGAACCCATAGTCAACACACAACTTGGTAACTACAGGAAAATGCCCTTCACTGTCCTGTTATGGTTAAGCACATTTCTAAAGCATCTCAAACTAACAAGGAAGAGAGTTGAGAGTTGCCTTCTTGCTCGCTCCGGCTACCACTATCCAACCCCCCTTAGAGTGGAAATGAGGGGAGGGACGGGCACACCTATAATGACCTCCTCTCCTGGGGGTGATTCTGGAGGTTGCAGGCTCTGGCTAATGTCACTCAGGACCACTCTCACTATCATCATCATTACCTGGGTGGACCACGGCCATCACACTTTACCTCTAAAGGTCCCATATGTCATTTCCTTCATATGCATGGCCATGCACAAAATGCTTCATTTGGGGGTGCCTTGACCTATATATATATTACACTGCGGTGCTTGATGTATTCATATACTACATATATCGATCCACAGGGGACCAACCACAACCAGCACTACATTCTGCTATCTAGACACTTTCATCCTCCACAGAAAAATAAACACAGGGAAATATATAGGTCTACAGTTCAGTGCACCTGCGGTCAGGTCTTCTCACACACGCACAAACAGACCCACATCAAATCGTTCACTTCATTTATGCAAAACCTCTCGTCTCTTCCTGATGATATTTGTGTTCCCTATTACATAGCTTTGGTTTTTGCTTTTCCTTTTGTTTGTGATGGAAGCTGGGATGCTTCTTTACAAGTAACACATACAGTCATTATGAAACGAGCAAGGGTGTGTGGTCTGCTCTGCTGTCTCTTAGAAGACAGGAGGCCCATTGAATTTCATGAATAAATGAATGAATTAAAATTCTATCTTATCATACTTCAGGATTCCTGCTCCCCTCACCAGACTACCAAGGCATCTCTGTTAGCCATGCCATTTGCAAACAAACACATATAATCTCAAGGTACACACTGCGGAGGCTCACTATGGCAATGTGAGCCATTATGGACATGATGGATCGGAGAATATGCAACGTAGCATCTTCAAATGTAGGCTACTTTTTCATATAGGCGACTGTTGGCTACTTTCAAATCAGTGAATGATTTGTAAAGTTGTTGTCTATTAGACTATGCCTGGTAATCTTGAACAACACACATGGGGTGTATTCATTATGCTGATTCTGTTGCAAACGGAACGAAACAGGGAGGGACCTAACTGAATTTGTCCAATAGAAACTCTGTTTGGACTAATGATTACACCCCTGATGACCACACAGCCCAACTCAAGGTTATACAACTAATAGAACAACAAGGCAGGTAAGACTGAAGTATGTACAAGCTGAGAGTTCCACTGTTCATATATCAGGTGCAAAAGACCCTGTAGAACCAGTTAGAACCATGTTATCTTGCTATTTTTACATTTACGTCATTTAGCAGACGCTCTTATCCAGAGCGACTTACAAATAGGTGCTGGAGTGGGAGTTTGGGAGAGCGCACGCAATGTATCAATTAAAATATTTGTAGCCATATGCTCAACGGAGCAAAAGCAAAACGTAGTTTTAAAATTGCTTACACGTTCATGTTCCAAAATGGTGTTAAATATATACAGATAAGTGGCTATGGATGCAGTTTAGCTAAATATGACTACAGGTCCACGAGAAGAAACACCTTTCAGTCTGCGTGAATCAGAGAAGCATTTTGATGTTATCGACTTCTTCTTCTTCTTCTTCTACGGTATTATGGCGGTCCGCAACCCAAATTCTCTATGACGTTAATTTGTTAAAAGGTGAAGGGTCGCGATGAGGTGAGGACAGAGGATTCGCGCCTAAAATTAGAATAGCCTACATCTAGTTAGCTGACTAAACTCCACTCAATGGTGCAGGAAGTTTCTGATGAACTCCATTGTGGAGTTCATCAGAATCTTCCTTCACCATGGAGTGAAACTTCCTTCACTATAGAGTGAAACTTCCTTCACCATGGAGTGAAACTTCCTTCACCATGGAGTGGAGATTAGTCAGCTAGCATCTAGTATGCCTCCACTCTACTACAAATAGCAGATAAAAGGTCTACTTGTTTATATATTATTTACATTTATTTTTATTATTTTTCACAGCTAAATAATAATGATTTCTGTTATTTAGGAGGATGAACCAAAAATTGGCATACTTGGCCTCTGTTGGCATACTAGGCTAGGCCTAGCCGACTTATGGAGAATTTCAATGGATTGATAATAAAGTGAACAACACAATATGCACAAAATATTTGTAAAATTGATAGGCTACTATTCAAAAATAATAAATGAAGAAATGAATAAAATAATTAACTGGCCTGATTGTCATAAATGCTACTCACATATAAGTGCTAGCCCTATACATTTTCAATAATATTATTTCAATCTGGCACACCAGAGCAAGCTGCTCTAATTGATATGACCTTCAATTGCTCATTCAGTGCTCTAAGGATAAGGCAGAGAAAGACATCAAGCCAGTCCGCTGTGGTTTGGGGTAAAGAAGCAGCCGTACTGTGTAGATTGACCTTTCACTCTGAGGCCCCGTGGACATAATTAAAGCTGAATAACAAATACCACAAGTAGCTACTGCCCCAGCTAGTCCTCCTGAACAGGATTGTGAAAACATTCAGGACACCAGTTCAGTGCACTTAGCAAGTCCCTCAATCAGAAAGGATTTGTTTCTGTGCAAAGAATATAATTGGAGCCTAGACAATTATGACACAAAAAAAATCTAATTTAGCAGTGTATAGGCCTGCACCTCAGCTGAATAGGTTTAATTACATTATTTTGTCAACGTTAGTGGTTATTAGTGACAAAAGATCAGAAAAGTAGACAAGAGTTGTTCCAGCATGTTCTTTGCTTCATATGTATAGCCAGATGTACAGCGTGCTATTGTCTACTTGTACAGTCTTGTATCTAGTTACAGCAACAACTCAGGTAAAAGGCCTTACTCATGAGTCATGGTCATTACAGCATTACATTATATGCACTACCTTGCATTTGAACAAGCAGACCTCTGGTGACGACTATTCCCAGCTGTACTTGACTGCTTGCTGCTCTATACAACTGCAGCAAACTGGAGGGAGCTGGCTGCTACCCACAGTCCAGAGTCAACTCACTGCTCCGCTGCTCATTGGCTTTTAACGCATGTCACATCGCCTTCCCTTCCACCACTGTTACGTACGAGTGCAGGTGTTGGAAGTCTAGTCTAGTTTAGACCAGAGACTCATTAGCTTTCCTGTGGCTCGACAGGCTCTGATTGCAGAGGCCTGCGCTGCTCTGCTCTGAGCTGGAAAGACCGAGGGAGGGAGGGATAGAAGGGGATGGGTCCTGATTAAGAGCCTGCTTTATTACAGGGGCTTGGATGGGGGCTTCCGGATTAGCGCATATGTCTTCCACCTGCATGCTTGTAGTGGAGAGGCCTGGCCCTGGCACTACTCCCCTCTCTGCAGCTGGAGGAGGAGTGTGGCCCAGGGAGTGAAACAGCTTTCTGCACTTTGCATTGATAGACTGGCCAGAGGCTTAACTCTAACTCAGGGTACGTCCTGGAGGGTCTGGATGGATTTGTGTTACTTACAGCATCAACCTAAATCTCTGGAAAGGGCACAGACAAGGTTTTTTTTATATTTATTTTTTTAAACATTCATTCAAGTTAATTAGCTTTAATAACTGTGGCTTTACTGTGTGGTGTGAGGAGGAGTCTGAGTGGGTAACATTTGAAGCAGGGCTTTGGAACATGAAAGGCTTAGTGCCCTGTGATTGCACTGTGCTTATTTCAGACTGCAGGGCAAGAGCTGGTCAGTAAAGTTGAGTGACAGCTTGTGCCCTTACCAATCAAAGGTCCCCTGGTATGAGCAGTACCCATCTTTCAAACTGGCAACTGAACACAAGGGCACAGCACAGGTGAGTGTTACACTTCCTAGCTGTATTGTACTTTCCTTATGAAATGTTCAGACGCTTTAAACTCTTTTGGCTCTTTTCAGCCTCAGCACTTTCGGCTACTTCACTCCAGTCGCACTCCCCTGGTATCTCTCTCCTTTCTGAGCTGCGCTCCTAGAACAATGTATTAGACTTTACAAAGTTGTATTAATATATCTAAACACGTCTAAAAGTCCTCTAAATATATAATGCAGTCTAACTTAAGATCTAACTTGCCCAAATTGACAGTGTTGGGTCAATGAACAGTGAAAGCCCCCTACTCCCTTGCCAACAACACCCAGCTCAAAAGATCAGAACAAGAGAAAGAAAGTCAGAACAATGAAGGAAGAAAATGTTTCTCTGTAGAGCCTTTTGCATAATTATGATGCCTGGGGGCCAAAGGATTCATCTGAAATCTGTCCTCTGTTGGGGAAGGGGAGGGGAAACTAAAATAGCAGCTTCTGATTGTCATACAATTGGCTTAGGCTGCAGTGTGCAGCTGTGTCATGGGCCTGTCTGTCTGTCATGTAGCTGATTGCTGCATGTGTGCCAGGCCAGCCAACCCATCAGGTGCATCATCATAGAGGCAGGCGACACACAGCCAGGCTGCTATGTATGCAGTATCACAGCTACTCTCTACTCCTCCCTCATAAACAAACAGGTCGCAAACAAAATATCTATAGAAAAGGATGTACCATATGATTGAACATTAATCTTTTTTTTTTTTTTTCAGACAGCTACTAGTACTGCTACTGCACAGAGGATGCCAGAGTCTCAGTGTAAAGCCTGAACTGGTACAGCTGCAGATATGAATATGAATCGAAACCCAACCTCCATTGTACTTTTGACTTTGCTTATTAGTCGAGAGAAAAGAAAAGAGGGAAGGAGAAGACAGAAAAGACTGTGATTTCCAGGTCAGTCCATGCTAATTACTGGGCTTCATGTGCGATAAAACACTGTTCTACTTCCGAGGGCAATCAACACTATCACTTCCTGTCAATACCTTCAACTTTGTTTTCCCTGCTCATTAGAATGTGCAAAAAGCATGGCTCCTGGGTGTAGCCATTTAACACCATGGCCTAACAGGTTTACTGCACTGTACATACAGAGGTTATTGAAGGTTAAAGCCTATATACTGTAAGGCGCAGCACCATGTAGTGAAGCTATTGAAGGCTGACCCTGCACCATTTCTAATCTATCCAAAGACTTCAATCATGGCGGTGAAAATGTGGCATATAGAGAGATGGCTAAGTGAATTGATGAATTCGTTTTTATGGGAAAATGATTCTCTGAGCTTCCCTAGCATCTCTTTTTCACTGGTGTCTCGGCTCACCACAATGCTGACTTTATCAAATGTATTTTATTAATGTCGGAAGTCTATATCACTCATGACACTAACACATGTAGGTTACCACCAAATTAATTGTCCTTGATTCAATAACAAAACTCCAATTAGTTTTTATTTAGCAGATAACAGCTATCACCCAACACATAAAACAAGCCTAATTAATGCTGTGAATAAACTCAGACGCCGCACATGCTTTTATGTCACTTTCCATATCACCTTATAAAGACAGCATGCATGACTGTGTGGCGGTATCTCCAAATATTAATTAGTTATTGTCTGAGTATCTGATTATTGACATGCCTGAAGTGAAGGTGATAAAATGGGGGCTGGTTTATCTGTTCCGCCTCCTTTGAAAGAGGTGCAGATAACGGCTGGTATCATGAGGTTCATGTGTGATGAATCATGTCCACTGTGTTTTCTCTTCTCTTCAGAAGTCAATAGGCCTGTAACGTGAGCACAGCACTGGGCCCTTCCCTAGGCAGGCTCACTGGGCCCCGTCATGAAAACAGAGGAAGAAAGAGAGGGTAAGAGAGAGAGTAAAAGAGAGAGTTGGAGAGTAGAGAGAGACAGCGAAAGAGAGAGGAAGCGAGGGAGAGCGAGAGCTCTGTGTGTCTGAGCAAACAACTGAAGGAGGGAAACCTTCAAGGTCACCGTCAGAGAGAAAAAGGGAGAGAGCGTGAGGGAGATAGAGGGAGTGATTGCGAGATGGAGAACAGAAAGGGAGAAGCTCAGGAGATGGGCAAGGAGACAATGAGATCAGGGGTCTACGCTCAAAGAGGAGATAAATAACAATGTAGGCATTCTTATTAAGGCAAAAAATATAGTTTGGTGTACAGTAACAACAACATTGTTGTTTTGTTGTGCTTATCAAAACAGAGAAGTACTGTAGGACAAAACTATGAGACAGGACCAAAGATTATCTCTTCTTAAACTGTGGTTCACCTCTTGTTTATAAATAGGTTATACTGTACTAACCTTTTGGAGTGCAGTGGTTTGAATTAACTTTTAAACAATAAAACAATCCAGCCAGAGATAAAAGAGGCAGGTTTATTGTCCAAGAAGGACACATAGAGGAGCAGAAATAAAACGGATCAAATCAGACAAGATTGAACAAAATTGACTATATTTCATTTTCAAAGACATTTCAACATTACGCTGTCTAAAGAAGGAAGGGATCCATGAAGGGAAAATGCAGAAAAGTGATGTGTGTGCTGAACATAAAAGTGTACTGAAAAAAATAATAATATGGATATCATAAGGACGTCAGAAACTGGACCGTTCCAGGAAGGTCCAAGTGTGGACACAGCCAGGCGTGACGCTACAGCAAACCTATTATCTACTATTCTGTCACTTTGGCTTTTCCACTACATTCTTCGGACCAGATTCAATTTCAACACCAGATATGTATGCTGCTTCCCAGACCATCACTGACTGGCTGCTACGGCTGCACTCACGCTCGCTCACTCGCTAGGTCCACTAGAGTGGACGTGTGAGGATGGGTGGGTGTGTCTGCGTCCTCAGAGAGAAGATGATGCTTTTTACAGCACTTCACTCAACCTTGAAAAACACTTAGCACCAGATTCAGAGTTGATCTCTCTGCTTTTAAGGCATGCCGATACTCAGAATCTGGCCTGTAAAAATAAATATACAAAGTTTTGTTGCGCAGGCAACTGTCAAGAAAAATAACCCTCCAAATAAAACTTTTCAGGGAATGCAGTCTACACTGCTTTCTAGGGGTATGATTGAGTATGTGATGTGGGTATGAGATATTTGTAGTGTAGAAGCTAGTGTACGCCAGTCTAGATCACAATTCAGCCTTAGTGAGCTCATCATTAAAATTCCATCACGGCCAGGGCGAAGGGGAGGGAAGCAGAAGAAATGCCTGAGATCTAAGAGGAGAGAGGCCTCACATCACAGACTGAGCAACCCTGGCTACAGCCCTGCGTTTCATCTCTTCATTTACCTGGACTTCAGCTGCCTGAAATATACCTGAAATGGACCTGTCAGCAATGCACTGCCAACTTTCATCTGAAGGCTGCCTAACTCACTGGCTGTGTCCGAATACCCATACTAGCGTACTACATATTTAAACTGAATACTATGTACTCATCGTCGCATATTACACTGAACAAAAATATAAAAGCAACATGCAACAATTTCAAAGATTTTACTGAGTTACAGTTCATATAAGGAAATCAGTCAATTTAAATCAATTCATTAGGCCCTAATCTATGGATTTCACATGACTGGGAATACAGATATGCATCTGTTGGTCACAGATACCTTTAAAAAAAAGTAGGGGCGTGGATCAGAAAAGCAGTCAGTATCTGGTGTAACCACCATTGACCTCATGCAGTGCGACACATCTCATTGGCATAGAGTTGATCAGGCTGTTGATTGTGGCCTGTGGAATGTTGTCCCACTTAGGGCTGTGGCGGTCATAATATTTTGTCAGCAAATAACTGCCGGTCTCACGGTAATTGATCGTTAATTAACATAAACACATTTAGTATCTCCTGGCTTCCACACATAGCCTACAAGCCACTGATGCAGACCTGTGGAACATCTACATTTCAAAAAGTATAATAAAAACATTTAATATAGCCTACACCATCACAACAAATCCATTTTTATTTTAGACATGTCTAAAGAAACGTGATACTGTATGAAGAAAATGTTGTCTATTTCAGAAGAACAGAATAGCATACTCTGAATTGTCCTTATGTATAAACACAACATGTAAAGTGTTGGTCCCATGCTTCATGAGCTGAAATAAAATATCCCTGAAATTTTCCACACGCACAAAAAGCTAATTTCTCTCAGATTTTGTGCACAAATTTGTTTTCATCTCTGTTAGTGAGCGTTTTCCAAGATTATCTATCCACCTGACAGGTGTGGCATATCAAGAACCTGATTAAACAGCATGACCATTACACAGGAACACCTGCTGGGGACAATAAAAGGCCACTCTAAAATGTACAGTTTTGTCACACAACACAATGCCACAGATGTCTCAAGTTTTGAGGGAGCGTGCAATTGGCATGCTGACTGCAGGAATGTCCACCAGAGCTGTTGCCAGAGAATGTTCATTTCTCTACCATAAGCCACCTTTTGCAGCAATTACAGCTGCAAGTCTCTTGGGGTATGTCTCTATAAGCTTGGCACATCTAGCCACTGAGATTTTTGCCCCTTCTTCAAGGCAAAACTGCTCCAGCTCCTTCAAGTTGGATGGGTTCCGCTGGTGTACAGCAATCTTTAAGTCATACCACAGATTCTCAATTGGATTGAGGTCTGGGCTTTGACTAGGCCATTCCAAGTCATTTAAATTTTTCCCCTTAAACCACTCAAGTGTTGCTTTAGCAGTATGCTTAGGGTCATTGTCCTGCTGGAAGGTGAACCTCCGTCCCAATCCCAAATCTCTGGAAGTCTGAAACAGGTTTCCCTCAAGAATTTCCCTGTATATAGCGCCATCCATCATTCCTTCAATTCTGACCAGTTTCCCAGTCCCTGCCGATGAAAAACATCCCCACAGCATGATGCTGCCACCACCATGCTTCACTGTGGGGATGGTGTTCTCGGTGTGATGAGAGGTGTTGGGTTTGTGCCAGACATAGCGTGTACGGCTTAAAGTGGTCCTATGGACAGATACTCCAATCTCCGCTGTGGAGCTTTGCAGCTCCTTCAGGGTTATCTTTGGTCTCTTTGTTGCCTCTCTGATTAATGCCCTACTTGCCTGGTCCGTGAGTTTTGGTAGGCGGCCCTCTCTTGGCAGGTTTGTTGTGGTGCCATATTCTTTCAATTTTTTTATAATGGATTTAATGGTGCTCCGTGGGATGTTCAAAGTTTCTGATATTTTTTTATAACCCAACCCTGATCTGTACTTCTCCAAAACTTTGTCCCTAACCTGTTTGGGGAGCTCCTTGGTCTTCATGGTGCCGCTTGCTTGGTGGTGCCCCTTGCTTAGTGGTGTTGCAGACTCTGGCGCCTTTCAGAACAGGTGTATATATACTGAGATCATGTGACAGATCATGTGACACTTAGATTGCACACAGGTGGACTTTATTTAGCTAATTATGTGACGTCTGAAGGTAAATGGTTGCACCAGATCTTATTTAGGGGCTTCATAGCAAAGGGGGTGAATACATATGCACGCACCACTTTTCCGTTAGTTTTTTCATTCCACTTCACCAATTTTGACTATTTTGTGTATGTCCATTACATGAAATCGAAATAAAAATCAATTTAAATTACAGGTTGTAATGCAACAAAATAGGAAAAATGCCAAGGGGGATGAATACTTTTGCAAGGCATTATAGTTTAATAGCTCTGACGAAGGCCAAGAGAACAAGAAACACTTTTCAATGAAAACATTTTTATAATACTTCTATTTTCAAAGATGTAGCCTATGATGCAATACTAGTGATCATTTTAAGGAGAACAAAAACGTCTTACCCTACATTGTAACACCACCGCAGAAGCTTTGCTTATCGGCATCTTCCCAATTAAGTAGCCTAGCTTTGTGGCTTGGCTACTTGAAGAGAACTAGGGCCTATCGACCCCTACAAATCAGCTGGGCTGGACAATCGGGACCCTTTCTTTCTAAAATTAGCCGGCAAAATTGTCGCAACCCCTATCACCAGCCTGTTCAACCCCTCTTTCGTATCGTCTGAGATCCCCAGAGATTGGAAAGCTAACGCGGTCATCCCCCTCTTCAAAGGGGGTGACACTCTAGATCCAAACTGTTACAGACCTATATCCATCCTGCCCTGCCTTTCGAAAGTATTTGAAAGCCAAGTTAACAAACAGATCACCGACCATTTCGAATCCCACCGTACCTTCTCCGCTATGCAATCTGGTTTCCGAGCTGGTCATGGGTGTACCTCAGCCACGCTCAAGGTCCTAAACGATATAATAACCACGATCGATAAAAGACAGTACTGTGCAGCCGTCTTCATTGACCTGGCCAAGGCTTTTGACTCTGTCAATCACCGCATTCTTATTGACAGACTAAATAGCCTTGGTTTCACAAATGACTGCCTCGCCTGGTTCACCAACTACTTCTCAGATAGAGTTCAATGTGTCAAATCGGAGGGCCTGTTGTCTGGACCTCTGGCAGTCTCTATGGGGATGCCACAGGGTTAAATTCTCGGGCCGACTCTATTCTCTGTGTATATCAATGATGTCGCTCTTGCTGCTGGTGACTCTCAGATCCACCTCTACGCAGACGACACCATTTTGTAAATATCTGGCCCTTCATTGGACACTGTGTTAACAAACCTCCAAACGAGCTTCAATGCCATACAACACTCCTTCCATGGCCTCCAACTGCTCTTAAACGCTAGTAAAACTAAATGCATGCTCTTCAATCGAACGCTGCTTGCACACGCCTGCCCGACTAGAATCACTACTCTCGGAGGGTCTGACTTAGAATATGTGGACAACTACAAATACCTAGGTGTCTGGTTAGACCGTAAACTCTCCTTCCAGTCTCACATTAAGCATCTCCAATCCAAAGTTAAATCTATAATTGGCTTCCTGTTTCGCAACAAAGCCTCCTTCACTCATGCTGCTAAACATGCCCTCGTAAAACTGACTATCCTACCGATCCTTGACTTCTGCGATGTCATTTACAAAATAGCTTCCAACACTCTACTCAGCAAATTGGATGTAGTCTATCACAGTGCCATCTGTTTTGTCACCAAAGCCCCATATACTACCCACCATTGTGACCTGTATGCTCTCGTTGGCTGGCCCTCACTACATATTCGTCGCCAAACCCACTGGCTCCAGGTCATCTATAAATCACTTCTAGGCAAATCCCTGCCTTATCTTAGCTCATTGGTCACCATAGCAACACCCACCCATAGGATGCGTTCCAGCAGGTATATCTCACTGGTCATCCCCAAAACCAACACCTCCTTTGGTCGCCATTCCTTCCAGTTCTCTGCTGCAAATGACTGGAACTAACTGCAAAAATCTCTGAAGCTGGAGACACTTATCTCCCTCACTATCTTTAAGCATCAGTTGTCAGAGCAGCTTACCGATCACTGCACCTGTACACAGCCCATCTGTAATTAGCCCACCCAACTACCTCATCGCCATATTGTTATTTACATTGTTATTTATTTTGCTCATTTGCACCCCAGTATCTCTATTTGCACATCATCTTTATTCCATATGTAACTCTGTGTTGTTGTTGTTTTTACCAGACTGCTTTGCTTTATCTTGGCCAGGTCACAGTTGTAAATGAGAACTTGTTCTCAACTGGCTTACCTGGTTAAATAAAGGTGAAGATAAAATAAATAAATAAAAAATACATATATCACTCTTAGCCCACCTCTTCCAATGCATTGTGGAAAAGTGTGCATTGAATTATACTAGATGAAGAGCCACAATGAGTATAACATCCTGGCATTTAAACCATACTAGGTTTTTCGAAAATTCACATTCTATAAACCATTCTATTTTCACATACTGAGAATGTATAATGCGCGATTGCGTTCCCCGCTATTCGTTGTTTTCGGTAGCACATATCTAATTGATCAGCTGTTGTCAAGACAAAATAAGTTCAAAATGTCGCATTCTATTAAACTTTATTTTTTAGCATGCTCAAACGGCCTACTATTTAGGACGCAAGTATTGGTATTCTGACTCACTCACTAATTCCTGTCTGAGTCAGCCTCTGTCTGTCTGCTGCCTGTCTGCCCACCCACCCGTCTGCCAGTCTGTCTCTCCCCATCCCATCTCTCCTTCTCTCTCTATATCCAGGGTACGATGACAATCAGGGTACGATGACAGTCAGGGTACGATGACAGTCAGGGTACGATGACAGTCAGGGTACGTGGACAAAATGGCAAATCAGTTTCATATCATATCAACACAGACATACCACCAGCCATCCAAACACACCCCTCTCTCTGCCTCATTCATCTCATGTCATTCCATCTGAGGAGAGGGCCAAAATCAGAGTGCTCGATCAGGATGGTCCTCAGCAGTAAACAGTTGGCAGATGAGAGACATGAACCTGTCATAGACAGTCTCAGTTGTCTGTTGTTTACTGGTGGTGTGTTTCACCTCTCCTCCTCTCTACCACAGCTCTGCTTGGTGTTTGGGCTGATCTCTGCTAGTGCACTGAGCTGATAGTATGCTGTGAAGTGTGTTGTATTGGGCTCTTGCCAAAAAGGGCCTGTGTGTTAAGTATTAAAACTCCTCACATTGGAGAATGAATGAAAGGATGTAACAGAACAAACCAGAGGACTCCTGGGCCTCTCTCTGTCTTCAATCAATAGCTGGGGTAATACCAGCCAGCATCAAGACCCAAATGAGACCTGGGTCACCAGAGTACAACTATACAGAAAATATCCACTAGCTAGCAAACAAACACACATTTTCACAGAGAAAGGAACCAGAATGTGGTGTAATTGAGATTGGGTATGCACAGTATACACTCAAGAGGGATTCAATTCAGATTCTGAGATTCTGATTCAGAGTGTTTAATAGTCAATGTCCAGGGTTGCAGGTGCGATTGCAGGGTACAGTGAAAATGTTAGACTCCAAGCTCCAACATGCTATTTTAAATAAAACAATGAAAATGTTTATAAAAAACAACAACAATAGAAATAGAAATAGCACTACTGTTGATGTTGGAAGTTTACATACACCTTAGCCAAATACATTTAAACTCAGCTTTTCACAATTCCTGACATTTAATCCTAGTAAAAATTCCCTGTTTTAGGTCATTTAGGATCACCACTTTATTTTAAGAATGTGAAATGTCAGAATAATAGTAGAAATAATTATTTAGTTCAGCTTTTATTTATTTCATCACATTCCCAGTGGGTCAGAAGTTTACATACACTCAATTAGTATTTGGTAGCATTGCCTTTAAACTGTTTAACTGCTAAATGACTAAAATGCAAAATGTAACTTGGGTCAAACATTTCGGGTAGCCTTCCACAAGCTTCCCACAATAAGTTGGGTGAATTTTGGCCCATTCCTCCTGACAGAGCTGGTGTAACTGAGTCAGGTTTGTAGGCCTCCTTGCTCGCACACGCTTTTTCAGTTCTGCCCACACATTTTCCATAGGATTGAGGTCAGGGCTTTGTGATGGCCACTCCAATACCTTGACTTTGTTGTCCTTAAGCCATTTTGCCACAACTTTGGAAGTATGCTTGGGGTCATTGTCCATTTGGAAGACCCATTTGCGACCAAGCTTTAACTTCCTGACTGATGTCTTGAGATGTTGCTTCAATATATCCACATCATTTTCCTTACTCATGATGCCATCTATTTTGTGAAGTGCACCAGTCAATCCTGCAGCAAAGCATGATGCTGCCACCCCCGTGCTTCACGGTTGGGATGGTGTTCTTCGGCTTGCAAGCAACCCCCTTTTTCCTCCAAACATAACGATGGTCATTATGGCCAAACAGTTCTATTTTTGATTCATCAGACCAGAGGACATTTCTCCAAAAAGTACAATCTTTGTCCCCATGTGCAGATGCAAACCGTAGTCTGGCTTTTTTATGGTGGTTTTGGAGGAGTGGCTTCTTCCTTGCTGAGCGGCCTTTCAGGTTATGTCGAAATAGGACTCGTTTTACTGTGGATATAGATACTTTTGTACCTGTTGTTCTGGGATTGTTTTGCACTTTTCGCACCAAAGTACGTTAATCTCTAGGAGACAGAACGCGTCTCCTTCCTGAGCGGTATGATGGCTGCGTGGTCCCATGGTGTTTATACTTGCGTACTATTGTTTGTACAGATGAACGTGGTACCTTCAGGCATTTGGAAATTGCTCCCAAGGATGAACCAGACTTGTGGCGGTCTACAATTGTTTTTCGGAGGTCGTGGCTGATTTCTTTTGATTTTCCCATGATGCCAAACAAAGAGGCACTGAGTTTGAAGGTAGGCCTTGAAATACATCCACAGGAACACCTCCAATTGACTCAAATTATGTCAATTAGCCTATCAGAAGCTTCTAAAGCCATGACATCATTTCCCAGAATTTTCCAAGCTGTTTAAAGGCACAGTCAACTTAGTGTATGTAAACTTCTGACCCACTGGAATTGTGATACAGTGAATTATAAGTGAAACAATCTGTCTGTAAACAATTGTTGGAAAAAATGACTTGTGTCATGCACAAAGTAGATGTCCTAACCGACTTGCCAAAACTAAAGTTTGTTAACAAGAAATGTGTGGAGTGGTTGAAAAACGAGTTTGAATGACTCCAACCTAAGTGTATGTAAACTTCCGACTTATAATAATATGCCATTTAGCAGACGCTTTTATCCAAAGCGACTTACGGTCATGTGTGCATACATTTTTAGGTATGGGTGGTCCCGGGGATCGAACCCACTATCCTGGCGTTACAAGCGCCATGCTCTACCAATTGAGCTACAGAGGACCACAGTATAGACTTCAACTGTATATACATCATAACTGTAGCAGTGATGAATAAATACCTGTCAATTGGGGTGGAGGCAGAGTAAAGACTGTGGAGGGAGGGAAATGTCCATAGGGGAGCAGCAGGTAAGGTAACTGACCGTTGACGGGGTTTGGGGGTAAAATGTCCATTGGGGAAGTAGCAGGGGGAGGGTGGAGCAGGTAGCTGACTGGTGGTGGCTATTCAGCAGCCTGATGGACTGAGGGTAGAAACTATTGGCCAGTCTTCCCGTTTTTGCCATGCTCCTGTACTGCCCGCGTCTGAGTGATTGAAGTGGGGAGAACAGGGCATGGCTTGGGTGGCTGCGGTCCCTGATGATCTTCTTGGCCTTCCTGCAACACCTGGTGTTGTAGGTGGGCTGTAGATGTGCTACAGTGTATTGACGTTGAAACTCCCTGCAACAATGTGTGTATGTATAAGTATATACTAGTATAGTACGAATAGACCAATAATACACTGTACTGTATGTCCTACAACAGTTGCCCTTTGTGCATGTGCATGCAACTGTTTAGGTAGTTTACATGTATGACATCAATATACTAGTGTCTAGCCTATAGCTGCAGTAGGTAAGGATCCCTCTTGTGTGCATACTATACATACCAAAACTCAATAAAAGCAGGTTTCTCTGTTTCCTGTTAGGGTGCACAATTAGTGAGGCCTTTTATGACAGGAGTGTGGAAGCGGCAGACACACTGTAGTACTGTCGTTATTGATCCAAGTTTACTACTACTGTTGTCCACATGCGGCGAAACACTCATATAGAGGCCTACAGGCTTTGAGTTGGGGTCAGTGCTATGGAGTGTCTAATTAATGGTGACATAATCCGATACTACAGCTTGAAGTTGTTGAGGACGGTTGATCCCCCTGATGTGCTGGTTCTTTCCTGAAGCCATTATTATGGTCCTGCTGTACTGACTGTCATTGCAAAGCTGTTGCTTCTGTGTCACAATTAGATGAGGAAACAGCCCTCATTACGTCCATACTCATAATCTCTGTCAGTCCCTATTTACTCCCAGCTCTCCATTTAAATTTCCTTTCTTTTGAAATGATGCCAAGACTGTATCATAAAAAACTATAGCCGCTCCTAATCCCTGAATCAATCAGCTGCTGCTGGAAGTCCAGCTAAGGAGGGCGTTAACGAGAGCTCACATGACCACTCAGTGCCATGGCAACAGCGTTGTGGATTCATTCCTGGTATAGAATGACAGGTAAACAAAGACGAGAGGGAATACATTTGCGAATAGGAGATAGATTTTTATTTTGGCCAAGAGGCCTGTCCTGAAGAGTTTATGGACTTAAATGGACAAGTTAAAGGCCCAGTGCAGTCAAAAATGTGCTTTTCCTGTGTTTTATATATGTTTCCACACTGACGTTTGTCACGGATACCCCCGGTACTGCTGCTCATTCCGTTCACCAGTTCCGGAGGTCTACGTCACCAGCTTTCTAGGCATCACTGACATGGATCATTACCACCAACCCCGGACTGTCTTGTCTCATTACGCACACCTGGTTCCCATTCCCCCTGATTAGTATGTGTATAGATGTGCCGTCTGTTCTCCATTATCCTTGTCGATTATTGTCCCATGTCCGTTGGTCTCGTGAGTACTGTGTATTGTGCTCTTGTTCTTTACGGGTCTTGTCCCGTGTATTGTGTAGAGGTTACACATCGCTCTTTGTTTGGGTTACATCCATTTTGTATATATATATGTACGTGTTTGTGTTGGGTGGTGTAAATAAAACCCCTAATACGTATTCCTGCGCCTGTCTTCAAATCATTATACAACGTGACACTGTTGGAATAATACTGTGAAATTGTGAAAATGATGACAATGCCCTTTTGTTGTAAGAGCTGTTTGAAAAGACCACCTGAAATTTCAGCCTGTTTTGGTGGGAGGGAATTTTGGCCTTCTATGGTGACATCACCATGCAGTAAATGAGGTAATAGACTAATAAGAAAGAGTTCCAACCTCTCTGCCAATAACAGCCAATCTCCACTCAGACCACTCCCAGACAGTCATAGCAAAATTCTTGCTTGAGAAATTGCTCTTTGCTAAGACGCTATTTTTGTTAATATTTGACCATTCTAATTTAAAACAATCACAGTAAATTACTTAATTTTTACCCAGAAATTATTTGATATTGAGATAAAAACGGCTGAATTGGATCACTGCAGTAAGCCTGTAAGTCATCACAGGGCGTATGTTTGTTACATGCTCCAGGGAGCCAGTCACCTCTGACTGCCGAGAGAGGCTTCTCTCCTCAGCTGCCACTGGCCTGAGTGACAACCCTCTCATTGATTATATTATCTGCTGGGTAAGAGGAGAACACAGGAGGAACTCAAGAGCAAAGTCATTTGTAGAGTGGGTTTGAAAAGAGGGTCCTCTGTGTGTTATTAGAACCTTATGGTCACACTTGGAATGCCATTGGTAGAGACAAGCTGAATACTGAACTGGCGTCTTGACATGAGTTCAAAATGCAACGCAGAGTCTCTGAAAGAAATGCTAACAAGCATCTTCTTTAACACCTCTCTCAGGGAAGACTTCTAACCAGTCACTTTCTCAAGGCTTCTCTACTGCAGTAAGCGAGTGAGACACATCATATTTATCAAAAGAACAGAGGAGCCATGTGGCAATAAAGAAAGGGAGACAATTTAAGCGGTTGTCTTTGATAAACCAGTGTTTTTGAAGCATAGCCCGTTTAGCTTCAACAGGACAAGAGGAAATAGCAATGGGAAAGAGAGTCTCATGACGATGCACCACATCAATACACACCGCAGGTACCTGGATGCCTCCCAAACAGTGGAGAAAACTCCAAAACCGTGCCCCTCCTTCCTTTAAACTTTCACTCTTTGATCTTCGCCTTCCTGAATGTAAAGACTGTTACCGCCTGTACCACTGAGAGTTCAACCGCCCCCCTCCCTCCCCATCCCAACTCCCCAACCTCAATATCCACACCATCTCCTCTCTCTCAGCAAACTTTAGGAAGATAAACTTTTTCAAGCCAGAAGATCGTCATCTCTGAAAACCTTGTTCATGTTGTTCATGCTGCACCTTAGAGGCTGCTGCCTATGTACATATACAGTTGAAGTCGGAAGTTTACATACACCTTAGCCAAATACATTTAAACTCCGTTTTTCACAATTCCTGACATTTAATCCTAGTAAAAATTCCCTGTCATAGGTCAGTTAGGATCACCACTTTATTTTAAGAATGTGAAATGTCAGAATAATAGTAGAGAGAATTATTTAGTTCAGCTTTTATTTCTTTCATCACATTCCCAGTGGGTCAGAAGTTTACATATACTAAATTAGTATTTGGTAGCATTGCCTTTAAATTGTTTAACTTGGGTCAAACATTTTGGGTAGCCTTCCACAAGCTTCCCACAATAAGTTGGGTGAATTTTGGCCCATTCCTCCTGACAGAGCTGGTGTAACTGAGTCAGGTTTGTAGGCCTCCTTGCTCGCACACGCTTTTTCAGTTCTGCCTACACATTTTCTATAGGATTGAGGTCAGGGCTTTGTGATGGCCACTCCAATACCTTGACTTTGTTGTCCTTAAGCCATTTTGCCACAACTCTGGAAGTATGCTTGGGGTCATTGTCCATTTGGAAGACCCATTTGCAACCAAGCTTTAACTTCCTGACTGATGTCTTGAGATGTTGCTTCAATATATCCACATAATTTTCCTTCCTCATGATGCCATCTATTTTGTGAAGTACACCAGTCCCTCCTGCAGCATAGCACCCCCACAGCATGATGCTTCCACCCCTGTGCTTCACGGTTGGGATGGTGTTCTTCGGCTTGCAAGCTCCCCTTTTTCCTCCAAACATAACGATGGTCATTATGGCCAAACAGTTCTATTTTTGTTTCATCAGACCAGAGGACATTAATCCAAAAAGTACGATCACTCTCCCCATGTGCTGTTGCAAACCGTAGTCTGTCTTTTTTATGGCGGTTTTGGAGCAATGGCTTCTTCCTTGCTGAGCGGCCTTTCAGGTTATGTCGAAATAGGACTCGTTTTACTGTGGATATACAGTGGGGGAAAAAAAGTATTTAGTCAGCCACCAATTGTGCAAGTTCTCCCACTTAAAAAGATGTGAGAGGCCTGTAATTTTCATCATAGGTACACGTCAACTATGACAGACAAAATGAGATTTTTTTTTTTTAGTTTTAATGAATTTATTTGCAAATTATGGTGGAAAATAAGTATTTGGTCAATAACAAAAGTTTCTCAATACTTTGTTATATACCCTTTGTTGGCAATGACACAGGTCAAACGTTTTCTGTAAGTCTTCACAAGGTTTTCACACACTGTTGCTGGTATTTTGGCCCATTCCTCCATGCAGATCTCCTCTAGAGCAGTGATGTTTTGGGGCTGTCGCTGGGCAACACGGACTTTCAACTCCCTCCAAAGATTTTCTATGGGGTTGAGATCTGGAGACTGGCTAGGCCACTCCAGGACCTTGAAATGCTTCTTACGAAGCCACTCCTTCGTTGCCCGGGCGGTGTGTTTGGGATCATTGTCATGCTGAAAGACCCAGCCACGTTTCATCTTCAATGCCCTTGCTGATGGAAGGAGGTTTTCACTCAAAATCTCACGATACATGGCCCCATTCATTCTTTCCTTTACACGGATCAGTCGTCCTGGTCTCTTTGCAGAAAAACAGCCCCAAAGCATGATGTTTCCACCCCCATGCTTCACAGTAGGTATGGTGTTCTTTGGATGCAACTCAGCATTCTTTGTCCTCCAAACACGACGAGTTGAGTTTTTACCAAAAAGTTCTATTTTGGTTTCATCTGACCATATGACATTCTCCCAATCCTCTTCTGGATCATCCAAATGCACTCTAGCAAACTTCAGATGGGCCTGGACATGTACTGGATTAAGCAGGGGGACACGTCTGGCACTGCAGGATTTGAGTCCCTGGCGGTGTAGTGTGTTACTGATGGTAGGCTTTGTTACTTTGGTCCCAGCTCTCTGCAGGTCATTCACTAGGTCCCCCCGTGTGGTTCTGGGATTTTTGCTCACCGTTCTTGTGATCATTTTGACCCCACGGGGTGAGATCTTGCGTGGAGCCCCAGATCGAGGGAGATTATCAGTGGTCTTGTATGTCTTCCATTTCGTAATAATTGCTCCCACAGTTGATTTCTTCAAACCAAGCTGCTTACCTATTGCAGATTCAGTCTTCCCAGCCTGGTGCAGGTCTACAATTTTGTTTCTGGTGTCCTTTGACAGCTCTTTGGTCTTGGCCATAGTGGAGTTTGGAGTGTGACTGTTTGAGGTTGTGGACAGGTGTCTTTTATACTGATAACAAGTTCAAACAGGTGCCATTAATACAGGTAACGAGTGGAGGACAGAGGAGCCTCTTAAAGAAGAAGTTACAGGTCTGTGAGAGCCAGAAATCTTGCTTGTTTGTAGGTGACCAAATACTTATTTTCCACCATAATTCGCAAATAAATTCATAAAAAATCCTACAATGTGATTTTATGGATTTTTTTTCTCAATTTGTCTGTCATAGTTGACGTGTACCTATGATGAAAATTACAGGCCTCTCTCATCTTTTTAAGTGGGAGAACTTGCACAATTGGTGGCTGACTAAATACATTTTTTCCCCACTGTATTTGACCTCAGCCAATTGACAGTAAAGAAGAGGAGTAGTGGAGGAGGAGGGGAGTAAATGAGAACCAGGGTACCACTGAGTTCCAGAAAGAGCCTTCGCTGACCGACTGTCTCAATCTCTCCTCCCTCCCCTTATTACACAAGACCTTGGTTGTTCAAAATAGCTTCTGTCTTGTCACTTTCATTTAATATCTGTTGGCCCTTAGCATCAGATGGAGTCTGTCACAAGACGTAAAAACATTATCAAATTAAATTAGCATTTTGTAATTGTAGGAATAATACAAATTCTGCTCAAATAAGGCCATTGGGGGCCCAAGCACTATAATTATTTCCCTTTTGTTTTAACAGTTTATAAAATGCAAATACCATCTAAGCCTTCTAAATAAGTATTTTTTTCAATATTAGAGAATTTAGACTGTGTGTCTGCTTGTACATTGATTTCATAAAAATTATATTCCTTTAAATATGGATGGATTAAGAAATGCAAGAGAGACCAATATCTAGAGATACAAAGGTATGTGGACACCTGCTCATCGAACATCTCATTCCAAAATCATGGCCATTAATATGGAGTTGGTCCCCCCTTTGCTGCTATTACAGCCTCCACTCTTCTGGGAAGGCTTTCCACTAGATGTTGGAACATTGCTGTGGGGACTTGCTTCCATTCAGCCACAAGAGCATTAGTGAGGTCGGGCACTGATGTTGGGTGATTAGGCCTGGCTGGCAGTTGGTGTTCCAATTCATCCCAAAGGTGTTCGATGGGGTTGAGGTCAGGGCTCTGTGCAGGCCAGTAAAGTTCTTCCACACCGATCTTGATAAACCATTTCTGTATGGCCCTCGCTTTGTGCATGGGGGCATTGTCATGCTGAAACAGGAAAGGGCATTTCCCAAACTGTTGCCATAAAGCTGGAAGCACAGAATCGTCTAGAATGTCATTGTATGCTGTAGCGTTAAGATTGCCCGAACCATGAAAAACAGACTCCACCAAACTCTACAGTTGTCACTATGCATTGGGTCAGGTAGCGTTCTCCTGGTATCCGCCAAACCCAGATTCGTCCTTTCGGACTGACAGATGGTGAAGCGTGATTCATCACTCCAGAGAACGTGTTTCCACTGCTCCAGAGTCCAATGGTTGCGAACTTTACACCACTCCAGCCGATACTTGGCATTGCGCATGGTGATCTTAGGCTTGTGTGCGGCTGCTCGGCCATGGAAACACATTTCATGAAGCTCCCGATGAACAGTTCTTGTGCTGACGTTGCTTCTAGAGGCAGTTTGGAACTCGGTAGTGAGTGTTGCAACCAAGGATAAAAATGATTTTTACACGCTACGCGCTTCAGCACTCAGCGGTACCATTCTGTGAGTTTTTGTGGCCTACCACTTTGCAGCTGAGCTGTTTTTACTCCTAGATGTTTCCACTTCACAATAACAGCACTTACAGTTGTGGACACCTGCTCTAGCAGGGCAGAAATTTGACGAACTGACTTGTTGGAAAGGTGGCATCCTATGGCGGTGCCACGTTGAAAGTCACTGAGCTCTTAAGTAAGGCCATTCTGCTGCCAATGTTTGTCTATGGAGATTGCATGGCGGTGTGCTCGATTTTATACACCTGTCAGCAACGGGTGTGGCTGAAATAGCCGAATCCACTCATTTGAAGGGGTGTCCACATACCTTTGTATATATAGTGTATAAAGACACCAGATCTTTGTATTTCTTCTTTGTTCAGTTTGACAGTGTGTAACCCTATCAGGACCTTAAGTTGAACTCATGAATTCATTCTACTCTTCAAACAAGTCTTTCAGGAGGCTGCGGTTGGAGCAAAGTTTGTACAAAGGAGTCTGGGAACCATTGAAATAGTGTTGGATTGAGAAAACAAAGCGTTTGTTTCCCAGTTGAAGGCAGAAGCAAGGCAGCACACTGCATTTTAAGGACTAAAAAGGGCAGTTCCCTGGAGTTGACAACAGTCCAGCAGTTTACTCTGTCTTTCATAAGCTAAGCTAGCCTGTTTAACTGTTTATAGTTTGGTACAATTATTTGTGAAAAACTCATCGACTCTTCTTTCATATGGTTAGTTTAGCTTACTTAAAATGTGCTATCCAGTAGTGAACGTCTTGGGGAAGCTGTGTTGTCTTCCCACTAATAAGAGAGTCACACTAGAGTGGGTTCACAGGACAGTAATGGCTCTCCTCTCCTCTCCTCTCCTCTCCTCTCCTCTCCCAACCTCTCCTGTCCTGTCCCGTGAGGACTGAAACTGTTAACACAGCAATGGCTCCAGCTCTGCTGAGCGACACTACAGATAGAGGGGCTGTGGTGGAGGGACTCACCTTTCTCTACCCTCCGATTTTTCCCTCATCTGGTAAAAAAGCTTTCTCTTGTCTCTTGGTCCTGTGGTGTAATATACATCAGGATCTCAGGAATTCAATTACTGATACCTTTTAGCCATGCCCTTATCCCCCTGTCCATCCATGTGCTGTGTGCCAGCAGCATACATCACACCCGCACCTCCCTTGACAACCAGCCTCACACCAGCACCTCCCCTGACAACCCCGCACCTCCCCTAACAACCAGACTCACACCCTCACCTCCGCTGACAACCCTGCACCTCCCCTAACAACCAGCCTCACACACTCACCTCCCCTGACTACCAGCCTCACACCCACACCTCCCCTGACAACCATTCTCACACTCAGGCCTATCCTGACAACCAGGCATAGGGGTAGCATGGATCTAGTGTCTATGCAGGCCACTTAAATCACATGGTTGAGACAGAAGTACGGCATACACATAAGGGGATACAAACAGTTACTTCAGCAATTGCATCTACTGTTCTCTGATTGGCACATTGTCTCCATGCTATCCCACTGATCCAAGTCTCCAGCAGCACGCCATGAGATGTCTACAAAAGACCTTACGGATCACGATGATGACATGCTTGTTTCCTTTCCTCTATTTGCACCTGGGAGGTTAATTATAAAAGTTGGCGGGGGGGGGGGGGGGGGTTTATACCAGCGCACCAGGAAGTTGTGTTGTTTTCACTGTGACAGACAGAGGTGGTGTAGCCACTGGACAAAGAGAGAGAGTGTCCATGGGTAGTCGCCAACCTTTGACAAACATTAGGTTGTGTGTAATTAGCCAGTATTTACTCTCCTCTCCCTCTATCCTATGCGTCAATCTTCCAGGCTCTCAAATTCTGACGGACCTGTCAGGAACTGCGCTGTGGCCCCCGATGCTATTAACTCGAGTCAACAGAGCGATGATCTGCGCTCACCGCCCGCCTGTCTTCTGATAGGTCTGGATCTGTCCCCACCACCTGCCTCTTCTCCCTCAGTTCATTTATTTGGGAGATAAGCAGGTGGACTAGGGGAGAAGAGAACCTGGGAGTGAGCTTTACTGAGTACGGTTACATGCACACAATAACACGATTATTGTGAATAGGCAGATTAATACAACAGTTTGGGGCGGCAGGTAGCTTAGTGGTTAAGAACGTTGTGCCAGTAACCGAAAGGTCGCTGGCTCTAATCCCCGAGCCGACTAGGTGAAAAATCTGTCGATGTGCCCTTGAGCAAGGCACTTAACCCTAATTGCTCATGTAAGTCGCTCTGGATAAGAGCGTCTGCTAAATGACTAACAAATGTTTAAAAAAATGTTTGATTGTAACGTGAACATGCTCTGCAAGAATAACAATTTCCCTATTAATCCTGTTTACATGGACACATCTGGCTCCCTGATGGGACTTTGATAAATGCGCATATAAAGTGTGTATGTGAAAACTAATTCTAAGATGCATACTTTCAGTTGTTCTGAACTCACTTCACTTGCGTTAAAGAGTGAGGCTCACTAAGCTGTTGCAAGCACATGCGCAGATCAAATACTCCGATTAAGTTGTTTACATGTTCTAATAATTTGAAAGATTGTTCAGAAAACCAGGTGTTTTAATCAGCGTATGCTTACTTCAATTAGGACCGTACGCCGATTAAGATAAGCAGAGTAAGGTGCTTACATGACTAATGCCATACTCGGCCTACTGCCATGATCAGTTTAATATAGAAATATTAGTGTATGTAAACATACTCACTGTCAGACCTGCCTGGCACACTGAGAGACTATGCTAACAGCGCAGTCTCATTAACCGCTTCACATGCCAAGTCTTTATCTCCACCAGAAAACACTGCTTGTTGAATGATAATATTTACCCCTGGCTTCGCCACCCAACCCAGACATGACAAATATATTTATGCATTTTGAAAAGGCTTTCTTGGGTGGCGCTGTGATTCAAGCAAAGTAAAGGGAGAGACTGACTATAAAAGGATACAGTGATTTTTGTCTCTGCAGCTTCAACCTGTCATATAAAGGATCTCAGAGTCATTGACTCTAACTATGTGACTTTCTATAGATCTTTACCAAAGCTTTGCCAACCATACACTGAGTGTACAAAACATTAGGAACACCTTCCTAATATTGAGTTGCCTTCCCCCTTTTGCCCTCAGAACAGCCTCAATTCGTCGGGACATGGACTACAAGGTGTCGAAAGCATTCCACAGGGATGCTGGCCCATGTTGACTCCAATGCTTCCCACAATTGTGTGTCAATTGGCTGGATGTCCTTTGGGTGGTGGACCATTCTTGATACACACATGAAACTGTTAAGTGTGAAAATCCCAGCAGCGTTGCAGTTCTTCACACACTCAAACCGGTGCGTCTGGCACCTACTACCATACCCCATTCAAAGGTACATATACAATCCATGTCTCAATTGTGTCAAGGCTTAAAAATCCTTCTTTAACCTGTTTCCTGCCCTTCATCTACAGTGATTTTAACAGGTGACTTCAATAAGGGATCATAGCTTTCACCTGTACTCACCTTGTCAGTCTGTCATGGAAAGAGACGGTGTTCCTAATGTTTTGTACACTTGAGTCATCTTGAATTGAAATTCCTTGAGCATTTCTTGAATATTCTTACTGTTCATTCATCTTTGCCTTGATAGTCCTATTGACAATAACTTTACTGTAGTGTTAATGGCTGTGTCCTGTGAGTACTGTGCTCAGTACTGTGGTGCCAGGCGTTAAACTGAGAGATATAGCTTTAATTGGAGAGGTACTGATCCTGCCAGGCTTTTTGGTGCCAGACGTTAGCATCAATGTTTATTTTTCTGCTGTGCAATCACAAAAATGATATTGGGGGACAGCAGATGATCCATAAAAGCTGCATTTTAAAGCCTTAATTATTCCTTTAGAAGTCTAATGAACAATCAAATCAAATCAAATTGTATTTGTCACATACACGTGTTTAGCAGATGTTATAGCGGGTGTAGCGAAATGCTTGTGCTTCTAGCTCCGACAGTGCAGTAATATCTAACAAGTAATATCTAACAATTTCACAACATATACCCAATACACACAAAACTAGTAAGGAATGGAATTTAAGAATATATACAGTGAGGGAAAAAAGTATTTGATCCCCTGCTGATTTTGTACGTTTGCCCACTGACAAAGACATGATCAGTCTATAATTTTAATGGTAGGTTTATTTGAACAGTGAGAGATAGAATAACAAAAACAAAAATCCAGAAAAACGCATGTCAAAAATTTTATAAATTGATTTGCATTTCAATGAGGGAAGTAAGTATTTGACCCCTCTGCAAAACATGACTTAGTACTTGGTGGCAATCACAGAGGTCAGACGTTTCTTGTAGTTGGCCACCAGGTTTGCACACATCTCAGGAGGGATTTTATAATATATATAATATAATATGCCGTTTAGCAGACGCTTTTATCCAAAGCAACTTACAGTCATGCGTGCACACATTTTTATTTTATGTGTATGGGTGGTCCCGGGGATCGAACCCACTACCTTGGCGTTACAAGCACCGTGCTCTACCAGCTGAGCTACAGAGGAACACAGATTTTGTCCCACTCCTCTTTGCAGATCTTCTCCAAGTCATTAAGGTTTCGAGGCTGACGTTTGGCAGCTCGAACCTTCAGCTCCCTCCACAGATTTTCTATGGGATTAAGGTCTGGAGACTGGCTAGGCCACTCCAGGACCTTAATGTGCTTCTTCTTGAGCCACTCCTTTGTTGCCTTGGCCGTGTGTTTTGGGTCACTGGAATACCCATCCACGACCCATTTTCAATGCCCTGGCTGAGGGAAGGAGGTTCTCACCCAAGATTTGACGGTACATGGCCCCGTCCATCGTCCCTTTGATGCGGTGAAGTTGTCCTGTCCCCTTAGCAGAAAAACACCCCCAAAGCATAATGTTTCCACCTCCATGTTTGACGGTGGGGATGGTGTTCTTGGGGTCATAGGCAGCATTCCTCCTCCTCCAAACACGACGAGTTGAGTTGATGCCAAAGACCTCGATTTTGGTCTCATCTGACCACAACACTTTCACCCAGTTCTCCTCTGAATCATTCAGATGTTCATTGGCAAACTTCAGACGGGCATGTATATGTGCTTTCTTGAGCAGGGGGACCTTGCGGGCGCTGCAGGATTTCAGTCCTTCACGGCGTAGTGTGTTACCAATTGGTTTCTTGGTGACTATGGTCCCAGCTGCCTTGAGATCATTGACAAGATCCTCCAGTGTAGTTCTGGGCTGATTCCTCACCGTTCTCATGATCATTGCAACTCCACGAGGTGAGATCTTGCATGGAGCCCCAGGCCGAGGGAGATTGACAGGTCTTTTGTTTTTCTTCCATTTGCGAATAATCGCACCAACTGTTGTCACCTTCTCACCAAGCTGCTTGGCGATGGTCTTGTAGCCCATTCCAGCCTTGTGTAGGTCTACAATCTTGTCCCTGATATCCTTGGAGAGCTCTTTGGTCTTGGCCATGGTAGAGAGTTTGGAATCTGATTGATTGATTGCTTCTGTGGACAGGTGTCTTTTATACAGGTAACAAACTGAGATTAGGAGCACTCCCTTTAAGAGTGTGCTCCTAATCTCAGCTTGTTACCTGTATAAAAGACACCTGGGAGCCAGAAATCTTTCTGATTGAGAGGGGGTCAAATACTTATTTCCCTCATTAAAATGCAAATCAATTTATAACATTTTGGACATGCATTTTTCTGCATTTTTGTTGTTGTTATTCTGTCTCTCACTGTTAAAAAAAACCTACCATTAAAATGATAGACTGATAATTTCTTTGTCAGTGGGCAAACGTACAAAATCAGCAGGGGATCAAATACTTTTTTCCCTCACTGTATGTGGCTTTAAAGATCAGTGTTACGGTGCACAGGAACAGAAAGCAAAATATCATCCAATCAAATTCACTCTCACTCAAACCAAAGCTTCTAAAACAGTAAGTAATGAGTGAGGGAGAGGTGCCCTCCCCAGTCACCAGTTACCAAACACTGATTAAATATGCAATGCAGAGCCGAGGAATTCAGCAATCGCTGACTAAACTAAAAACGGACGGTTAATGTATACTGCTTTTTACAACTTTGAGGTTGGTGAAAGTTTTATTTTCTTTTTACACCACATCCCAAACTCTGACTTTCTCAGTTTATTTTAGTTGTAATGTAAATCCGCCACAACACCACTACTGCCTGACACCATGGGTTTTCCCCTATGATGTGTCTTTATTTGGGTCAGGGAAGAGCAAGAGGGAAAAGTCTCCTGGATATCAGCAGTGTTGCTGTCACAGGAAGAGAAGCTCTACTGTAGCTCTTACTGTCCTCTCCAAGAACTGTTCAGAGCTAAAACTGTGCTTTACAGAGGTGGGACAGAAAAGGAGGAGAACCAACCAATCAACATACAGAATCAGTGTTTTTTAATCCCTCCCCTTGGCCTCTGATTGGCCACGTTAACAGGTTGACGGATGAATAATTTACTGGTTCTAAAATAGTCCAGGCATGCGCTTGCATCACTGTGGCGATTCCATGTCATATCAGCTCTGGCTGGCTATTCGTCCCAGATTACATGCGAACTGCCTTGCTCTGATTACTGAATCTCACTAAAAGCATTAAGAGTAGAACACTGTACCATGATAACATGAGGAGCGGGTGAGGAGAAATGCTGACAAGGCCTACATTACTTTTCCTGGTATAGTATTTTTTCCCCCTAAAGATTACATTACAGTATATTGAGTAAAAAGTGTTTCCCTTATAGTATGGCTGTTATGGAGCCAGTAGTGGGTGGATGATGCAGTTGTGGGTGGATGAACCTGGACTGTTACCTGCGTCGTAATGATCTACTTCAGTGTACTGTATGGTTCTACTTCAGTGTACTGTATGGTTCTACTCCAGTGTACTGTATGGTTCTACTCCAGTGTACTGTATGGTTCTACTCCAGTGTACTGTATGGTTCTACTCCAGTGCACTGTATGTTTATGGTTCTCTGAGGGACACACTGGTTTGGCACCTCTCTGTCGCATGACATTTTCTGGGTTTTGAATTTAAACTGAACTAAAAACAGGCCTTTCAGAGACAAACAGAGATTTTGCACACATACTGTAACTATGCTAAGTAGAATGGTTTTGGGGGAGGCTGCACTGACTCTGTCCCCTACGAGACCATGTGTTATAAGCCCCTGGATTTGACTATTAAAGCTCAAAATGCCCTTTTGACCAAAAACTGAACTGATCTAATTTCCAGAGAAAGGGAGAGGATTAATATGCAGGCACCAAATGCACTGGAGGGTAAGAAGAGAAAGTGTGGGAAGAAAATAGAGGGAAAAGAGGTAGTGTAGAAGGAGAAAGTGGGAGGGGGTAGCGATGGAGGCTGTTGTGTGCCAAAGTTACTCACTGATCCATGCAGAAACAGTTGCATTTGATCACAGCAAATCTCGGGCTTAGAGCATAAATACATAATAAACAAAAATTTATCGGGGCGAGTGCAATGCAGGGTGTTTCATCTGCCTGTACTGTTGCCACTACACTGACTGGAGCAGGAACAGGAACAGGAACAGGAACAGGAACAGGAACAGGAACAGGAACAGAGTGGAGGCATCCATATCGATGCTGGTTAGAGAACAGACTTGTTAACATAATTCCGCTACTGCCACTACCAAACCGTTACAGAGAGAGAGGAGATAGCAGACATGTTATCAAAAATAAATAAAAAATACAAGACTATGTGGAGGGAGAGAATCACACAGCAAAATAAGATACAGCCAAAATATTCTCAGCCAAGCAAGATGTTAAGTGGATAAATATCTCCTAATAACTCTGTTATGTACAGTGCAGCATTTAATGTACTGTAAATGGTACTGTAAGTATTCACCTGTTCATAATGAAAGGGAGCTAGAGAGAGAGCGAGAGAGAGCGAGAGAGAGAGAGAGAGAGAGAGAGAGAGAGAGAGAGAGAGAGAGAGAGAGAGAGAGAGAGAGAGAGAGAGAGAGAGAGAGAGAGAGAGAGAGAGAGAGAGAGAGAGAGAGAGAGAGAGAGAGAGAGAGAGAGAGAGAGAGAGAGAGAGAGAGAGAGAGAGAGAGAGAGAGAGAGAGAGAAGCTGTTCAATATACTTTAAGTAGCATTAGGAAGCTAGGAGATATCATCTGTTATTACAAATGTTATTCAGTAAACATATTTTGGAAACAGACACTTCCAAAAAATAACATTAAGTATGAGCTTCTGTCACTTACATCTGAATACCCTGATTTGCGATAAAAATACACTCTTGTACTCCAAACTTAAAGTGGGAACCATGAAGAAGTCAAAGATGATGAATTAGCCTAATGATTTTACAGCAATATCGCTCTGAGACAGTTAAAGCAGGAGGAAATCACTGTTTCCAAATGAGCACCCGGAAATGATCCCTAGAAATAATACTGCTGCCTGCACTTATACTAACACCATCAGCATCCCGTCCTCTGCTGTTCCTCATTATTCAATGAGGCGGCCTGTTCTGTTTGGGATGAGTATCACTGTCTGTCTGGCCTCTCCCTGCACCCTCTCCTGTGGCTGCTGTCTGGAGCCTGAGAGACTCACATGCTAGGCTAACAAGCACACAGCCCAGTGGGGAAGCTAACGCTCGCCACCTCCCCTCTCTCTCTCTAACCATCCACTTGTCACTTATGACGGTCCCATCGGTAGATCATGGAGCGTGATGGAGAAGATACATTGTATAGGAGTTCTCAGTTGGGTGGTCTGGGCTCTATAGTAGAATAGAAAGGGTTGAAGAAGTCAACATGATGGAAACTCCACACACACTCACACAAGCGCACACACACACCACCATGGGGGCTAAGGGGTGGAGAGCACAGGAGTCCTCCCATCGGTTCGGTTGGTTCAGTAAAGAAGCATGCTAATTAGTGCACAGCTCTGACCTTGACAAGCCCCATCCCTTTCTCCTCCGTCAACAAGCACGTCTCTGCCTCAATGCAACGACGCAGAATGAAAAAGAGCCCTCGCTCGCTTGAATAAGATCTATTGACAGGAGGGTAAGCAATGAAGGTTGAGGGAGACAGGCATAAAAAGCTGCCACATCACTTGACATAACTCCCATGGCGGTGTGGCGTGCTGCTGTGGCTTTTGTCCCCTCATTTGAATGCATTAGTATATCTCCTAAATACAAAAATAAATAAGTCTGTGTTTCAGGCCATGCCAACAAGCTCTGATCTGGGTCTTTTAGCCCACTGTGTGTCATTAACAGCAGAATAAATTAGAACGTCCACAGGCAATCTGAGCCAGAGGGGCGGGCGGGGGCGTGAGGCAGGAGGAAGAGAGATACATTGCCGATAGCCCTACATCTCTGTGCTGGGAATCTTTAAAGGCCCAATAATAGAATTTCCAAAAAGATGCCTTGTTTATGCCATAACAAAGGAAATTAGATAAAGCACAACAAACCTTAAAAATGAAATACAGCTGTCAAAAAGAAGCCAAATGTCACGATCGTCAAAAGGAGTGGACCAAGGCGCAGCGTGATAGGCGTACATCTTTAATGGAGTACTTAATACAATGCAACAAAACAACAAAACGATACGTGACGTCTACGGTCAATAACACAAACCTACACAGAACAAGATCCCACGAAACACAAGTGCACAATAGGCTGCCTAAGTATGGTTCCCAATCAGAGACAACAAGCAACAGCTGATTCACGTTGCCTCTGATTGAGAACCACCCCGGCCAACATAGAAAACACATGAACTAGAAACAGAACATAGAACACAAAACATAGACACTACACACCCTGGCTCAACATAAAAGAGTCCCTAGAGTCAGGGCGTGACAGTACCCCCCCCCCAAAGGCGCGGACTGCGACTGCGCCAACATAAACCCAACAGGGGAGGGGCCGGGTGGGCATTCCACCTCGGAGGCGGATCCGGCTCCGGGCATGACCACCACCCTCTAACAACCCCCCCGTAGCGCCCCTGGTCTAGTCTGGCCCCGCTGGCTGGAGCTGGACTGGACATCGGTGGAGCGGATTGCTTAGGCTCCGGTGTGGAGCAGCTAACCGGTACCTGACCAGGCACCGGTGAAACGGGCACGGGCTGTGCCGGACTGACGACGCGCACCACAGGGTTGGTGCGGGGAGCAGAGACGGGCCGGACCGGGCTGACGACGCGCACCATTGGCTTGGTGCGGGGAGCAGGGACGGGCCGAACCGGACTGACGAAGCGCACCACAGGCTTGGTGCGGGGAGCAGGAACGGGCCGGACCGGGCTGACGATGCGCACCACTGGCTTGGTGTGGGGAGCAGGAACGGGCCGGACCGGGCTGACGATGCGCACCACAGGCTTGGTGCGGGGAGCAGGAACAGGCCGGGCCGGCGACGCGCACCATTGGCTTGGTGCGGGGAGCAGGAACAGGCCGGGCCGGGCTGGCAACGCGCACCATTGGCTTGGTGCGGGGAGCAGGAACAGGCCGGGCCGGGCTGGCGACGCGCACCATAGGCTTGGTGCGAGAGGCAGGAACAGGCCGGATCGGGCTGGCGACGCGCATCACAGGCTTGGTGCGAGGGACAGGAACAGGCCGGGCCGGGCTGGCGACGCGCACCATTGGCTTGGTGCGGGGAGCAGGAACAGGCCGGGCCGGGCTGGCGACGCGCACCATTGGCTTGGTGCGGGGAGCAGGAACAGGCCGGGCCGGGCTGGCGACGCGCATCACAGGCTTGGTGCGAGGGACAGGAACAGGCCGGACCGCACTGGGAACACACACCACTGGCCTTACCCGGGGATCAGGAACGGGCCGGACCGGACTGGCAACACACCTCAGTACCTCTCGCCGTGCCTCTACATTTTCCTTCCCTCTACTCGCCAATGGCTCCCGTAACCCGGTGGCCTTCTCTCCTCGTCCACTAACTCGCCCCTTATCTGCCTCCAGCAGCCCCGTCGTCCACGGTGTGAGCCCCCCCCTAAAAATGTCTTGGGTTTGTCTCTCCCCCGTGGCTATGGCCTCCATGGCTCTCGCCAGACTCTCCATCTTCTGCTCCCAAGTCCAACCTCTCTCCTCCTCACGCGGCTTGACCCAGTCGAGGTTGATATCCATAAGAGTCCTCTCTGGCGTTGGCTCCTGGACACGCTGCTTGACCCAGTCGAGGTTGATATCCATAAGAGTCCTCTCTGGCATTGGCTCCTGGACACGCTGCTTGGTCCAGTTTTGGTGGGATCTTCTGTCACGATCGTTGGAGGAAGTGGACCAATGCGCAGCGTGATGAGTGAACATACTTTTTATTTTATTCACCACACGAAACAAAACAATACGTGACGTCCTTGGTTACAATACAAAACCATACATGGAACAAGATCCCACAAAACACTGTGGAAAACAGGCTGCCTAAGTATGGTTCCCAATCAGAGGCAACGAGTGTCAGCTGTTGCTTGTTGTCTCTGATTGGGAACCATACTTAGGCAGCCTGTTTTCCACAGTGTTTTGTGGGATCTTGTTCCGTGTATGGTTTTGTATTGTAACCAAGGACGTCACGTATTGTTTTGTTTCGTGTGGTGAATAAAATAAAAAGTATGTTCACTCATCACGCTGCGCATTGGTCCACTTCCTCCAACGATCGTGACACCAAACACAAAGTTCCCAAAAAATAAAATAAGTAAATAAATATACTGAACAAAAATATAAACGCAACATGAAACAATTTCAAAGATTTGACTGAGTTACAGTTCATATGAGGAACTCAGTCAATTTAAATACCTTCATTAGGCCCTAATCTATGGATTTCACATGACTGGGAATACAGGTATGCATCTGTTGGTCACAGATACCTTCCAAAAAAAGGTAGGGGCGTGGATCAGATAACCAGTCAGTATCTGGTGTGACCACCATTTGCCTCATGCAGCGCATCACATCTCCTTCGCATAGAGTTGATCAGGCTGTTGATAGTGGCCTGTGGAATTTTGTCCCACTCCTCTTCAATGGCTGTGTGAAGTTGCTGGATTTTGACAGGAACTGGAACACGCTGTCGTACACATTGATCCAGAGCATCCCAAACATGCTCAATGGGTGACATGTCTGGTGAGTATGCAGGCCATGGAAGAACTGGGACATTTTCAGCTTCCAGGAATTGTGTACAGATCCTTGTGACATGGGGCCGTGCATTATCATGCTGAAACATGAGGTGATGGCGACGGATGAAAGGCACGACAATGGGCCTCAGGATCTCTTCACAGTATCTCTGTGCATTCAAATTGCCATCAATAAAATGCAATTGTGTTCGTTGTCCGTAGCTTATGCCTTCCCATACCATAACCACATTGCCACCATGGGGCACTCTGTTCACAACGTTGACATCAGCAAACCACTCGCCCACACAACGCCATACACGTGTTTTGCGGTTGTGAGGCGGGTTGGACGTACTGCCGGCTTATGGTAGAGAAATTAACATTACATTCTCTGGCAACAGCTCTGGTGGACATTCCTGCAGTCAGCATGCCAATTGCACGCTACCTCAAAACTTGAGACATCTGTGGCATTGTGTTGTGTGACAAAACTGTACATTTTAGAGTGGCCTTTTATTGTCCCCAGCACAAGGTGCACCTGTGTAATGATCATGCTGTTTAATCAGGTTCTTGATATGCCACACCTGTCAGGTGGATGGATTATCTTGACAAAGGATATATGCTCACTAACAGGGATGTAAACAAATTTGTGCACAACATTTTTGAGAAATAAGCTATTTGTGCGTATGGAACATTTCTGGCATCTTTTATTTCAGCTCAAGAAACATGAGACCAACACTTTGCATGTTGCATTTACATTTTGTGTTCAGTGTATATTAGTAGAAAAGGCCCTTTCACATTCTGACACAATACAACAACAAAGCGAGCGTCATTAAGCGAACGCATCGTCTCCCTGATGTTTCTGGCGCTCTGGTCCAATAATTTTGTATTTAATTTGTTATCCTGTTCATTAACTTCTTTAGGCTTTGGTGATGAAAGCTGAATAAGGCTGAGGAGCAGCAATAACAGCTGGGGATTATAAACTGTACCTCTGTGACCGACCGCTGCAGGGTTCAAATGAGGTAAGCAGAATGAGCTCTGTCATAATGAGGAGACCAAACACATATAAAGTAGTGATGACATCAGACCAATCTACAGGGGATACCGGCCTGGCGTTTACGTCCATGTAACTGTAATCACGGTTTCTATTGACATGAAACGGTAGGAAATTCAAGACAAATCATATACTGTCGGTGCGTATATTATATTATAGTAAAGTATAGTATAGTGCAGAATAGTTTATAGTATAGTATAGTAATAGAATATTACAGTATAGCGCTGTGTAATGGCTACAGCAGTACAATTGTGTATAGTGCAGGAAGGTGTAGCATAAAGTACTGTAGTGTGATGTAGAAATACAAAAGTAAATACAATAAATATCAGTACAGAGAGGTAGTGTGATGCAGTGTGTGTAAATAGATAATAGTCTGTCATTAATCTGCGCTGTGTGCGGTTTTCCTCGAAAGATTACTGCAGTTATGACTTTTTCATAAGGGTCTTCTTGTATAATGGAGGCCAGCGGGAGGGGAAGAATGTAAATGAAAGAGAGTGGAGCATGTTAGAAGGCCAGTTTGACTGTTTACATGACCGGCTTGTCCCGGGTAGACCATAGTTAACTATTCATGGAGGAACTTTCTCTTTGTTTGGATCAGCACAGGGCACAAAATGCTTCTAGAGCCATTAGGCACTGTAGGTACTTCCACATGCAGCCTGCCTGTGGGCACTCACTCAACCCCCTTTTGGGCGTCTACTCCTCCTCTCGTCCTCCTTCTCTTCCTACAGAGGACCTTCAGGTCAAGGTCCCTCCTGCGTTCCGCCATAGTCTCGGAACACTGAGCATTCAGGCCAAAACACTCCAGCAGCATCAGAGCGGTGCCCAACAGCCAAGTGTTTCAAAGAATAACTGGATATTTTAGGAACCTATTCAGTTGAGTTAATAGCAGAATTTAAAAGAAAAAGTTTAACAACCTCTACTTTGAAGCACATACTCTATGGGTTTAACTGTGCTTTGACAAATCAATGTATCGTTTAAAGAGGCTTTAACTGTTATCATAATACTATGGCTATTACATTTAAATTGTTCATTTGAGTTATTTAGCAGATGCTCTTATCCAGAGCGAGTTACAGTTATTGCATTCATCTTAAGATACAGTGCCTTGCAAAAGTATTCATCCCCCTTGGCGTTTTTCCTATTTTGTTGCATTACAACCTGTAATTTAAATTGATTTTTATTTGGATTTCATGTAATGGACATACACAAAATAGTCCAAATAGGTGAAGTGAAATGAAAAAACATAACATGTTTCAAAAAATTATAAAAAATAAATAATGGAAAAGTGGTGATTGCATATGTATTAACCCCCTTTGCTATGAAGCCAATAAATCAGATCTGGTGCAACCAATTACCTTCAGAAGTCACATAATTAGTTAAATAAAGTCCACCTGTGTGCAATCTAAGTGTCACATGATCTGTCACATGATCTCAGTATTTATACACCTGTTCTGAAAGGCTCCAGAGTCTGCAACACCACTAAGCAAGGGGCACCACCAAGCAAGCGGCACCATGAAGACCAAGGAGCTCTCCAAACAGGTCAGGGACAAAGTCGTGTAGAAGTACAGATCAGGGTTGGGTTATAAAAAATATCAGAAACTTTGAACATCCCACGGAGCACCATTAAATCCATTATAAAAAAATTGAAAGAATATGGCACCACAACAAACCTGCCAAGAGAGGGCCGCCCACCAAAACTCACAGACCAGGCAAGGAGGGCATTAATCAGAGAGGCAACAAAGAGACCAAAGATAACCCCGAAGGAGCTGCAAAGCTCCACAGTGGAGATTGGAGTATCTGTCCATAGGACCACTTCAAGCCGTACACTCCACAGAGCTGGGCTTTACGGAAGAGTGGCCAGAAAAAAGCCATTGCTTAAAGAAAAAAATGAGCAAACACGTTTGGTGTTCGCCAAAAGGCATGTGGGAGACTCCCCAAACATATGGAAGAAGGTACTCTGGTCAGATGAGACTAAAATTAAGCTTTTTGGCCATCAAGGAAAACGCTATGTCTGGCGCAAACCCAACACCTCTCATCACCCCGAGAACATCATCCCCACAGTGAAGCATGGTGGTGGCAGCATCATGCTGTGGGGATTTTTCATCGGCAGGGACTGGGAAATTGGTCAGAATTGAAGGAATGATGAATGGCGCTAAATACAGGGAAATTCTTGAGGGAAACCTGTATCAGGCTTCCAGAGATTTGAGGCTGGGACAGAGGTTCACCTTCCAGCAGGACAATGACCCTAAGCATACTGCTAAAGCAACACTCAAGTGGTTTTAGGGGAAACATTTCAATGTCTTGGAATGGCCTAGTTAAAGCCCAGACCTCAATCCAATTGAGAATTTGTGGTATGACTTAAAGATTGCTGTACACCAGCGGAACCCATCCAACTTTAAGGAGCAGGAGCAGTTTTGCCTTGAAGAAGGGGGAAAAATCCCAGAGGCTAGATGTGCCAAGCTTATAGAGACATACGCCAAGAGACATGCAGCTGTAATTGCTGCAAAAGGTGGCTTTACGAAGTATTGACTTTGGGTTTTCTGTTGGGGGGGCACTCGTTCACGAAAGGCAGAACGGAGTGCTCGGGTTGGGGTGTAGGGTTTGAGCATAGCCTGAAGGTAGGGGGGGGGGCAGTTTCTCTTTCTGCTCCATAGGCAAGTACCATGGTCTTGTAGTGGATGGGAGCTTCGACTGGAAGCCAGTGGAGCGTGCGGTGGAGCGGGGTGACATGGGAGAACTTGGAAAGGTTGAACACCAGGCGGGCTGCAGCGTTCTGGATAAATTGCAGGGATTTGATGGCACAAGCGGGGAACCCAGCCAATAGCAAGTTGCAGTAGTCCAGAGGGGAGATGACAAGTGCCTGGATTAGGACCTGCACCGCTTCCTGTGTGAGGTAGGGTCGTACTCTACGGATGTTGTAGACCATGAACCTGCAGGAGCGAGTTACTACTGGCTATAGAGGTGGCAAAACGGCCATAGAGGCCTGTGTACAGACAGGCAGTGTTCTGTATGAGCAACCAGCCAGGCAGCCATCAGGGAGCTACTGTAGGGCTTGTCTGTGTGTTCAAGTAGCAGAGTACATCACATCAGGACAGACAGGGACATGGATGGAGGAATGAGAGAGGAGGAGGATAGCAAAGTCTGTGATGAGCGTGAGGGGAGGGGGTTGTGTGTGTGTGTGTGTGTGTGCGTGTGACGGGGGGGTCGTAGAGCTCCACAGTCGACGGGGTTAATGACTTCTGGGAGAGAAGAGTCCATCTCACATTCCCATTCGCCATCCATCCATACAACCACCAACACCACCACCACCACTCGTCTGTCTGTCAGAGGGAGCAGGAGAGCGGGTCTGGGAAGATACTCGCTCTGTGTATCTGACGGATAATGGGCATAAATACAGAAATAAAATGTATCATGCATATTAAACCACAAGGCCTGGCCTCAGCTCTGAAAATACAGAGCGAATTAAAGAATGCAGGAACGTGGAGAGAAAACAGAAGCCATAAAGAGAGGAGAGAGAAAAGCCTGGGCCACTGCCAGCCCTCCCTCCCCCAGCTGAGAGATAAAGATGACTGATTCCCGCTCCACTTCCAGCCCAATCTCTTTAGTGCTGAGAGGAGGGAACAGTGGGAGTTAAGAGGCAGAAGAGGGAATTCAGCATGAAGCTTCTCACTGTGTCTCTCTCGCTGTCTCCACTAAGTTCATCTCAGTTGAATTCAGACGTATGGAGCTTTTTCAACGCTTGTTTTGTCTTGACTCGTGGCTGACAAATATCACAAAGCAGCTGATGTGTTCAGCACTGTTCCACACAGAACACGTCTGAATGTTCAAACGCTGAATAATTACCATGATAATCATCTTCTCTTCCACGAGGGGGTCTCAAAATGCACACTGACATCTAATACCCATGGCCCCTCTCACAGTCTACATAATTACATTTCTACCTCATTTTCATATATGTTATGTTTGGAAAAAAGGTTCAAACGTTGCATTTCCTAGTGGAGTGAATACTTGATTACCCTCTTGCCCAGTAGGTATGTATGGATGGAGCTGGTGGGGCTTCTAAGCTGTTTGTATGGGACCATGTGATTTATTATAAGCAGGACTGTGGAGAGAAAGAGAGTGCTACAGTAGAAGAGCTAATGATGCACAATGCTCTTTTGGAAGGTTACACATTTATTGAAGTGCATCTGCCAAATCAATGATTGGCTTGTCAACACATTGCACAGTAACCCCTTTTTGTTGTTCAGTTATTCTGGCATTTCATTTGAGGTAACATGTTTGAAATTGTGAGAAGCGATAAGGAGGGATGGAGTTGGCAGGCAGATACAAGGAAGGGAGGCTGTTTTACACTGGGTGTGAAGACTGTGAGTACACTCTATCCCACTATCCTCCCCTTCTCTCCCCTTCTCAGAGACCCAATCACATATTCACAGCTCTGTGGAGCGCCCGGGCCTGTGTGTGAGGGTGCCAACGCCAACCACAGTCCCCACCCCTCCAAATCACACTGTGTAGGGACACAAGTCCATCTATATGCTTCAGCGGTCACAGTAGCCACAATCCACTGATACAAAGCTTTACTGGCAGTCAGATTCAACTCTGTAGCTTTAATGTTGTTACCACCTAGGAAAACAGGCCTTTAACTGTGATGGGATGGCCACTCACTCGTCTGCATAACAGCGTAATGCAGCCTTTATGACAGGCCACCTCAAGGTAACTGTCATCCGTAAGAGTGTCATCTGATTTGACGTTCCATTGATTGGGGTGACTCGCTGTTAATGTGTCACAATACAGGACAATGTCAGCTACAGGCCCTCACCAGTCAACACAGCACACTGCTACAGAACTAGCCCTCTTCCCTCTCTCATTATCAAGCTAAATGGAACTAAGAGCTTTTTTATTGGGATTTTGCATGGTGCAGTTGCCCTTTTAAAAAACCTGAGGGGGATTTTAACATGCCATTACACTTTGACACCAGGCTGGTATTAGAGGTAGGAATGTTCTGGGATAGCCCTGACTTCTGACTGTGAGAGGAGAGGAGAGGCAGACGGAGAGCCATGCTTCTCTCCCCAGGTCCCTGGGAGGAGAGATGGAAAGGGGGGCGCTCTGGCGCTCCGTTCAGGGCAGCAGGGGTGGTGAGGCCCCAGCCTGGGCCCTGTCGACCGTGGTCTGCCAGAAACAGCTGGAATCCCATTTATTCCTGTTGACCTTAAATAAAATGACGGTTACCCCAGTGGGCCCCATATGAGGCCAAAATCAAATAGCTGTTCTATGCACTCCCACTACCCCACTGCTAGGAGAAATTAGCTTTATCTATGGGGGAACTGCGGGCCATGTGAATAAAGCCCCTGCTTCCCTGCCTGTGTAACCCCGCTAACTCCGTAGGAGAGTTAATTGGAAAAGCTGTTGCTTTTTAATTACTGCCGTTTGGAATGAAATGAAGGTGCCCCAACACTTGCTGATACACTTGGGATTACTTTGGGAAGTTTCCAGTGATGCACATCACTATAACACTTTGAGATTGGAGACACTAAAACACACTGACACACAGACATAGACACACATACACACACACACACACATGTTCCCCAAGGTGACATGAGCTTTTCGACAAAGATGTTAGATAATTACTGCAAGCAAACCAACATTACTACCAAATTATGCACTCCCATTTCATTAAGTTGGAACGGTGGTGACAACTCAGAGTGTTGAGTACCTGTGACATTAATCCCACAGTGTGTCTGGCAGGTCTCTCATTCCAAGACTCTGTCAAGGACTCAACAGAGGGCTTACCGGATGTGTTACGTGATGTTAAACCATGTAACAAAAGCTTAGATATTTGAATTGAATTGGGAGAGTTTGTTTAGCTTGCATAACAAGCATCAGAACTGCTTTACTGAGATTTCCACTCCTTCACCTCCTTGAGCTCTCCGGATAATTTAAAAATCCAGACCGTTCTATCAAGGGCATCTCTTTGTCTTGTGGAAACAGAGCAAGCAGGGCTACTGGTGTTCAGTCTTGGAGTGCCCACTACATGTCTGAGCTGAGCCAAAGCATGAATCAGTAACCCTAATTAAAGCAGAGTTCATCACAAATAGCTGGATATGGGGCCACAATCGAGACATAATGTTAAGAAGAAATTACTAATTAGGCCTATCTGGCGAGCGGTGGGCGAGACAAGTCCCAGTCTGCTTGAGGAGTCTCAGCACGTTACTAATATATGAAAAGGTATAAACAAACAGCAATCTGGTTGTTTAGCTTCTCCAACCCACTTCCAAGGATCCAATTATGGCAGATCCCTAGAGCCACCAGTACAATCAGCCAGGAGTGAGTCTGTGTTATGAATAACTGTGAAGGCCACACTCTCAATGGCTGATCCACCCAGGCAGGCAGGCAGGCAGGCAGCGGGGTTGCCCTACCAAGGGGGCAGTTATGTGCGTCAGTGAGCTCCGAGGCTCCAACATCCAACCCTAGGGCTGATCGAGACGAGGAAAACACAACATAACAAAGCACAATACAGCCCAGCCTTTGACATTGCATTCGGGGCTGTGCCTGCATTGTGTTCTATTCAAGCTAATTTACTGGATGGCTTGGCTTTATGGTCTCTCCCCCCATAGGGTGCGGTATAACACATCATTAGCACTGTGGGTTCCTTGAACAATGCTTACGGCGATGATCTGTTCATCTGTACACCTGCTCCTCTCTCGCTCTCTCTGTGTTTTATGGAGGAAGGTGGCTATATTCAATTCAGCAGCACAGCACAGCAATATACAACTCAGCTTCTGGGAAACTAAAACTCAGTCAAAGCCGCATTGTACTACCGACAGCTCAGTTGGTAGAGCATGGCGCTTGCAATGCCAGGGTTGTGGGTTCGTTTCCCACGGGGGGCCAGTATGAAAAATGTATGTACTCACTAACTGTAAGTCGCTCTGGATAAGAGCGTCTGCTAAATGACTAAAATGTAAAACAGTCTTCTAGAGGCGCCATCTTTGTTTACAGTCTCTGACCTACCCTGTTTCTTTGTGGTTTTGAAAGGCATTGAGATTTGAAGACCGACCCATCTGTAAACACTATGCATACAGTATAGCAGGCAATATTCAGAGTTGGAGTGGTGGGGTGTAGGGATGGATGAGGGTTGGTGTGGTGGGGTGTAGGGATGATGAGGGGTGGTGTGGTGTAGGGGATGGATGAGGGGTGGTGTAGGGGATGGATGAGGGGTGGTGTGGTGGGGTGTAGGGGATGAATAAGGGGTGGTGTAGGGGATGGATGAGGGGTGGTGTGGTGGGGTGTAGGGATGGATGAGGGGTGGTGGGGTGTAGGGTGATGAGGGGTGGTGTGGTGTAGGGGTGGATGAGGGGTGGTGTAAGGGATAGATGAGGGGTGGTGTGGTGGGGTGTAGGGGATGGATGAGGGGTGGTGTGGTGGGGTGGTGTGGTGGGGTGTAGGGGATGGATGAGGGGTGGTGTAGGGGATGGATGAGGGGTGGTGTGGTGGGGTGTAGGGGTGTAGGGGATGGATGAGGGGTGGTGTGGTGGGGTGTAAGGGATGGATGAGGGGTGGTGTGGTGGGGTGTAAGGGATGGATGAGGGGTGGTGTGGTGGGGTGTAGGGGATGGATGAGGGGTGGTGTGGTGGGGTGTAGGGATGGATGAGGGGTGGTGTGGTGGGGTGTAGGGATGGATGAGGGGTGGTGTGGTGGGGTGTAAGGGATGGATGAGGGGTGGTGTGGTGGGGTGTAAGGGATGGATGAGGGGTGGTGTGGTGGGGTGTAGGGATGGATGAGGGGTGGTGTGGTGGGGTGTAGGGGATGGATGAGGGGTGGTGTGGTGGGGTGTAAGGGATGGATGAGGGGTGGTGTGGTGGGGTGTAAGGGATGGATGAGGGGTGGTGTGGTGGGGTGTAAGGGATGGATGAGGGGTGGTGTGGTGGGGTGTAGGGGATGGATGAGGGGTGGTGTGGTGGGGTGTAAGGGATGGATGAGGGGTGGTGTGGTGGGGTGTAAGGGATGGATGAGGGGTGGTGTGGTGGGGTGTAGGGGATGGATGAGGGGTGGTGTGGTGTAGGGGATGGATGAGGGCTGGTGTGGTGTAGGGGATGGATGAGGGGTGGTGTGGTGTAGGGGATGGATGAGGGCTGGTGTGGTGTAAGGGATGGATGAGGGCTGGTGTGGTGTAGGGGATGGATGAGGGCTGGTGTGGTGTAAGGGATGGATGAGGGCTGGTGTGGTGTAGGGGATGGATGAGGGCTGGTGTGGTGTAAGGGATGGATGAGGGGTGGTGTGGTGTAGGGGATGGATTATATTTCCATTCATCATTCAATGCAGGAGGTCGTGCACAGTTAGTCGCTCGGCTCCCAGGGATCTGTAAAACACTCTCCCTGATGCCTGGCTGTCAAGAGCAGTGAAGCCAGAGGAGGAGAGAAAACACACGCACGGACGCGCACACAGGCACACTCATACACACACACACACACACACACACATACACACACACACACACACACATACACACACATACAAACTATTCCTCCTCAGCAACAGATCAATCAATCCAACACCATACTTTTTCACTTTATATTCAAGGTTAGTAGATAACTGCTACTTTACAACAACAGCCTCATTGACAAAATAGCGATAGAACACTGACGTCATTCATTCAACAGACGTCATGCAAAACAAATCCTACACTGACGTTATTTGTGATGACAATGTTTCATTCATGTTATACTACTCATACTGATGGTATCTTATGACTAGCCTGTATTCCTTCCTGTTTCTCTCTCCTCTCTAAGATGTGTGTAGATGAGTCAGATGCTCAGCACCTGTCCAGCCTTAACAAGACAGACACCTACAGCCTCTCTACCGGAGGTGAACAGCATGATCCAGTCGATCTGTCAGCTGGCCTCCTTCTCCTCCTCTTCCTCCTCCTCACACACAACCTGTGCTTCTCCCATCAAAGAGGCTCACTCCCCAGGACATACTGCAGGTGGCTAACAGCATGCTCCAGCTTTACCTGGCTTCAACCCGCCTCTCCCCTCCTCTCCCCGCCTCAGACACATGTACACACCAACAGGCCTCCCTTCCTCCCACCCTACTAGTGGTCTCCCACCCCCCCCTCATTCCCTGCCAGGGGAGCCCTCCCCTCCTACTCCACTCTTATTAGGGGCGAGCTGATTGGTGATGCCCCTTGCTCCAGCAGGAAGCCACCCCTTCTTCAGCCCGTGCCAACTCTTCGGCCCTTCTTCCAATTTGGATCTTCCACCTCCCGGCCTGGCACTCTTTCTGAGCAACACCATGGCAGAGTCAAGGGTAAGGGCTGGGGCGGTGGGGGGACGTGTGTGTGACTGTAATAACACATACCACAAAGCACTTTTTACACACACGCTCTCCCATGATCCTTTGTGATTAATATGCAGGTCAGTATAGATATGCTGGGACAGATGGTGGAAATTTGTCCGTGGTTTAATTAGTTGCAGCTCTAGCAAATATTCAGTCAGTAATTATGGTCAGGATATTACTGACTTTTCTCCTGTTTTCTGCATGTTTGGCTTTTATCCGACCATGTATTATGCATGGAGTATGTTGTGCAGCGGTAGTCTCAGTTATGATGCTCAGCTCAGCTCTGCTCTACCACCGCTTATCTGCTGCACATACAGTCGCATATATAAAACCTCTATTTTACAGGATGGCCAAATGGCGATGGTCTATTCTCTATTATTTTCCTTCGATTTTTCCGCTTCTGAAATTGCAGCGTTCCGCTATGAAACGGCGGGGCCAAGCCTCACACAGCCTGAGCAGCTTGTCCAGAAGGCTGCCATCCATATTTATAAGCATGTCATTCTGTTTGCTTTCATAAGATTCAATTTTGGACGTACAGTAGGAAGAAAAAACTAACATTCTAACAACATGTGAATAGCCTGCCAATGTCTCCCTTCCAACCCCCACCCCGACACCGCCACCAGACTGAATACTGAAGTCAGGAAAATAATATTTTTCATCCAAGGTGTTCTTTCATGTTAAAAGGGATATGGAGGGGGTGGGGGATAGAAAATGGAAAGAGAGTAAAACGTATGGAGGAAGGGTGAAAAGGAGGGGTGAGAAGAGGAGGGTAGAAGGCAAAGCTGTGTGTCTGAATGGGACATGCAGAGGGTCTCTCACAGCGGCATACTAACTAGGTTATTAGAGGATTAATTACCGGGTTAACAGTGGGTGTCAAAGCAAGGCCTGGCTGTGTGTTTAAAACCCCACAACCATCGCCTCACACTACCTCTACCTCTCAACACACACACACCTCAAAATAATATACACACACAGGAGCAGAGAGACACTGACTGTTCAAATGTGGCTATACAAGAGAAGCGCCAGACTAGTTCTCATACTCTTGAGCATATTAAAGCCGGGCTAAGCTGTGGCATTCTGCAAACATAGGATCCTAGACCACACAACTAGGCCTACACGTAAAGCATACACACTACAACTATACACAATGACAGGAGCAGGGTTACACATGCTCTGACTGTCTACAACACACACACACTACTAACACACACGCACTACTAACACACACACGTAGTATAAGAGCAGAGGCAGCGCTGGAGGGATTTGAGCTGCCAGGGCCCCTGTGGGGGAAGCTATGGCTTCCTGTTTGCAGGCCTTTCTTTAGCGAAAATGCTTAAAACGGGCCAAACGAGAGCAGTGCTTATCCAGCAAAATTGCTGGTAGATGGAGCAGAAAGTGCACAAATGTTCTATGACACCCCAGTAATGAGGTTTTATATTGACCCAGCCACGGTGAGTGGAATGGGCCACTGCTCCTCTCCTCTTCCTCCCTAGCTGCTCCTCTCTTCTTCCTCCCTAGCTGCTCCTCTCCTCTTCCTCCCTAGCTGCTCCTCTCCTCTTCCTCCCTAGCTGCTCCTCTCCTCTTCCTCCCTAGCTGCTCATCTCCTCTTCTCCCCTAGCTGCTCCTCTCCTCTTCCTCCCTAGCTGATCCTCTCCTCTTCCTCCCTAGCTGCTCCTCTCCTCTTCCTCCCAAGCTGCTCCTCTCCTCCTCCTCCCTAGCTGCTCCTCTCCTCTTCCTCCCAAGCTGCTCCTCTCCTCCTCCTCCCTAGCTGCTCCTCTCCTCTTCCTCCCTAGCTGCTCCTCTCCTCTTCCTCCCTAGCTGCTCCTCTCCTCTTCCTCCCTAGCTGCTCCAGCCTTTCTCCCCTCTCTCCTTTCCCTCCATTTATTCTGGGCTCTTTCAGTCAGTCAGTATCTGGTAGAGCTGCCAGGCCGGCCTCAGCCATGCAGGTAGAAGAGCACAGCACACATCACTCAAACCTCCTCATCAACTATTCATAAAGCTCCATTATATTGTTGGTTTGAATAAAGGGTTTAGGGGAATAAACACGGTTGTTGTTGTTGTCGTGGGGTGCTGTCAGTATACTGTATGTAAATCATAGGTATAATGTTACTTTTTTAGGTTATTTGAAAGATTGACATATCATCAAGCTCAGTTGTTTACGGTAAAGCTTGTTTTATTCAAACAAACCATAAGTCTGGCTAGAGAACACAATGCTGAAAAATTGAAGCAATAGTTCTAATAAAGTGCTTAAACAATCATTTCCTATTACGCCTGACGTTTATTGCTTTTGTGTAGTCTGTATCCACATATTTAAGTTTTCAAATTGATTTAAACAAGTCTATATGAACTGAACAGAAGAGTACTATTATTGTTGGCAAACACAGGTGTGAGCGTTGTGCTGTGACTGCTTTGATAACAGTGCATGTTTCCTCTTTGATCAGATTATCCCTGAAGACATCTCTCTCCCAGAATGCTAAGTGCCTGAGGCTGTGGGCCGTGAGGCTCCGTGAGGCTCCGTGAGGCTCTGTGAGGCTCCATGATGCATAGCTCCATATCCCTATGCTGCTACTCTTAAAGGTCAACCCTCTCTGGCTGGATATGTTGGGGGGAGAAGCCAGGAGGAGAGGGGGTCGGGGGATAGATTGACACTGATCTCACTGTGATCTTTGAACAGTTATTGCATTCATAGGTTTGGTGTTCTGTCTAGCACCTCACAAACCCCTCACAACGCCCCTCTCCCCTCTCTGAACACTGACATTCAGACCTGAAAAAACAGGGTTTTGACCCATCCATCATGTATTCATTAGATGTGTCCCTGGTTCTCTGGACCCTGACACAGATATATAGTGCTGGATGCTGCCTGCTGGAGCTGGGCCTGTCATGTTAACCAAGGCTCTCTCTCTCCCCTCTCTTCTCCTCTGCTCCGCTCTGCCACCCAGGCTCGGTTGGGTTCTCTCATTAGCATTATTTTTGTATGTCCGTCAGGGTGGCATGCACCAAGCTATTTAAGTAAATGCATCAACCACCAGTGAGATTTTGCAAAGTCTGCAGTCTTCTGATAAATTAAAAATGTATGCTTGGATGGGAATAATTTCTGTATTACACCAATGGTTATTATTATCTTACAGGGCTACACATATCATTTCGAGAGAGGGTCATTATTTTTCGTAATTACCCTTCTGAACATTTTTACATCTTAAGTGAGGGTTTTGTCAAGCTTATTATACTCTAAAAATACATTTAACCTTCCTCTATCTACACGTTTCTCACATTTTATCCGAGATGCTAAGAATCGGTCACTGCTTTCTGACAAACACAAATACAGTAAGCCTCAAAGGTTGCCCACAATGCATTAAGGCAGTTTTCTTTTTGACAGACATCAGAATGTGACCTTCAGATGATTTTTGTTATCAGAGAAACAGAACAGGAGAATGTATGGGATGCAGCAGGACAGGAGGGATTTACACACTAGACTGATCATTCCATTTTCATCTTGGTCTGAGATGCTCCCGGCAACACACCTCTGCCCCATCACCTTCTCCTGTTTGTTACACAAAACCATGTCTTTCTAATGGAACAATTCTAAAGATGAAGATTCTCCCATTCACATGTACAACATACGTTGTGCCACCTTGAACAGGTCTCTCTTGTAAAATATATGTCATCTCAATGAGAACAACCTATATAAATAAAGGTTAAACTGAAGAAATAAGTCCCACTACAACACAGTGGTTGAGACATAGCTCATGGTGTCTTACTAGTCACCATCAATATGAGGAAATGAGAGGAACATTCCCCCTTTCAGACAAGCTTGTTGGTCCATCACACAATAATAACAAATACATTAATCATCTGAACAACATTGATAGATCATTAATCATTTTTCCGTACTGTTGCTGTCACACATTATTGAATCCATTCACGGGTAGTCAGAGCAGTTTGACAGAAATGTATAAGACACTTTCAGTTACATACACTGCCATATCTAGATGAGCGAGAATTTGACTTTGAGTCTCTGCAATAAAGATAACATTTTCTTTAGGAAAATTCAGCAAACATTCAAAAGAATTGGACTATGTTCTCCTGTTTCTATGCTCACGAGTTGGGATCATTTGAGCTGCAAATGCCAAAGGCTCCACAAGAGAACAATGATAGCAAATCTAGCAAATGAAAAATGGCACTTCTCCCTTACAAGCATATACATCAGTGTTTATTAAATCAATGGCAGACGGAGGGATCTGAAGGTAAAATAATGAACCACTTATAAATGATCTTTGCTTCACTGGGCCTTACCTGATCGGGGGCTGCTAAGGGGACCACCAATGCGAGGCGTATTAGGAGAGGTCTATTAATCCTAGCATCTCTCATAGCCGCCTATAAAATGGGAGAGTCCTCTGTGACTTGCTAGGCACATCCTTTTTAATTTTCCTATGATAAAAAAAGAAGTCAAGCCACACGCCTCTTATTGATTGGGTGTGAAAGTTTCTGTTTCCCTGTACTGTATATCTCTCCTTCTGCAGCCTGAGTTTTTCCTGCTGGTGCTGTGGGAGCTACGCTAGGCCTAGGCAGCCCTGCTAACACACACACACACACACACACACACACACACACACACACACACACACACACACACACGCACGCACGCGCTCGCATCCATGGCAACAAGGGAGCTACGGCTGCTCTGCTCTGCTCTCTCAACAGCAATGTGCTTTTAATTGAGTGACATCTAATCAGGCAGTGAAATACAACGGTGGAGTTAACAAAACAGGTCAACGAGGGACAAGCATCGCCAGCTGCACCAAACGCCATTACAGGACAGCTAGGCAGAGAAGTGAAGATACCAAGGTGGCGAATCAGTCTGCTGGTTTTAATGAACTAAAATCACGGGGTCGGAGAGATTTCTGTATGATATCATGGGGTGAATGTGTGATTGGATAGGAGGGGAGCTTCAGAAGAGACTACACAGGCTTTGGGAGGAGGAACGCCTTTGATGTGCTCAGATTACAGTGGCTGAGGGGTCTCACCAGCTCCATCTTAGCACATATTAAACAGGCTCTTCGCAAAGGAGGAATTTTTCATTACAGAACATAGCGGGCCATGTTTAGGGTTTAGGCTTTTTCTCACTCTCTCAGATTGTGTTTGCTTTAACCGAAATAGCATTTAGATTTTTAAAAATGTTTTATGTCAAATCTGTGGACTGGGGGAAACCATCAAGTTTCCAAATATAAATCACAGTGAACAGGCAGGACTGTGATTGTAGAGGTAGTGACATGCAGTACATAGATAAAGGAGTGAAGGCAGATGTAAGACTAAAATCTCCATCATGTTCTTGGTTGGGATCATTTGAATTCATGACCTTTCTGAGTATGCTAACCATAATCCCCTGCTCTCTCTCTCTCTCTTCATCCACCTGATACGGCAAACACAGTTCCCTTCATTCCTCTCCTCTCACATCATTCTTTCCCCTCTCTCTCGCTCTCTCCCACCCTCTCTTTCTCTCTCTCCTCCCTCTCTCTCTCTCTCCTCTCTCTCTCTCTCTCTCTCTCACCAAACACATTTAGGAGATGTACTATGTGTTCCCTCTGCGTGTGAGAAACAACAGGCTCAACCTTTTTGCATAGTGTCATTCAGCGAAGCTGAAATAAATGAGATTTTAAATGCTGCTCTTCGCCAGCTTGACGCGCAGATTGGATCTCATAGAGGACATCGTTTTTGATACACCCCCTCAAGTCACAAATAATTGCCAATGAACTTTTGGCCTTTCGTCCAGCAGAGCAGGATGTGTCTCTCTGATGAGTGTGCTTCCTCTTAAGGCCTGGAACCAGAGGGAGGTTTGCCCCGGGAACAGTAGCCTATTGGCTAGCTTCCTGCTTAGGGGAAGAAGAGAAAAGAAAAGGGGTTTCTTGTTAAAGTCACTCTAACAAATGTCCCTGTGAAAACTGCTGTATAAATAAAACTGAAGAGAAGAGATTTAGCTGTGTTTGTATTTGTTGTAATGTATGCAAGATGCCGAGTGGGCTGGGCTCTAATTGGAAGCACCTCACAGCATGTGAATGTTACAGTCTGCAGCTCTAGTACTGTAGGTACCATTGGCTTATAATGGCCCAATTTCCAAACTGTAGTGCTATCTGTTTGTTATTGCTCGAGACAAATTTCATTTCAATATTGGTGCCAGCAATAGCACCCCCCCTCTCTCTCTCTCCTCCAGCTGAAGGGTTGGAAGTTGACAGGCAGGGGAAGACAGCTAATCAAAAAATCTGCCAAACAATCGAGGGTCAGATCCAAAGATGTTCTCTATCGCTCATACTTTCTGTTATGCAAAGCAGGCACCGACGTGGCAGACAGTCTGTGTGTTTTTGTCTGATTCTCTGTGTGTGTTTTTGTCTGATTCTCTGTGTGTGTTTTTGTCTGATTCTCTGTGTGTGTTTTTGTCTAATTCTCTGTGTGTGTTTTTGTCTGATTCTCTGTGTGTGTTTTTGTCTGATTCTCTGTGTGTGTTTTTGTCTGATTCTCTGTGTGTGTTTTTGTCTGATTCTCTGTGTGTGTTTTTGTCTGATTCTCTGTGTGTGTTTTTGTCTGATTCTCTGTGTGTGTTTTTGTCTGATTCTCTGTGTGTGTTTTTGTCTGATTCTCTGTGTGTGTGTTTTTGTCTGATTCTCTGTGTGTGTGTTTTGTCTGATTCTCTCTGTGTGTTTTTGTCTGATTCTCTGTCTGTGTTTTTGTCTGATTCTCTGTGTGTGTTTTTGTCTGATTCTCTGTGTGTGTTTTTGTCTGATTCTCTGTGTGTGTTTTTGTCTGATTCTCTGTGTGTGTTTTTGTCTGATTCTCTGTGTGTGTTTTTGTCTGATTCTCTGTGTGTGTTTTTGTCTGATTCTCTGTGTGTGTTTTTGTCTGATTCTCTGTGTGTGTTTTTGTCTGATTCTCTGTGTGTGTTTTTGTCTGATTCTCTGTGTGTGTTTTTGTCTGATTCTCTGTGTGTGTTTTTGTCTGATTCTCTGTGTGTGTTTTTGTCTGATTCTCTGTGTGTGTGTTTTTGTCTGATTCTCTGTGTGTGTGTTTTGTCTGATTCTCTCTGTGTGTTTTTGTCTGATTCTCTGTCTGTGTTTTTGTCTGATTCTCTGTGTGTGTTTTTGTCTGATTCTCTGTGTGTGTTTTTGTCTGATTCTCTGTGTGTGTTTTTGTCTGATTCTCTGTGTGTGTTTTTGTCTGATTCTCTGTGTGTGTTTTTGTCTGATTCTCTGTGTGTGTTTTTGTCTGATTCTCTGTGTGTGTTTTTGTCTGATTCTATGTGTGTGTTTGTGAATCTGTGTGTGTTTTTGTCTGATTCTCTGTGTGTGTGTTTGTGAATCTGTGTGTGTTTTTGTCTGATTCTCGGTGTGTGTGTGTGTGTGTGTGTGTGAATCTGTGTGTGTTTTTGTCTGATTCTCTGTGTGTGTGTGTGTGTGTGAATCTGTGTGTGTTTTTGTCTGATTTTCTGTGTGTGTGTGTGAATCTGTGTGTGTTTTTGTCTGATTCTCTCTGTGTGTGTGTGTGTGAATCTGTGTGTGTTTTTGTCTGATTCTCTGTGAGTGTGTGTGTGTGTGTGTGTGTGTGTGTGTGTGTGAATATGTGTGTGTTTTTGTCTGATTCTCTGTGTGTGTGTTTGTGAATCTGTGTGTGTTTTTGTCTGATTCTCTGTGTGTGTGTTTTTGTCTGATTCTCTGTGTGTGTGTGAATCTGTGTGTGTTTTTGTCTGATTCTCTGTGTGTGTGTGTGTGTGTGTGAATCTGTGTGTGTTTTTGTCTGATTCTCTGTGTGTGTGTGTGTGTGAATCTGTGTGTGTTTTTGTCTGATTCTCTGTGTGTGTGTGTGTGTGTGTGTGTGTGTGTGTGTGTGTGAATATGTGTGTGTTTTTGTCTGATTCTCTGTGTGTGTGTGTGTGTGTGTGTGTGTGTGAATCTGTGTGTGTTTTTGTCTGATTCTCTGTGTGCGTGTATGTGAATCTGTGTGTGTTTTTGTCTGATTCTCTGTGTGTGTGTGTGTGTGTGAATCTGTGTGTGTTATTGTCTGATTCTCTGTGTGTGTGTGTGTGAATCTGTGTGTGTTATTGTCTGATTCTCTGTGTGTGTGTGTGTGTGAATCTGTGTGTGTTTTTGTCTGATTCTCTGTGTGTGTGTGAATCTGTGTGTGTTTTTGTCTGATTCTCTGTGTGTGTGTGTGTGTGTGTGTGTGTATGTGAATCTGTGTGTGTTTTTGTCTGATTCTCTGTGTGTGTGTGTGTGCGAATCTGTGTGTGTTTTTGTCTGATTCTCTGTGTGTGTGTGCGAATCTGTGTGTGCGTTTGTATGAATCTGTGTGTTTGTCTGTGTGCACGTACGTGTGTGTGCGTATGTCTGTGTGTGTTTGTGGCAGGGCCACAGATAAGGCCCAGTCACCCTTGCGACCCATGGTCACACTCCACTTGTCTGAGGATAAGAGCAGTGGCATTAGAGAGGTCCGACTGAGTCACCCTGAACTAGCCAACACAAGGGGGAGGGGCATCGTGATGCCTGTCCTGTCATCACACACCGTGTAGGGATGTGTGTGTATGAGTAAGTGAGTGAGTGAGTGTGTGTCTCTTTGACTATGATAATGCATGTGCCCACTGCTTTACACAAGGGTGGAGACTCAATGCTTGTTTTTAGGGGGACTGGGAAGGAGAAGATAAAGGAATGCCTGTGTGCCATGTGGCCTGCTCTGCTAGACAGAGCCAGCAGCCAGTCCCTGTCCTCCTCATAGTGTTTCTGTCCACGTTCTTCTCTGTTAGGCATTACTGCATGCAGACAAGGGGTGATGTTTACTCTGCTGAGACAAGCAAGTCTACTGCTCTGGGTGGCAACCTTGTGACTCCCCTCTTCTCTCCTACCGCCAGCTCGCCTCATGTCTAACCCTGGCCCTCACACAGGCAGCCAGGCAGCCAGGCAGCCAGACAGCCAGACACTCCTTCAGCAGGCAGGCAGTGGAAATGTATTTTATCGTATTAACCCGATTGGTGTGTGTCCTTCAAGAATCATTCAGTCAGAATTTGTAAAAGGCAATACCTAACATATGGAAAAAAACGGATCTATTCAATAATATTTATTTATCTTTGTCTCCCGCTCTCTCCTTCTTTCTCTTACACAAACATGCAGATGCACACCCAAGGAGGAGGGAAGAGGGGAATGGGGATGCTTGGTAATAAGAAAAAACTAACATTGTCAATGGAAATATGACTAATTAGCTATCAAATTAAAATAAAAACAAAAACAATAAGACAAACAAAGAAACAAAGACATGAGCAAACAAATTGCTATTTATTTGTAGAAATGTAACGGGTTAGGGACAGAGGAAATGTAACGGGTTAGGGACAGAGGAAATGTAACGGGTTAGGGACAGAGGAAATGTAACGGGTTAGGGACAGAGGAAATGTAACGGGTTAGGGACAGAGGAAATGTAACGGGTTAGGGACAGAGGAAATGTAACGGGTTAGGGACAGAGGAGGTCATTGAGAATGCAGAGAAGTAGGAGATAATAAAAAGGCCACAGATATAAATTAATAGAAAAATGCAGTAATTTCGAAATGCCTAAATTGAGAACATATCATGATAATCAGAAGGGACGAAGTTATGAAGATGATGAAATAACAAGAAGCATGACATCTGGAAATGAGATGATGATAATGATGATGATGATGATGATGAGAAAAATGGCAAAATTGAGAAATTAATAAAAATGCATCAAATAAAAAATGAAATGATTACCAAGATTATGCAGGAGGTCAGGGTTCAGAGGTCAAGTTCAATATAAACAGGAAGGAGGAAAACCAATATGGCGGATGGATGTCTGCCTGCATGGAAGGATGTCTCTGGAAGAAATAAAGCATGGAGGTGAGGTAAGTACACTTCACTGTTAAGTGGTGTTGAAGCCCTATACCTACTTGATAATATGTAGCACTCAAATATTAATGGGACATAATACAGTAATAAGCACTGGATCACAGCAGCATAGTACTTCACAGCACTGTAGTAGTAGCCCTTATCTGCAATCAAATGACCAAATCGCCCTAGTGGCCTCATTGGTGGAATGTTATTAATATTTTTCATAATTTAATTAATTAAACTTTTTTTTTATCCTGTGTTTCTATGTCAAACTGTTTTGTTATATTTCAGTCTTCTGTGATGTATATAAAGTTTAATATTGGGATGCAAACTCAAAATTGAATACATTTCAACTCTATATCTGACCTTTTTTTTAAGCCTATAACCATACTTTTGTTTCAAAGGAGATTTGTTTAAGACTACCAAGAAACACTATGTGTGACCCTGATTTAGCCCACTACAGTAAAAGGCTAAAGATTAAGAAATAAAAATATGTTCCACTAAGTGACAATTGTGGACTACTTTGGTGTTCACTGAATCTCAGACACTTAGTTCACCCCCTATAAAAATGAGACACGATCTTTTCATCATCCCATAACAGGGGCTAGACCATACATTACATGTTCGGTCATCTTCAACACCTCTCAGGAAATAAGGAAGACTTAGCAGGACACCGGAATGCTATAGATTGCTATAACAGCTGCATTCACGCTCTAGTCTCTCTCTCACTACAGAGAAATACGCTCTCACACGTACTTTGTGTACACACCTTAACTCAGGCACATAAGTGTGCACTGCACACATTCATGTAGGCTAGTTTGTGAAACAACAAAGGGAAAACAATTATCTGGCACCAAGACAAAAGAACAAGGCATGTTGACTTCACCATCCACTGTATATCCAGTCTGTGTAGATATACCTTTAACAAACACTACATCTAAGCCCCCTGTGTCCTTGATAAGTTATTCTGCCTCAGATACACACAGATGCAGAATGTTACCTCTCCATAATCCATGATTAGTCACTGCCTCCAACACTCAACCTTAACGCACACTCTAACTTCACAACAACCATGTTTGAAAACTTAACGCCACAACACTGAACAACTTTAACGCTAACCTTACTGCTCTTTCATTAAACACAACACTAAACAACCTTAATGCTATAATTTCACAACACCAAACTCACTAACAACCCTCCTGCCTGCCTCTGTTCATTGTGGAGCTGGGAAGGAAGCAGCACGAGGTAACGCAGGGCAGACGGGAGATCTCACGGGTATTAGCAGCTAATTGCCATCAACGAAACAAGCTGCATTTTCTGGAAGGAAAAACAATCTATATTAATTCCTCCTATTCTCCCCCGTAGAATACACGCCACAACTTCTTGGGCACACAAGATAAATGCTTATACCGTAATTACGACTAATTGTACGATTAATTGCAAAGTTTTCGTGCCACCTAAACCCCGACTGAAACAAAAGCAATCTATGGCTCTTGGTTGTGGAACAGAGAGGGCCCTGGCTGGTAGAATATGAAGGATTCTCTTATTTTCACATTTCTCTCTCTCTCTCTCTCTCTCTCTCTGTTCTTTATAGGAAACACGGCTGGGCAGAGAATTAATCTGCTTCATGGAAAAAAAATCTTAGAATTGACAAAGGGACAGTGGGAACGATAGAGGGAGGGGGGAAGGCTGACAAGGATTCATAGATGTTCCCGAAGCAGACATGCTCTTAAAATGGCTCATCTCTACAACCAAAACATTTGAAGGCCCCGGGAGCTTAACGCTCCAGGATGGCATCTTTGAGATGATATCCAAGTCCCCCTTTGTAAAGGAGAAAACACAAACAACAAACAAAACATCACCTGTAAGTCGAGATAGCCTTCTGCTGCAGGTTTTACAGCCTAATCCCTTTCATTTTGGGTCAGGATGATATTAGTGCTTTCTCACCGCTCTGGTGGTCAAAGCACACTTCAAAGATCTGATTCTCTCGCCGACGGTGGGGAGAGGGAGAGGGCAGGAGGGAGGCCAAGGAAATCCTCAGTCTATTACAGACGAGCCAATCATCAAAGACAAATTACTGTACACTTCACTGGGATATGCTAATTCCAAATGAGATGAAAGTCATCAAAAGATAAGCACTGAGATATTTTGCATCTACAAATGGAAAATGTCTTCCTTTCAAATATAGTAGTTTTTTTCCCCACTAACTTAGGTAAAATCTGGGGTTGGTTGCATTGGTGTTGGGACAATTTTGTCATGAATTGGCAAACAGTATGGGAATGTCACATCATATTAATGGTATAGCATTATATTATAGCCTAGCCCTAGACTTAACAGAGAGTACACATCAAGTAAAACGACAGTCTTTTTCAACCCCAATCTCATTAGCATGGATACCACTTGTCATGCATCATCGTTTCATTTGTTTCCGGCATAGATGATTTGGTGAGGAAGCCAGAACAGAGTTAGTTTAAACAATACAGACACACTGAGACAATTACCCTATCCTCAGGGAGCCCCAGACTAAAGAGATAGTCAATACTTCTGTGCTACATGCGCGTCAAAACGGCTGGGTCAGCTCCAGCACGCATTCCTCTCACCCTGGTTACCCTCTGAATGCTTCTTTCCAATCTTTTTTCTAAAGAGGAGTGCAATCACTATAGTCAGTACAGCCCTGAGGTGTGAACTGTGTTTATGAGTTTTGCCCTCATGCTTGACATTCGATATGGAAGACCATGGGCTTATGCTCCGGTCAAGAGGGATGAAAAGTAGCGTTGACAATGTCGATATTTTCCCCAACATGCAGGGTAGGCATACACACTCATAACAGAACAAGTGTATCAGCAAATGAAAATAGAGGACCAGAGGGGTTGGAAGGAATGAGTAGCTTGCTAAAACAAATGACCTGACACCACAAATACATGACACACAAACAAGCTGCAAAGATATGCCAAGGGGTTAGGTTTCTTTAGTAAATACAAGAATAGAGTTTGACCGTAAAATAAATACATGGATGTTTGAGAATGAGGGGAGACGCAAGGCAGTCATCGTTGCCAATGAAAGTAGTAGGTAGACTAGTGTTCATAAGCATCAAAGCACCTTCCATCATCACAGCCTCATCGAGGTCTACAGACTAATAGTTTCCAGCCCGTCACTCCTCCTCCAGGGACAGTTTATGTACCGGTACACCATTGGAGGTCAAGTCAGAGGATTCAAGGTTCTTCAGTAGAAAAAACGTCTCACCTACACGCCATTTGATGTCTCCCCCCACCCCATCTTCTACCCCCACCCCGATGTCTCCCCCCTTCCCCTCAGCATATGATGGGGCTTATCTTAAAAGCGCAGCGTGGAGATATTGTCAAGACCGCTTTCAAGTAATCCTGATTAAAAGCTTGACTTTTATTCTCTTAAGAACGCTCTCTCTCCCTGCCCTCCACCATGGCCCACAAGGGTGCCATTCTAGTACTGTTGTACGCCATCCATTCACCATTCACCCCATCTGGGTGTAAAATCACATATCAGGTGCTGGGCTGGCCCCTGTTAAATCATACGTTTTGTTGTCCTGCCTGTATAGATAACTGTCTCAGCCCAGGCAGCTGTGTGTGTGCATGTACACATCTACACCACGGATATTACTGTAGGTTAGAGAAGAGAAATTGGAAAAGAAGAGGAAGTGTTTTAGGTCATGACATTTGAAAAACAAAGACTATCTAAAAGCACTGTTGAGTTTTAAAACAGACATGAATACTTATTGATGTAGCCATGAGAAATACGAAAGTATATTTACATCTAGATGACAAAAAAATACTTGGGTAATGACTTGAGTAAGACCTTAAGCTATGTGCCAGTAGGTGGAGCATGACATGGCTTTGTGCCTGTATGTAGGATACTTAATTGTGGACTGGGAGGATTATTTGTCAATTTCTTTATTACACAAGCACTTTCTTGCATTATTCATCATTATTCATCGTCAAACAGAATCCAACACCATGTTTTAATCACACACAGATTGGCAAAGCTGAAAGGACAGGCAGGCAGAAACTCTCCTCTCCCCTCAGTCCGTCTTTGTTCAATGTCACCAATGTAAAAACATCAACAGATTAAAAAACTTTCTGTGCAAATATTGCTCCTCATTTTTATAGAAAAGAGGAAAGCTTACATGCTTTGTGTAAATTAATAAAGAAATGTCCCTTTAATAAAACGAACAGTTTGCGTAACATAACAGAATGGTGGCAGATTGCTGTTTGTGACTGTGTGTGGTGGACTGACTCTCTCGCTCAGCAGGGGGCTGTGTGTCATCACTCCTCTGCGTTCCCTCTCTTTTCTGTCCCTCTCTACTCTGTGTTCCCTCTCTTTTCTGTCCCTCTCTACTCTGTGTTCCCTCTTTTCAAGAGCGTTGTAACCAGGAGAGGAAGGGGATGGAGAAGGCAGAGAGCAAAGAGCAAAGAGAGGTAGCCCTATCCCCTCACAGAGACCCCAGACAGTGGTAATGGTGTTCCTGCTATCTTCCTGTACTGAAGCTGTCACTCGTAGCGTCAGGGCTGGGAGGCAGGCAGGCAATTTTTGCGCTGTGCAGAGGAATCGATACCCCATCACAGCACGTTCGCGGGCAGCACACCACCCTGAAGAGGCTGCAGCGCAATTTACAGCATATTGTTTTTGGCCACTGACGCAAACAGGCCACCGCCGCCCAGAGCAATAGAAGGAGCATGGAGGAGCAGGAGTGAGTCAAGGCTTGTTATTGTCATATCTGCCTTATCACTGGACAACATGGAGGGGACAAGGAGGGACATTCATATGAAACACTTCAGACCTCGTCCTCAGACTAGGGGAGCTCTTACAAAGGCTGCATGATGCATGAAATCAAATGTGATTTGATTTGATTTGACGATGCATCAATTTGTCTGAAGCTGAATCTTTAAGACTAGCTTGTTTTGCTTTCTTATTTGCTGACTATTGTACATGAGCCAATTTAAAGGTAGGAATCAGAGCGAGGAGAGAGCAAAACATCAGTACAGGTGCTAAAGATGCACACTACAGGAGGTGTACAACAACACATGCAACAGATGATTCATCTGGTGGATAAAAAGCAGCAGCTATGAGTACGTGTATGCTGCTGTTCACTCACTGGTATGCCAACAAGTGCCTTACATACACCTGCAATCATTACCATCACACAGCGGGACAGGTACTCTGGAACACCGACCCACTGTGCGCAGTAGGCACTATGGATTAGGATTCAGCAGCAGCTCCAATAGGATTCACACTAAACAAACACCAAGTAGCCTACACAACAAATAGCCTAGTACACATACTGTCAAATAAATATTGACGCTGTCGAAATGACAACGCTGATACAGTAAACAACATTGATATGAATAGACGTGTGAGATGAAGAATGCAATCTGGTTTAATCAATAGCAACAGTCTCTTATGGTGACACGATTCAACAACCAGTACTGTTATGCAGATCCTCTCTTGACGCTTGAGACACATTGTGTACTTGATATTCTATAGGCCTGCCTACAGAACACTCCGGAGAGATCTAGGCTACTGTAAACAATGCCTCTCATGTTCATACAGTGAACACTGTGTGTATGTTACGTGTTTTTCTGTTGCTGTGTTTTGCATTGGACTGAAAGCAAGCCCACAGGGTTTTCAAGTACCTTTTCAATCTAGGTATACGATGGGGGTTTACGTGGTGGAGGTCCAGCCAGTGTGCTTGTTGTGTTCAATCACTAATCTTATCCAGGAGGCACGGTGGGAAACAGGGCTATTATAGGTAAAAATGAAAGAAAATCATTGCTGTTTGATTGATGGACCTATTCCCCTGGGCAATAAGCCACTATTTCATTTTCAACAACCGCAACTGACACAATCCTCTGTGGCTAGGCTGGTTATTATACTGTAGGTAAATCTCTTTAAAATGATAGTTTTATATACTAGAAAATCAACAGACGTAACACAGTCAAGGGCACGTACTGTCTGTCTGTCTGGGTGGGTGGGTGGTTGCAGACAGACTAACTACCTCTAATGTCATTGTTGTGGCTTCCCTTTAATAATGCAGCTGTTGTGAAGAGACGAGACGAGACGAGAGAAGGCCTATATTGGGATATAGCTGAAGAGCTAGTCTTTAGACTAGATTGATAGTGCTTAGCCAGGGAAGTCAAACAGAGCTAGAATTGGCCTATTATTTGGTTGTGTTTTTAACAGCTGGAGCAGGAATGTCATTAAGAGGAGAGCTATGGTAGTGGCGGAGCAGGGGCTAATAGGCATGAGGAGAAAAGCAGACATTAGGGTGTCTGGGACACCAACCACCCCACAGCCATTAAACTAGAGTTAAGGGTAAACAGGGCTTTCTAAAAAAGAAGTGCATTGTTTGGCTGCTAGGCTATACCTTAAACTAGTTCAATTAGATTATTTATCTACACATAATCATATAATTCAGTGAATTTCCCCAGATAAGGTCCAACAAATAAATTATTACACACAGTTAATGTGTACGGCACAAATAATTGCTTTGCTTCTCAGTTTTGTTTTACACAAGTCTCAAACTATTGAGCATTTAGGGACCAGCACAAAAACACTCATTTGATTTTGAGGCGGAAGATTTAAATCTACTTTACCACGCAGTACATTCAGTATCACTCCTCAACCTCATCCACTCTGCTCAGCACAAAACCTCCATCTCCCATCTCCCCCAACAAGCCACGCAATAAGTATGTGTCCCTTCTAGTGGGATGGCAGAGGGCCATGGGGCTGCATCCTGACATTTTCATTTGGAGATAGATAGATATCCATCTCTAATGCCTTGACACTGATTAGGAGCTGTCAGTCCTGCATTTGATTAGTAATCAATAGATGATGTACATAGTTCTGGAATAGGGTGGAGGGGGCAAGGATGGCCGTGTGTGTGCGTCCCAAATGGCACCCTATTCCCTTAACAGTGCACTACTTTTAACCAGGGCCCATAGGTGCACTATAAAAGAAATAGGGTGCCATTTGGGATGCAGCCCCTCTCTCCAACAGCTTCATCACCATTCCAGAGAACATCCCTCATTGCGCATTACTAACGCTTTCCACACGGAAATCAGTGTGCATATGAGGCACATAAATGTGCATTTTCATCATATTGCGCACGCAGGGAATATTAATCAGCAGCTACATCCCCTACCGACCAGAACTCATCCATATTCCTGTCTGGCTTATTGCTCTGAGAGACAGTGGCGATAAAACAGGATCAATATGCAGAACTGGTGAAAGCACAGCCAGAAGAACAGCATGACACAAAGGCAAAGAGCAGGAGGAGAGAGGGGAGTGAGGGGAGAGCAGGGAAGAGCAGGGGAGAGTAAAGAGGGGAGAGAAGTGAAGAGAGGGCAGAGCAGAGAAGAGAAGGAGAGAGCAGGGAGGAGAGAGGGAAAGATGACTGGTAAGTCAGGCTTAAAAATCATCACTCTCAGCATATTGATGAGAGGAGAGAAAGCAAAGGCCTGATCTTCTCTTGTAAATATCACAAAGGAAACATGAGTGCACATCTGATGTAGTCACAGACGAAATAACCAATTATGTTGAGGGAAATGGATGTCACACAGCCAATGTTCTCAGTGAATTTGTTGTAAATAAATCTGCAGGTCTACTCTTTGCTTTGGAGGTGCAAATTCTCACAGCATGGTGCAGTTTTTATATATTTACAGTGGGGAGAACAAGTATTTGATACACTGCCGATTTTGCAGGTTTTCCTACTTACAAAGCATGTAGAGGTCTGTAATTTTTATCATAGGTACACTTCAACTGTGAGAGACAGAATCTAAAACAAAAATCCAGAAAATCATATTGTATAATTTGTAAGTAATTAATTTGTATTTTATTGCATGACATAAGTATTTGATCACCTACCAACCAGTAAGAATTCCGGCTCTCACAGACCTGTTAGTTTTTCTTTAAGAAGCCCTCCTGTTCTCCACTCATTACCTGTATTAACTGCACCTGTTTGAACTCGTTACCTGTATAAAAGACACCTGTCCACACACTCAATCAAACAGACTCCAACCTCTCCACAATGGCCAAGACCAGAGAGCTGTGTAAGGACATCAGGGATAAAATTGTAGACCTGCACAAGGCTGGTATGGGCTACAGGACAATAGGCAAGCAGCTTGGTGAGAAGGCAACAACTGCTGGCGCAATTATTAGAAAATGGAAGAAGTTCAAGATGACGGTCAATCACCCTCGGTCTGGGGCTCCATGCAAGATCTCACCTCGTGGGGCATCAATGATCATGAGGAAGGTGAGGGATCAGCCCAGAACTACACGGCAGGACCTGGTCAATGACCTGAAGAGAGCTGGGACCACAGTCTCAAAGAAAACCATTAGTAACACACTACGCCATCATGGATTAAAATCCTGCAGCGCACGCAAGGTCCCCCTGCTCAAGCCAGCGCATGTCCAGGCCCGTCTGAAGTTTGCCAATGACCATCTGGATGATCCAGAGGAGGAATGGGAGAAGGTCATGTGGTCTGATGAGACAAAAATAGAGCTTTTTGGTCTAAACTCCACTCGCCCTGTTTGAAGGAAGAAGAAGGATGAGTACAACCCCAAGAACACCATCCCAACCGGAGGTGGAAACATCATTCTTTGGGGATGCTTTTCTACAAAGGGGACAGGACGACTGCACCGTATTGAGGGGAGGATGGATGGGGCCATGTATCGCGAGATCTTGGCCAACAACCTCCTTCTTTCAGTAAGAGCATTGAAGATGGGTCGTGGCTGGGTCTTCCAGCATGACAACGACCCGAAACACACAGCCAGTGCAACTAAGGAGTGGCTCCGTAAGAAGCATCTCAAGGTCCTGGAGTGGCCTAGCCAGTCTCCAGACCTGAACCCAATAGAAAATCTTTGGAGGGAGCTGAAAGTCCGTATTGCCCAGCGACAGCCCCGAAACCTGAAGGATCTGGAGAAGGTCTGTATGGAGGAGTGGGCCAAAATCCATGCTGCAGTGTGTGCAAACCTGGTCAAGACCTACAGGAAACGTATGATCTCTGTAATTGCAAACAAAGGTTTCTGTACCAAATATTAAGTTCTGCTTTTCTGATGTATCAAATACTTATGTCATGCAATAAAATGCAAATTAATTACTTAAAAATCATACAATGTGATTTTTTGGATTTTTGTTTTAGATTCCGTCTCTCACAGTTGAAGTGTACCTATGATAAAAATTACAGACCTCTACATGCTTTGTATGTAGAAAAACCTGCAAAATCGGCAGTGTATCAAATACTTGTTCTCCCCACTGTATTTAGATAAGATAATGATAATACACACAGCTTTCATTACATTCATAAGTATGAATGTAATAGCCGTGGCCTACGTGAGTAAGACATTTAAGCATGTTAACCCCCGCAAGGCTGCCGGCCCAGACGGCATCCCTAGCCGCCTCCTCAGAGCATGTGCAGACCAGCTGGCTGGTGTGTTTACGGACATATTCAACCTCTCCCTATCCCAGTCTGCTTCAAGGTGGCCACCATTGTTCCTGTACCCAAGAAAGCAAAGATAACTGAACTAAATGACTATCGCACCGTAGTACTCACCTCTGTCATCATGAAGTGCTTTGAGAGACTAGTCAAGGATCATATCTCCTTTACCTTACCTGTCACCCTAGACCCACTTCAATTTGCTTACCGCCCCAATAGATCCACAGACGATGCAATCACCATCACACTGCACACTGCCCTATCCCATCTGGACAAGAGGAATACCTATGTAAGAATGCTGTTCATTGACTATAGCTCAGCATTCAACACCATAGTACCCTCCAAGCTCATCACTAAGCTCGAGGCCCTGGGTCTGAACCCCGTCCTGTGCAACTGGGTCCTGGACTTCCTGACGGGCCGCCCCCTGGTGGCGAAGGTAGGAAACAACATCTCCACTTCGCTGATCCTCAACACTGGGGCCCCACAAGGGTGCGTGCTCAACCCCCTCTTGTACTCCCTGTTCACCCATGACTGCGTGGCCAAGCACGCCTCCAACTCAATCATCAAGTTTGCAGACGACACAACAGTAGTAGGCTTGATTACCAACAATGACGAGACAGCCTACAGGGAGGAGGTGAGGGCTCTGGGAGTGTGGTGCCAGGAAAATAACATCTCACTCAACGTCAACAAAACAAAGGAGATGATCGTGGACTTCAGAAAACAGCAGAGGGTGCAACCCCCTATTCACATCGATGGGACCGCAGTGGAGAAGATGGAAAGCTTCTTAGTTCCTTGGTGTACACATCACTGACAAACTGAAATGGTCCACCCACGCAGACAGTGTGGTGAAGAACGCGCAACAGAGCCTCTTCAACCTCAGGAGGCTGAAGAAATTTGGCTTGGCACCTAAAACCCTCACAAAATGTTACAGATGCACAATTGAGAGCATCCTGTCGGGCTGTATCACCGCCTGGTACGGCAACTGCACCGCCCGCAACTGCAGGGCTCTCCAGAGGGTGGTGCGGTCTGCCGAACGCATTACCGGGGGCAAACTACCCGCCCTCCAGGACACCTACAGCACCCGATGTCACAGGAAGGCCAAAAAGATAATCAAGGACATCAACCACCCGAGCCATTGCCTGTTCACCCTGCTATCATCCAGAAGGCGAGGTCAGTACAGGTGCATCAAAGCTGGGACCGAGAGACTGAAAAACAGCTTCTATCTCAAGGCCATCAGACTGTTAAATAGCCATCACTAGCACATTAGAGGCTGCTGCTTCCTATTGAAATCACTGGCCACTTTAAGAAATGGTCTAGTCACTTAACCCTCCCGTTGTCCTAGGGTCAAAATGACCCGCCACTGTGTTGAACCAACTTTATTTAATTTTTATATTTTTTGGATCATTTGTGAGAAGGAGGCAGTGAGACTTTAAAGAAAGTATCACTGCCTCCTTCTCACAAATGATCCAAAAAATATAAAAATTAAATAAAGTTGGTTCAACACAGTGGCGGGTCATTTTGACCCTAGGACAACGGGAGGGTTAAATAATGTTTACATATCTTGCATTACTCATCTCATTTGTATATACTGTATTCTATAATATTCTACTGTATCTTAGTCCATGCCGCTCTGTCATTGCTCGTCCTTATATGTATATATTCTTAATTCCATTCCTTACTTAGATTTGTGTATATTGGGTATATGTTGTGAAATTGTTAGATATTACTTGTTAGATATTACTGCACTGTCGGAGCTAGAAGCACAAGCATTTCGCTACACCCGCAATAACATCTGCTAAACACGTGTATGTGACAAATACAATTTGATTTGATTTGATTTTAACATAGGCTATGTGCATGAAATACATTGTTAACACACCTAGTAAATATGGCTGTGGAATTTAAGGGAGGCAAAAATATTTTCAATACATTTTTAAAGTGGAAGATGTATAATCCTGTATCAATACAGGATTGGCGGATTGAGGAGTCTACCTGTACACCAACATTTATTTTGTCAATGCATACAGAGGTACAGAGTAGGATTTTAGCTTTTACATTCCACATGGAGAAACCTAGACACAAATCAAACATTTTCCCTCTCTTCAGCACATCTGAAAAACTGCCACAGAAAATGAGTGACAACTTTATTCCTCATGTGTTACGTAAACCAACTGAACCAGACAGAATAAACTCAATCTTTAACTACGAAATGTTCCCAGCTTTCTAGGCTTCCAAGCATTTCCTCAATAAAGTTTCACAAAAAAAATAGTAATTTATTTGACAGACAGGCTTTATGTGATAAAAGGGGACTTTTCCCCACATAAAAAAAGAGAGTTTCAAACAACAAAACAGATAGCAGCTGTTTAAAAGGCCAATTTCCCAGTCCACATTGTCATTGTCACCCCTTTAACGCCAATGGCACATAAACACAAAGGCCATTGATTTTCTAATCAAGAGCAAATGATGATTAAGGCATATCTGCTCCATTATCTTTCCGTTTAAAATCCTCCTTTCTGGATTCAGTTTGACTTTGGGTGTTTTCCCCCGCTGTTGAAGGGAATCAGGGGAGGCAAAGGCAAAGACACCATGTGACTGAAGGTGTCATAAATGATTAAGTCAAGCAGAAAATAACAGTGCCCCCCCTAAAAAACCTGCTTGTTTTGGAGGTGAAGAAAGGCTAGCGTTGTGTAAAAGGAGGATGATGTGTAAAAGGAGGATTTTTTCCCAACAGACTTGCGATAGGCCTAGGTCTGCTTTTCAATAGCTATCCTTCAATATTAAGAGATAATTTGTCCCCTAAAAGTAGATGTTAAAATGAGAGTAGTTTATGGAGGTTGGATGGGAGATACCAACCCCTGCCAGTGGCATCAATAACACCCATTACTCATCCCTGACTGACTGAGGCAGCTCTAAGGTCTAACATAGAGCACTACTAATTCCCCCTCTGGAGCTCTATGGACTCCCCCGCTGCTCCCATACATCCCTAGCTAGGGCTTCCTGGATCTGGGCAGCAATAAACAACATTTAAACCAATGCCTTTGAAGACTTGAAGAGTCTCCGTCCTTTAGCTTGATAAAGTTCAGAAGTAAGGCAAAGGAGCACTGCTGTTGACTACTAGCCCTCAGGATGCAGCTTGAACGTACATTCTATCTTACCAGACTTCAATTATCCCTGCTTTCTCCTCTGGCCTGTCTCCCTGACTGTGTATCTGTTTACCCTTTCTTTAATACACCTGCCTGTGGCTCCAGGATTAACCCCTGCCGTAGCCTATCTAAAGCCCAGTCTGGTGTATCTGGTGTAAGCCTGGCCTGGGCTGAGGTCTGTCCTTCAGGAGGATGGATGCCTGATGAAGACCTAAGGGTGGAAACGTTGTTATAATAAAATCACCTGGGATGATAAGCAGCAGTGTGCAGCGTTTTCCTTTTTGTTTTCCATGATTTCAACTACAACTCCAGCACCTGCAAAACATACCTGGATGTACCTATGTTCTTCAGCTTTTGTCCTTCAGGAGGAGCCTGGAGCTCAGCTTAACAGAACTCTATCCACACTGTCTCTGTATGTCTCTGTCTCTCTCCAATCTCTCTTTCTATCCCTCTATTTCTCTCTCTCATCCTAGACACACTCCTTGGTCTGGGATTTAATCACACTCACACACCCTTGGACATCATCATTTCCTCGGTCTATAATAATACCATCGACCTAAGTAGCCCTTTCCTAGTGGCCTCATGGGTGGAATGTTATTAATATTTTTCATAATTTCATAATTAATAAACATTATTTCAAACAAATCACCGAAAATCTGGTGTTTCTATGTTTTTTTATATTTCAGTCTTCTGTGATGTATATAAACTGTAATATTGGGATGCAAACTCAAAATGTATTACATTTCAACTCTATCTCTGACATGGTACAGGTGTCTTCTTTTTTTATAGCCCATAACCGTGTGTGAGGTGTATACTTTTGTTTTAAAGTAGAGTTGTTTAAGACTACCAAGAAACACTCTCTGTGACCCTGATTTAGCCCACTACAGTAAAAGGCTAAAGAAGAGGGAACACCAACCCACATCAACCAGTTAGAGGTGAATATTAGCTGTGCAGAAGACCACTGACAAAGGCACTGTTTAGGTGCTCAGCTGGAAAGCTTGTACTCAGTACAGGATTTTGTCTTTTTGGAGTCAGAGTGGTGAAAAAGAAGAGAAAATAATAATTGCAAGGCCCAATAGCTTTGATGAATAGGGGTCATTGTGTTACAGCTGCTTGAGTTAATTACCCCAGCTTTATGAGTTATTACTCTCTGTGTAAATCTCTCTCTCTCTCTCTCTCTCAAACCAAATAATGGGGAGGGGGACATTTATTTTCAGATTCATCATTGCTACTATCCAACAACTAATATACTGTAACTGCCATTCCTCAAAACCCTGTGAATGTTCTTTATCTACCCAACATCACCTGGTGGTAATTGATGGGTGTTCCTAGTTCATCTCTCCCTGTGAATGCCTCTTATTTGCCAGCAGCATACAACCCTGCATCCAACTGCTGGCTTGCCTCTGAAGCTACGCAGGGTTGGTCCTGGTTGGTCCCTGGATGTGAGGCCAGACGCTGCTGGAAGTGGTATTGGAGGGCCAGTAGGAGGCACTCTTTCCTCTGGTCCCCCCAAAAATATCTGAATGGCCCAGGGCAGTGATTGGGGATGTTGCCCTGTGTAGGATGGGATATTAAACGGGTGTCCTGACTCTCTGTGGTCACTAAAGATCCCATGGTACATATTGTAAGAGTAGGGGTGTTAACCCCGGTCTCCTGGCTAAATTCCCAATCTGGTCCGCATCCCATCATGGCCACCTAATCATCCCCAGCTTCCAATTGGCTCATTCCTCCCCCCTCCTCTACCAGGTAACTATTTCCCAGGTCGTTGCTGTAAATGAGAATGTATGTTCTCAGTCAAGTTACCTGGTAAAATACTTTTTTTGTTTGTTAGCTTGATGTTTTCAGTTCTGTATCTATCAATGGTGTTTTCTCAAAGGGCTGTGATGTGACAGTTTGAAGAGCTAGATAATGAGAGGAGAGCAGTGGATACCTCCAGCATGGTGGAGCAGAGCAGAAAGAATGAAGGTCTGGTACAGTTCTGTGGCACAGCAAGAGCCCTGGCTTCTGAAAAGATGGAAAGCAAAGCAGGCAGACACTCGTTGGTTGCACAGTTCTATATAGATGGACAGATGGGGACTACAGCGAGTGAGAAGTAGTTTTGTTCTCTATGTGTTTCTTCTTATCTGGTGGACACATATGCTTGTTGAGTGCATCTAATCTCTCCATGTGGCTGCTCAGAGAGAGGGAGATAAAGTTGTGGCATTTTTAATCTGTTTATTTGGCTTCATAGAGACATAACACGATCTTTAAAAGCAGATGCCTTTTTGCACTTTCCAGTCTAGAGTTCATATGAATACATCCGCTTTCACACTTGTGTATGTGATCTATGAAGGCCTATTCTGTGTGTCATCCACACGCCCAGTTCATGACCTTAAAAGGCGACTGCACTTCCTGATTTGGCTTTGTTTTTGATTTGGTTCATTAAAGATGCACTATACAGAAATCGCTCCGCCATTTCCTGGTTGCAAAAATTCGAAAAGTTAGCCTAATTTCTGTTGTCACGTTCGTTTAAGGACGGGTCAGACCAAGGCGCAGCGTGAAATGCATACATGTTTATTATCCAAAATAAACACTCAAACAAAACAACGTAACGTGAAGTCCTCAGGCTAAACAAAATACAAGCCTCTACACGGAACAAGATCCCACAACTAGTGATTGCCAATAGGCTGCCTAAGTATGATCCCCAATCAGAGACAACGAGCGACAGCTGACTCTGATTGGGAATCACACCCGGCCAAACATAGAAACACACAACATAGAATGCCAACATAGAAAATACAACATTGAATATCCACACCCTGACTCAACATACAAGAGTCCCATGAGTCAGGGCGTGACAGTACCCCCCCCCCCCCCCCCCAAAGGTGCGGACTCCGACCGCACCAACCTGACATGACAGGGAAGGGTCCGGGTGGGACGACCACATTCTCTCAGCCTCCTTGTTGCGCCCCTGGTCTGGTCTGGACCGCGGCGCGCTGCTTCCCTCTCCTTCCTCCCACGAAGTACCAAGCCCTGTCTGGACCCTGGTGTGGGAGACCCAGAACCTGGAGAGGGGCCGACGTCTGGGTCTGGACTGGAGCTGCTGACCGGAGCTGGACTAGGCACCGGTGGAGTGGACTCGTCTGGCTCCGGACTGGAGCCGCTGACCGGAGCTGGACTGGGCACCGGTGGAGCGGACTGCTCTGGCTCCGGAGTGGAGCTGCTGACCGGAGCTGGACTGGACCCCAGTGGAGCGGACTGCTCTGGCTCCGGAGTGGAGCAGGAACGGGCCGGGCCGGACTGGGAGCACGCACCACTGGTCTGGTGCCAGGAGCAGGAACGGGCCGGGCCGGACTGGCGACAAGCACCACTGGCTTGGTGCGGGGAGCAGGCATGGGCCGTACCGAACTGGGAACACGCACCACTGGCGCTCTGTGGAAGAAGCCCGAGAGACAGCCCCAATAAAAAAAAATTGGGGGGCTAAAAGGGTGGTTGGGGATCGATGGAGAAGAGCCCCGACCACTGCACTCGTGGGGGCTCAGGGAGGAGTCCTCACGGGAGGAGGACTGGGCTCAGAGAGTGAAAGACTGGTACAGTTGGAGATCTCTAACGTCAGTTCCCAGTCCGGTTTTCGCTTTGTCATTATGGGGTATTGTGTGTAGATTGATGAGGAAAATTGTTTATTTAATCAATTTTAGAATAAAGCTGTAACATAACAAAATGTGGAAACGGTAAAGGGGTCTGAATACTTTCCGAATACACTGTATCTACCTCTATCACTCCAGGATTCCTGCACATTGTAAATATGGTATTGGAACTGACCCTGTATATAGCTTCTTACTTTCTCGTGTTCTTCTTATTTCTATTTATCATGTGTTTTTGTTCTACCTTGTTATTTTTAGTGCTACATTGATATTCATTACTGCATTGTTGGTTTTGGACCTTGCAAGAAAGGCATTTCACTGCACGTGACATTCAAAAGTTGAAACTAGCCCATAGGGATATCCAAAGTCAACCTACATTTACCACGGGCATTACAATTGGGTCGCGTGCAGCTGCACTCCGAATTGATAATTATTTGTGTGCTGTCAGCTGTGGGCCTGTGGGCAGGATTGAAACAAACCCAACCTTTACACATACTCAGAATTGTACTTGGTGATATGGTGCTGCTAGTGATAGACAACAATTAGAGACAGAATACAGACAGCGGAGTTTAAACAAAGTTTCCATACATTATATACAACTAGGCAGAGTGAGCATAGAGCTATAAGAGGATGAGCAGATATACACCTATACAGTACAGTGGGTTGATATAGAGTGGATTTACACATTTATAGTATCAGTATGAATATTTCTAAGATAGATGAACAGAGAGCAAATGCAGTATAGTGCAGTTTTTTTGTGTACAGTTCAGAGATGGCTTGATGCGGTGTGCAGCATAGAGTGCATAGTGCTTTGGTCTCTATGGAACAGATGGCTGGTTGGTGAGAGCCACAGCCCAGTGGAATAAACTTTTCAGGTGGCAGGAGTGACCTGAACCGCCTGCCAGAGGTACATTTTTGGAGGACGGGGTGACCAGGGTGGGAGGGGTCGGCGATGATCTTTCCTGCACGCTTCCTTGCACTGGAGTCGTGCAGGACCTCGATGGAGGGCAGGTGGCAGCCGATGAACTTCTCTGCAGACCGGATAATGAGTTGCAGTTTGCCCTTGCAGCAGGCAGATGCAGACCCAAACCAGACGGTGATGGAGGAGGTGAGGATGGACTCAAAGATTGATGCGTAAAACCGAGTCAGGATTGACTGGGAGATTTCGTTTTTTCAACTGCCACAAGTAGTACATAATCTGTTGTGCCTTCTTGGTGACTGCTGTGATGCTGTCCTCCCACTCGAGGTTGTGAGAGATGATGGTCCCAAGGAATTTGAATGATTCAACTGCGCTAAAGTCACGACAACAAGTCTCACAAAACTCAATTTTGGACAAGACTGACTTTATGACTGAAATGATCCTATTTACACTTTGTAGTCAATTTTGACAGTAGAATAAATGTTTATGACTCATATCGATGCCACATAGGCAGTTTTCTAAATGAGAAGTTGGTTTTTAGGGGCAGTTTCTCTTTAACATAAGATGTATATTCAATCACTTCTTGTTTTTATAAGAAACGTTAAAGTGTTGGAAATTCCAAATTGTTTGCATAGTCAACTTACACACAGCACTGACACACACACTTACCCCACCAAACATGCCACCATGGGTCTTTTCACAGTCCCCAGGTCCAGAACAAATTCAAGGAAACGTACAGTATTATACAGAGCCATGAGTGCATGGACCTCCCTTCCATCTTGTATAGCGCGAGTGAACAGCAAACCTGGTTTAAATAATTACTACTAAAGCAACAAGCATTTCGCTACACCCGCTATAACATCTGCTAAACACGTGTATGTGACAAATAACACACCTCACGGCACAACGCCTCTTCCCCATGTGACCTACATGCTATGTGTATGTACTGACATTTATGTGTAACTGATAGATGCACAAACACACTCTACATGTTCATGTTTTTAAATGTATGTAAATCGCAAAGTATTTTGTCTGTAATGTATTTTTCTTTACGTGTCGGACCCCAGTAAGACTACATTTACATTTTAGTCATTTAGCAGACACTCTTATCCAGAGCGACTTACAGTTAGTGAGTGCATACATTTTCATACTGGCCCCCCGTGGAAACCGAACCCACAACCCTGGCGTTGCAAACGCCATGCTCTACCAACTGAGCTACACTGTGTTTTAGAAAATAACAATACAAGTTCAATTCAACCGATTGTGTTACAATAATCTAGGACACGGTGCATTCCTAAACCACAAAACAATTGGCTTATTACTCCCGTATCACAAGAAATAGGAGTCGCAAAATATACACTGAGTGTACAAAACATTAGGAACGCCTGCTCTTTCCATGACATAGACTGACCAGGTGAATCCAGGTGAAAGCTATGATCCCTTATTTATGTCACTTGATAAAATCCAATTCAAATCAGTGTAGGTGAAGGGGAGGAGACAGGTTAAAGAAGGATTTTTAAGCCTTGAGACATGGATTGTGTATGTGTGCCATTAAGAGGGTGAATGGGCAAGACAAAAGTGCCATTGAACGGGGTATGGTAGTAGGTGCCAGGCGCACCGGTTTGAGTGTCAAGAAATGCAACGCTGCTGGGTTTTTCACACTCAACAGTTTCCCGTGTGTATCAAGAATGGTCCACCACCCAAAGGACATCCAGCCAACTTGACAAAACTGTGGGAAGCATTGGAGTCAACATTGGCCAGCATCCCTGTGGAACACTTTCGACACCTTGTAGAGTCCATGCCCTGACGAATTGAGGCTGTTCTGAGGGTGGGGGGGGGGGGGCAACTCAATATTAGAAAGGTGTTCCTAATGTTTTGTACACTCAGTGTAGTTACCTGGTATAACTCAATTCCCTGGTCAGTGATGAAAACGATTTCATTCCAGTTGGTCCAACAGAAGCCCACAATACTGGCATTATTCGTCTTACTAGCTGTCGCCATTGGCGTCGGCTAATGGGGATCCTAATAAATCACATCAAAATTAAACAGGCTTAATGAAATCATTGTTGTTAGGAAAATAATGACACTCAGAATGCTACAAGGCTGCTGGTTAAGGTTGGCTGGAGGCTGGTGATGCAGCATCAGATAGAAGACCTAGGTCATGTGATCTCCATCATCAGATTGGCAGAGCAGAACCTGTCTGTCATGATTACCTTCTAACTCCTCTTCTTATCAACCGAACCACCAAGCATACATATAACACCCCAGTGTCTGTATCTAGGATTGTGTTTTTTATCAAGAGGTTTCCTGTCACTTTTTACCTTAATCCTATCAGCTAATGTGAAGGCACTGATCCGCGCCTGTCTTGAAGGTTATCTGTGTATGTTTCACACCCCGGGGCATTTATTATTTACATAGCTGCTCCCCTGAGGCACCGCCAGGTCTCTCCACAGGAGGTGTGGATGGAAAAATCTTCCTCCCCAATCTAGCCGGGGACACATCCATATCTTGGTTGCACCGCTCCGCTCTAACACCACACCTGACTGACTCAGAGAGGATGCAGTGTCAGAATGATCATCCTCTCCCAAGACACTTGGTAGCAGTAAGGCACCAGGGAGTAGGCAGAAACAGCAGCATCAGGGAGGGAATCAGGGGTTCCCCAACTCTGCAGCCCCCAGGGGACCTGTCTTAGAGAAGCAGGCCGTTTCTTAAACTCATTAGGAAACCAATCAGAATGTAACAACGCTATGCTACCTAACAATGAGCTCCTTGTTATGAAGAGCCCCCAGGACATTTTGTCCCTCTGAGAAGGAGGAGTGGAGTGCACCAACTTAAAATTTAATTGAAGTGGAGAGTATGAGAATGTTTTCCTAATATTATATATACATTTGGCTCTTGATTCTGGATGTGATACATGATACATGCATTAAGCCAGCCTTGTGTTTCTACCCAGCTATTTTCCCTAAGGAGGAGGGAGAGAAATGGACTGACTGCCTGAAACGATTTTTAGTGACAACAGCAGCTCATGCAAAGGTGTTAATAACTCATGTTTTGTAAACATCTATCCACACATTCCTTCATTCTACATCCACACAGACATGTGAAGTAGAATAGCACAATAACAGCTGTTGAATAGCAAGGATTTCATTTCACAACAACCTCATCTATCTAACCTCCCGGATAATTATTTCTAATGATACTGTGATACTGATATCTGTGACATTCATTATAATAAACGTCAATACACCAGCCCACTCATCTGAACGTGTTATTGAGCAGAACGTTGACTTTTGCCGAGCCCCCTGGACCTTCTCGGATATGTGTGAAAAACATCCACGCCAGCCCTTTCATAGCACAGGGCTCATTTGCTAGAAGCGTGACAGGGGTATTTATAGAAAGAGGCAGACAGGGCAGAAAGCCTCCTCCTCCTCCTCCTCCTCCTCCTATTCCATGGGCATGAGCCTGTTCTAGTCCAGTCCAGACAATATTGGCAGCCCCGCTCACTCACTGGAAAAGCCATCAGCAGCACACAGGGAGCACCCGGGAAACATGTTGAGGTAACAGGTTTGGGAGGGAAATAGGGACAGGGACAGAAATATACCCTAGAAATATAATCAGTACTACAATCTCTATGTCCTACCCTAGAAATATAATCAGTACTACAATCTCTATGTCCTACCCTAGAAATATAATCAGTACTACATTCTCTATGGCCTACCCTAGAAATATAATCAGTACTACATTCTCTAGGCCATTCCAAGACATGTACATGTTTCCCCTTAAACCACTCAAGTGTTGCTTTAGCAGTATGCTTAGGGTCATTGTCCTGCTGGAAGGTGAACCTCCGTCCCTGTCTCAAATCTCTGAAAGTCTGAAACAGGTATCCCTCAAGAATTCCCTGTATTTAGTGCCATCCATCATTCCTTCAATTCTAACCAGTTTCCAAGTCCAGTTCTCAGGGTGATGAGAGGTGTTGGGTTTGCACCAGACATAGCGTTTTCCTTGATGGCCAAAAAGCTCAATTTTAGTCTCATCTGACCAGAGTACCATCTTCCATATGTTTGGGGAGTCTCCCACATGCCTTTTGGCGAACACCAAACATATTTGCTTATTTTTTTCTTTAAGCAATGGCTTTTTTCTGGCCACTCTTCCGTAAAGCCCAGCTCTGTGGAGTGTACGGCTTTATTTAAAATCTTTGGAGGGAGTTGAAAGTCCGTGTTGCCCAGCGACAGCCCCAAAACATCACTGCTCTAGAGGAGATCTGCATGGAGGAATGGGCCCAAAAAGTTGTTTTTTAAATTTTTTGAAACAAGTAATTTTTTTCATTTCACTTCACCAATTTTGAATATTTTGTGTATGTCCATTACATGAAATCCAAATAAAAATCCATTTAAATTACAGGTTGTAATGCAACAAAATAGGAAAAATGCCAAGGTGGATGAATACATTTGCAAGGCACTGTACTGACATGTATGTGTAACTGATAGATGCACACACACACACACACACACACACGTACACTCGCACACACGCACACATTATTATTTTTTAGTTGTAGTTCAAATTTTTACAAATATATACGTCTGTAATGTCTATGTTAATGTTTTAAATGTATGTAAATTGTACTCTTTTTGTCGGACCCCAGGAAGACTAGCTGTTGCCTTTGGTGTCGGCAAATGGCGATCCTAATAAAAATGATCTCCGTGGGCCTGTCATCCTATGTCACATTAGCCTACACCAGGAAGGAACACTACAGATGTAGGATCTTAATTTGATCACTCTTTTGATGCTGAGAATTTTCCTTAACATTTTACATGTATGTTTAAAAAAGCTTCAAACGTTTTTAATTTCCACTTTAAAATGTCAAACTTGATTTGCCCTAAAGAAAAATGTATCAACCCCTACAAAAAGGTCCATTAATTATAATCCACATAAGAATTCACATTTCCTGATGCTGTATAATTATTTTCCTGCAGTAGCAAACTGGCTCAAATTAAGATCCTACATCTGTACATTAAAAACAGAGGTGACATTTTCTAAATTAAGCCACCTTTAAGCCCACATTGTGCAATCATTGTTATGATATATTTAGACTACATCAATATGCATGTAATAATACCTTGTGATGTGCTGGTTAATGACAAACAAATTAACATATTAGGACAAAAATAAACCTGATCTGTAAACCTGGCTGCTCCACACTGACATGTTTCGATTCCTATTCATCACCAAAGTATATGCCGCCAACCCCCTGCAGGGCTTATGTCCCTTCCTGAGCCAGACCACTACAATCAACAAATCAGACACACCAGCCAGCAGGGGGAGATAAATAAATCAAATGAATAAATGGGAATAACACCCCGAGCAGGTGTTTACATAAACATTATTTACAAATACATTATGCATCACAATGTACTTTTTGCTCCTACTGAAATCTTTCATTAAGATTCCAGGTGTTCCTTTAGAGCGTTGAGATACGCAGGCACAGCTTTGATCAGCATATCAGAACAATCCCCTCTTTCATCCCCAGGACTGGAGGGAGGGAACATGGTTTGGTTAAGAGTAGATTTTGGATCAAGGTTGGTTCAGCCCAGCCGAGACTTGGCACACCCTCCCTCCCCTCTCGTTTGGTATTCAAGCCCAGTGCTGTTGTACTGAAGTCATCGGCAACATCAATCTCCCATTAATACACAGCGCAAATATTCCAAGAAGCAGAGGAACTGATGCTGTGCGAATACAAGTCTGGAGAAAAGACCCCAAACAAACAATAACACACACACAAAGAGAGAGAGAAAACCAAACAAAAACAATGACAATGCATGACAATAAGAGGAGTATCTTTCAACATGTGAAACCTGTATCAACATAGTTTTAGTTAACTTCTTATTCTAAACTTCGAATTTCAAACTTTGATGTATCACTGGTTATTATCTTTTCCATTGTCTAATCTACAGCATGATGTCTAATAATATTTAATGAATTAATCTTTGAAAGGCTTGTTGTAATAACGCCTGCAGGACTAATTCATTATAACTTCTAAATAAATCTAACAACTAACCACAATCAAAAAGAAGGAAGCGTTAAAAACAATACATTGTTTTTATACAAATTCTATGACTGATTTTAAAACCAAAAATGAGCCTTCAGGTGCCAACACTCGCCTTTGAGAGTCTAAGCAAAAATCCATCATTTGTTTTTGTAAATGCAGTTGTATTCTGCCTGCCGACACTGCTGCTTTGAACTCCAGTGTTGATTCAAGAGGTTATGACTGGAGGCACAGTGGCCATAGGAGACCACAGAACAAGCCAGAGGTTAATAAAATACATAAATACAGAACTAAACAGGCGAGTAAAAATATGGCTCCTCTGTGGCCTATCTGCCATTAGTGGAGAGGAGGCATCCTGTTATTCTAGCTAGCAGTAGGCCTGGGTCTAAGCTACAGTAGCTAGTTACACATACAACTCGAGTCACTGAAGAAACTTGGGCTGGAATAAATAGCCTAAGTCACTGACTACTGGGCTAAAACAAGACAAAAACAGAGGCTGAGTAAGTACAGCCTGGGCTCAAAAAACTAAATAATTTAGCCGGGGAGACAAACTGATAAATGGTGGTGTTACCGGGACCTGTGGACCAAGCCTTTGGTGGGATTTATTATGCATGGGGGAGATTAAGGCCATTGATTGCCTCCAACAAGGTCACCATGAGAGGTAGTGCTTGTCTAAGGCCTCTGTCCGTCGTGGTAACAACTCTCTATGACCAGTCGAGAAATACAGTGCATTTGGAAAGTATTCAGACCCCTTGACTTTTTCCACATTTTGTTACGTTACAGCCTTATTCTAAAATGGATAAAATTATTTGTTTTCTTCGTCAATCCCCATAATGACAAAGCGAAATAAGGTTTTTAGAAATGTTTGCAAATGTATTAAAAATAAAAACAGAAATAGCTTATTTACATAAGTATTCAGACCCTTTGCTATGAGACTCGAAATTGAGCTCAGGTGCATCCTGTTTCCATTGATCATCCTTGAGATGTTTCTACAACTTGATTGGAGTCCACCTGTGTTAAATTCAATTGATTGGACATGATTTGGAAAGGCAAACACTCTGTCTATATAAGGTCCCATAGTTGACAGTGCATGTCAGAGCAAAAACCAACCAATGAGGTCGAAGGAATTGTCCGTAGAGCTCCGAGACAGGATTGTGTCGAGGCACAGATCTGGGGAAGGGTACCAAAAAATGTCTGCAGCATTAAAGGTCCCCAAGAACACAGCGGCCTCCATCGTTCTTAAATGGAAGAAGTTTAGAACCACCAAGACTCTTCCTAGAGCTGGCTGCCCGGCTAAACTGAACAATCTGGGGAGAAGGGCCTTGAGGTCAGGGAGGTGACCAGGAACCTGATGGTCACTCTGACAGAGCTTCAGAGTTCCTCTGAGGAGATGGGAGAACCTTCCAGAAGGACAACCATCTCTGCAGCACTCCACCAATCAGGCCTTTTGTAAGGACAACCATCTCGGGAGCACTCCGAGCCTTTATCAATCAGGCCTTTATGGTAGAGTGGCAGACGGAAGCCACTCCTCAGTAAAAGGCACATGACAGCCCGCTTGGAGTTTTCCAAAAGGCACCTAAAGGACTCTCAGACCATGAGAAACAAGATTCTCTGGTCTGATGAAACCAAGATTGAAATCTTTGGCCTGAAGGTGAAGCATGGTGGTGGCAGCATCATGCTGTGGGGATGTTTTTAGCAGCAGGGACTAGTAGACGAGTCAGGATCATGGGAAAGATGAACGAAGCAAAGTACTGAGAGATCCTTGATGAAAACCTGCACCAGAGTACTCAGGACCTTGGACGGGTGAAGGTTCACCTTCCAACAGGACAACGACCCTAAGCACACAGCCAAGACAATGCAAGAGTGGCTTTGGGACAAGTCTCTGAATGTCCCTGAGTGGCCCAGCCAGAGCCCGGACTTGAACCCGATTGAACATCTCTGAAGAGACCTGAAAATAGCTGTGCAGCGGCGCTTCCCATCTAAACTGAGAGCTTGAGAGGATCTGCAGAGAAGAATGGGAGAAACTCCCCAAATACAGGTGTGCCAAGCTTGTAGGGTCATACCCAAGAAGACTCGAGGCTGTAATCACTGCCAAAGGTGCTTCAACAAAGTACTGAGTAAAGGGTCTGAATACTTATGTAAATGTAATATTTCATTTTTGTATTTTTTATGTTTTTGTTTTTGTCATTATGGGGTATTGAGTGCTGATTGATGAGGGAAACAAATATTTAATCAATTTTAGAATAAGGCTGTAACGTAACAAAATGTGGAAAAAGTCAAGGAGTCTGAATACTTTCCCAATGCACTGTACATATGCATTAAGGTTAATGAAATCCGCAAAAAGAAATACAAACTGAGGTTGGGACTGGTGCTGGCCTCTTACCATGAAAATAGAACTTGGATAATAGCCTGTATTTATTTGAGGGAAAACTGTTTGACTAGTACATTATTCATAGGGACTGGAGGAAAATGCGATAGCAATGCTAATATGATATTGACCTGACCCAGACACTACAAGAATGGCAATAGAGACATCGCTAAACACACAATGACATACTGGGTTACTCTCATTGAAAGATATCACTTTTTGCCTCACAATCAATTCACATGTATGATGTACCTACAGTACATCATTTGGAACTCAATATACCATTGTTTTAAAGGTCATGAGAGATTGGGATTGACTGGACAGTGGGCAGAGAGAACCATTGAGGTTAAAAAAGAACACTCTTTATCCAGACATCAGAGTTGAACAGTATTGGATTGAGCTTGTTGTCCACTAATGTGCAAGAGGGAGTTTTCACTCTTTATTTGGCATACTGTGTGGGATGGACAAGAATAAATGGAAATAAAACAGTGCACGAATGGATTAATGGTTTATCAACCCACATCTAATGAAGATTTGTGTCTGTCTGCCTTTGTAGTGAGACACAATCATCTCTCCAGCTAGCAACAAAGGAGGGAAGGAGAGACTTAAAACAAGATCTGATTTGCAATTAAAGACTTTCACGGCTGTGACGCTTAACAAGAGGAAAAACTTGACAATGAAACAAAAGCATGTGCATTCATATTTTCACAGTTAAATAGCAAATATAACCGTCTTCCAATTAGAAAGTGTGTGATTCTTGTCATGGTAAAATGTGTTCATCTAAAACATTGAAGTAAGACGATGAGAATGTTTTTTTACTCATCCTAGTAGCCCCCATCGTCTCTCTCTCCCTACTCCTCCAAAAAACATTTTTGGCCTCTGTCTTTAAGAGAGTCAACGGCAAACACTCTCACATAAACACTTCTGTGTTCCGCCTGGTTCATGACTGGGATTTATTCAAACTGTGTACCAGGTTGTCACAGATCATTAGTTAGATGGCAAAGTAACCCCTGAAGTATGACAATATGGAAACTGGAGAAAACACTAACAACATTTCCTACTGAGCGAGAGAGTGAGCGAGTGTGTGTCCCTCCCTGAGCTGAGACTGAGAACAGGTCTCAGTGAAGCAGTCAAGCCTCTCGTTCAGTCCAGATGAGACTGCTAAGCATTTCCATTATAAAGAAATCGTCAAAGCACTTTGACTCCTGGCTAATTATACAAACATGACTTTGAAAAATGTCCAGCGCTGGGAGAACAGCAGACTAGCAGAGCTATGTATGGTGGCTGAGCGGCTCTGCTGCGTTGCCTCATCAACAGAGATTTCAAAAGAGGAGGCAGCCCGGAATTTCAATGGCTCCTCAAGGTTCTGCTAAAGGACAGGCCAGGGGAGAGGAGAGGTGGAACGAGGGAGGGAAGAGGAGGGGACGTTATAATGAACTGTTGAAGCGCACCGTGTCGAAAACCTCAACCTTTTGGGCTCTAGCTAGAAAGCATGTACTGGAGAGGATCTCACCGGCAATTAACACTGAGAGGTACAGAGCACAGACGAACCTGCAACCCTCAGAATACCAAACCTATTCAACTCTATTGCCTGGGTGCTTCTTCTTTGTCTCCAAAATTAGGGTTCAGAACTTTAGAATTGAGTGAAAAACCCAATTATGTCTAAATATGCACCTGTGTTTGCAAGTGGAGATACAGTAGGCCTAGATGTTCAGCAGCAAAAACAAATGTAACTGGTCTGGCTGAGCTCTCAAAGCCACAGCTGAGCAGTTACTAATCAGTACTAGGCTATTTGTCAGACATATTAGTTATCTATACAGTCATTTGAATAAGTTTGAGGCCCAGGCTTTGCAAGTACTGGAATAGAAGGAGTTGTATAAGCCTATATCATTCAAGGGAGTGGCTGACCTAGGATCAGGTGCAGGAAATGTTCAATACATTGAAACCCATCCAGGTAATAAAGCATGCCTAGTAAATATTATCATTATACTATCCCTTCTGTAACTCAGCCTAGCATTCATCTCAGTAAAGAACAGTCTCTTTCCTACAACAAAGCCTGTTGTTTTAATCTTACTTTCCTAATAAAATAAAACATAGTTGATCACATATATAAAGAGCAAATCAACAGTTCAAGAGAAACCATATTATACCATTAAATCTTTATCATGGAGAATGAAGTCTATTGCCTTGTCAACGAATCTCACAATTTACTGGGACAGCCTCCTGACAAAGCTCATCACTTGTGAGCTTTACAAACTGTTTAGAAGAGAAATGCACAGTTTAGATTGAGTTAATATCCTATCAACATAATCATGAATCATATGATTGTTTAAACAATTGGCTTACAGAGAGATCACTTAGCTCTATAACTACACTGTTCTATTTTGGTACTGATCTGGGACCTGCGAGATGGATCATTATGGCCTCGTCAGCCCGTTTCTCAAATCCCAGCGGTTGCATTGATGTGTAAACATTTCTGAGAGAAAGGGCTTCACATGTGGCCCAGATGAACAAAAAAGGTTGAAGGACATCCCTCCAAGAGGACATCTGAACCGTGCTGGTCTGGGATCCGGTGAGCTACGGGATACAGTGGAGGACGATGCCTCAACGAGCAGCTCTGATAGGATAAAAACAATGAACAACTAAAGGGGGATAATCTTTGATATTTCGGAAGACCCTACTATGTAAAAGGTCTTCTGAGGTTCCACCTAGGGATGTGCAAGGTTATTTGAATATTTGAATATCCGAACGGACTTTAGTATTCTAATACTTGTTCGAGTATTCATTTTAGCGCCCCCAAAAATGTATAGGCCTATTTTAACACTGAAAAGGCTCTTTCAAAATTAAAATATCCATCTGACATTGTTACATACAAGGGTATACTATGACATTTCAAATTATTAATTGAATTAAATAACAAATGTTTAAGAAATAAAATAATGAGATGCGCCTCATAAAAAAGACTGGTAGCCGTCCGGTAGCCTTCATGGGTGTAGCTTGTGTGGAGCTTGGTCTTTATGTTGGCCAATCACAGCGGCAAAGAGGCTCAATGTGTAGCAAGTGTAGTGAGAGTTCACTAATGCAATGCAAGATGGAATCATTAAAAGTTAGTGAAATGAGAAGGAGTAGGCTACAATGAGCAAACAACAGGTATGGCTGTTGTTTTATCTGAATGGGGTTGTGGAGAAAATGCAAAATGTGGCCTCAATTAGCCTAGCGAGCTAAACGTAAGTTTAAAAAAACACATGTATTTCGAATATCCGGCTATCCGCCAAACATTCATGATACTATTCGAATAGTGAAATTATTTCAAACCCCCATCCCTAGTTCCACCAACATTAAAGTGTAGATTATCTCTCTAGTTTTGTCAGCACCATATTCTTAGTACTCTTTGTATTCACTAGGCAAGAATATTCTAAATTCTAGTGAAACTAGACTTTGCTAAAAGTTGAGAAAGTAAGCTCCCCACCAATTCCATTCAAATGCATGAATTGGAAATAAGAAAGAAGAAAGGGATGTTGAGGCAAACACCTTGTTAGCTCAATGGAAGTGGGCCTTGGTGTTTGACCGAGTACCTAGGTTTAACTCAGGGAGAGATGACAGCCCAGTCAGCTGGGCATCCAGGGAGTCTTAAATCTCATAAATGCTTAACACTTACATTGTGAGTGCTAAGATTGGACAGGCCGGGCAGAGCTCCTTCCATAAGAGAGAGAGAGGGAGAGAGGTCTCACCAAAGAGGAGGGAACTGCTGCCATCAGCTTAACTGCCTCTTTGAGTTTGTGAAAAATGATTACTCTTGAGGATATGAAAGGATCAGATAAAATGCCTATATTGTAACACTGTACCAACTTAACAAACAAGGTCAATGAGAGCTCCCGTTCTAGTTTCCTTTCTCTTTGACAATGAAAGAGGGGGTATCAGGCAGGCGGGCAAAGCCCTCAATATGTCAGGGCTGTAGTGGGGAGAGGAGAGGCATGAGAGGTAAGGCGCTGCCTGAGCTTGTCATGACTGGAGCTGTCCATCAGATGGAGAGAGGATGATGGGAAGGGATCCAAGCAGGCCCAGAGAGAATCCCAGCCTGCTGCTGCCTGGCTGCTGCTGGCTCCTCAGTCTCAAGGACCTTTAAAGATCAAAGCCCCACACACAAAAAGAAAGGGAAGAGGGGGAGAGAAAGGGCTAGAGAGAGATCGAGATCGAGAGAAAGGAGAGAGAAAGAGAGAGAGAGAAATAGAGAAAGACAGAAAGAGAGAGAAGCAGGAAGGATGCCATGAAGCAGAAGGAGTAGAGCCCATGCGGCCTTCCACTGATTACCCAATGACATCCCTCCTACTGGGCCAAAGAGGAGTGGCGTCAAATGGATTTCCTGGAGAACCTCTGTGAAACATCCACCATGACTCATCCCAGCCTCCCGCCCTTCCGGACCCAGATAAAGTGCCTTGCCTTCCGACTTCAGTCAACACCAGCCTGCCTCTTACTCTTTTCATGTTATATTCTGTAGTGTGGAAGTGATGTGTTCTTTTGATACTCTAAAGAAAGACTGGTCCCTTGTGGAATAGAAGATTGTGTCTCGCTCGGCTCCCAATAAAAATATAAAGATACATAGTGTCCTCTCTGCTGACCAGCTGTGACTGCAATGTTTGACCTTGATGAAAAACTAAATAGGACAAGCAGCTTGACCAAACAGATATTGAGTTAGGAGACAACCGTTATGACATAAAATTCTGTCAAAGACAAGTGCCTAAACAGAAATAACAAGAAACAACACTTTTGCTAAGGTGTTCAGATATAATTCGTTGAGATATATGTACGATACACTATCAGAGCTATCTAAAATCGAAATCAGAGCAATCGCTGAGCAGAATAACAACCTGGATTAGTATTAAACAAAATAATCCCTCCCAAACACTAATCTCATTCTCATCTGTCATCCTCCGAGAACGGGTGTCACCTATCCCATTCACTTATAGACTCTAGAACTTAAAAGGGTTCTTCAGCTGTCTCCATAGCAGAACCATTTGAAGAACCCTTTATGTTTCCAGGTAGAACCATTTTGGTTCCAGGTAGAACCCCTTTTGGGTTCCATGTAGAGCCCTTTCCACAGAGGGTTCTACATGGAACCCAAAATGGTTCTACCTGGAAACAAAAAGGGTTCTCATATAGGGACAGCCAAAGAACCCTTTTGGAACCCGTTTTTCTAAGAGTGTATGCTGGGGGTAGTAGAAAGTGAGTATAGATTCAATACACTCCCACAGCAGGCCAGGATGATGGGCTCAGCGTAAGGGAATAACAAACCTGTCATCAGTAGAACCGAGACCCAGAGCTGAGAGAGCACAATGGCATTTACTCTAACTCTAACACAGACATGTACACTGAACAAAAAAATTAACGCAACATGCAACAATTTCAAAGATTTTACTGATTTACAGTTCATATAAGGAAATCTATGGATTTCACATGACTGGGCAAAGGCTCATCCACAGGTGGGCCTGGGAGGACATAGGCCCACCCACTTGGGAGTAAGGCCCACCCACTGGGGAGCCAGGCCCAGCCAATCAGAATGAGTTTTTACCCACAAAAGGGATTTATTACAGACAGAAATACTCCTCAGCACCCCGCTGGTGAATGTGGATGTGGAGGTCCTGGGCTGGCGTGGTTACACGTGGTCTGCGGTTGTGAGGCTGGTTGGACGTACTGCCAAATTCTCTAAAACGACGTTGGAGGCGGCTTATTGTAAAGAAATGTACATTAAATTATTTGGCAACAGCTCTGGTGGACATTCCTGCAGTCAGCCTGCCAATTGCACGCTCCCTCAAAACTTGAGACATCCATGGCATTGTGTTGTGTGACAAAACTGCACATTTTAGAGTGGCCTTTTATTGTCCCCAGCACAAGGCGCACCTGTGTAATGATCATACTGTTTAATCAGCTTCTTGATATGCCACACCTGTCAGGTGGATGGATTATCTTGGCAAAGAAGAAATGCTCACTAACAGGGATGTAAACAAATTTGTGCACAAAATTTGAGCGAAATAAGCTTTTTGTGCGTATGGAAAATGTCTGGGATTTTTTATTTCAGCTCATGAAACATGGGACCAACACTTTACATGTTGCATTTATATTTTTATATATTTTTGTTCAGTATAAATATTAGAGACCTACTAGGATCACTGAAATGCACAGACAGATGAAAGAAATCAGGGAAATTAATCAGGATTGGAACTCCTTTCCCTTTGTATCTAGTAAATAAACTTCAAGACCATTACAAAACGGTTCCACCCAAAAAAAACCTGACCCAGCAATTTAGTGTGAAAAGGTATAGAAATCTATTCCTCCATCCCTGAATAGCTTTGCACCTCAGTGAACACATAAGGGAA
>NC_140007.1:29854118-30000593 GCF_964263955.1 Coregonus lavaretus | reverse complement strand
AAGCAATCAATCTGGGTGAGCTGTTATGAGGCATATGGGAGGAGGGAGGGAGTCATGGAGGGGAAGGTAGAGGGAGGGGGGTTAACGTGTGTTATGTGTTGTTGCCATTAAACAAACAACCATTTCTGATGACAAATAACGCACTTGAGTTCCACCTCCAGAATGAGCTAATCGTGACACAGCATATGATTTGCATCAAAAAGGTCATTTTAAATGTCCATCTTAATAACTAGCCTCTATTTCACAGGAAATAGCCTATAGAAAAACATAGGAGGCTATTGCTATATGGACCTCTTCTTCACTCAGTTCAACTTTATAATATGATGCCAATATCCAGACCTCTACCAAACTCTAGTATTATTTAAGATCTCACTGATTTTTGCATCTGGCTTAACAAGGCTTTGATTGCACTGGACCTCTACTTGATTAGCACAATCTCTTCAAATATTAATGATCAGAGAGGCAGAGTCGGCCCCACACTTCTGAAAAGTCAACACAATGCTTGATTAGGCCACTGCTAGGGGGGAAACTTGAGCCTGGGGTTTACTACTACAGAAGGCAAATTAAAGTAGCGGCGTCATGTTTCCCTGGCAGTAATAATAAGGGCTACTTTCTTACGGTCTGGTGACTCTTGATGGGGGGAAAAGAGGGGGAGCTTTTTGTGGAATACTGGGTATTGGGCAACCAATTATCGTAATTAGTCTATATTATGTATATAACAGTGTTAGTCTACTTGCTGTAGTAAGACTTGAGTCTACTATGGTGTTGCTTAATTCATAGATTCATAATTGAGGAGGCTAAGCAAGGCTAAGTCAAAGAGCTGCAAAATATATTAAATGGGAAGTTCAACAAACATGCACACGGACGGTTAACTGCCTGCAACAAACTGAAAACGTCTCTTTATGTGTTTCAACCCTCACCACGCTCACACATCCATGAACATCCCGTCTCAAGGAGAGCAGAGGTGAGGGCTTGTGGTGCGTACACACGGCACACACACACACACACACACACACACACACACACACACACACACACACACACACACACACACACACACACACACACACACACAGTCAGCCAGTGAAGGACGCAGCCACACTACAGCCCTTTATCCTGATCATAACTACTCCCACAGTTACTCAGATCACTGGTTTACCTGCCATGCCCTGGGCTGCTCAGAGTAGCGTTACAATATCCTGGTGGTACAGAAACCTCCAGCCAGCCAGCCAGCCAGCCAGCCAGCCAGCCAGCCAGCCAGCCAGCCAGCCAGCCAGCCAGAGAGCACATTAACTAGGCCGTCTGACATGGGAATAGGATGACATAATAAAGAGCACCAGCATGAAGGGAGCGCAGGCCTAGAGAAAACCCTCCCAAGAAGACATAGACTAGTCACACATTGTTTTTACATTTTAGTAGACGCTCTTATCCTGAGCGACTCACAGGCGCAATTAGGGTTACGTGCCTTGCTCAAGTGCACGTCAACAGATTTTTCACCTAGACGGCTCAGGGAGTCAAACCAGCAACCTTTCAGTTACTGGCCCAATGCTCTTAACCGCTAGGCTACACAAGAGGGGTGATGTGTTAGTCAATCAACAATGTCCCGAATCCCTATCATTAAGAATCACAGACTACAACACAAACCAACTCTGTGTTGAGTAAAAACACTGAGCTTTAAAGCAGCTAAAGCAACATTAAGGACAACAGCGTAACGATGAAGACTCTCTTTTCAAAACATTACTCCAAACATGAACACACTTAATTACCTAGATCAACAGAGCCTTTGGCAGTGGAGGAACTGTAGAGGAAGCTGCGGTGTTCATTAAGCATGAAGTCACTTTCACAGAGACACAAACTTCTGTATGGCGCTAAAGCATGCATGGCAATCTTTTCATTAACGGAATGTTCAAGGCTTCTCTTGATTAGGCTAGATGTTAAAACAGAAATTATGCAACTTATCAGGGCAATAAAAACACATCTAGCATAGCAGGCTTCTCCCTGTGCATTTCTCATTGTCAGGCCTAATCTTATCCCAGTGCATTCGTCATTCAGATGAATGGAGGAATCCTCATTCAGTTAAATGGATAGGAGAGTTTTACAGTCAGAAACATACAGTAAGTGTTCTAGCAGACTTCCTTCTCTCTCCTGCTCCTGATCTCCTGGTCTCAACCTGAATCAATCACTCTTAGTTAACGACAACTCTTCTGCTATTGAAAGCAGACACTTCCATCAACAGAGCAGCGAGCTCCTCTCCGGTCCAGGAGGAACACCCAGAGGAAGAAAGGAGGAAGAGGAGAGGAAAGGAAGGGGGGGGATGAAAATCAAGAGGTAAATAAATGAATCAATGAATGAATAATAGATGTGCCAGCTATAGTGGGCTCTTGGAGCAGAGCACAGTGCCACGGGGAGATGCAGTATTAATAACACACTCTTACTGTTCATCTCTGTGTCATCACTGATACTCTTAGGAGGAGCATGGCCGGCATAACACACAGCTGATCTGTACATTCGATCCGGATTACGAATTTTCTTCAGTCCTTCAGGAGGCAAAAAGAGAGTAGAGAAAATCGAGGAAAAGAAGTAGGGTATTCTCCCAGCTGCTTACAATAGCCCAGTGCAGCACTGTTTCCCTCATGCAAACACATTGACAGACAGACACTGGACAGTAAGAATGGCTGAGTGCAAACAACACATTAGAAACCAACCCCACAATAATGCAACTAAGGCATGAGCTGTTCATCAGACAGAGGTGGTAAACACACAACAGAGGCTAGCTATTGCTACTCCTAACCCTGACCTTGGCTTAACCTAGACCCTTGGCTGGTGAATCAACAGTTACATGACTTATCATATTTTTCCCCCCCCAAAAAAAACAGTGAAATGGCCAGGTGCTAGGGTATCACTGCTTAGGTGTAAGGCAACATGTTTCAGCAAAATAGTCATCCACAGATATACAGTAGCCTATAGCCTATTCTGGCTATTGACAAAGAGCAACTGGTGAACCTAAGCTCCAATAAGCAAGTTTATACACCCCATAATATTTCCATTATGAGGCACATCTACTGACAAGTGAAGAGATTGTATTGATATATGGTGCACAGTTGAAACTTTCAGGCAGTTAGAAAAAAACGATATAAGTCGGGAAAGTATGCAGATTCTCAGTAACTGTTCCTTGAGGAGGCCTAGTTCTTTATAGGTTAGGTTTTGTCACTGTTCTGTTGAGCGTTCAAGGCTGACACTTCCACTGTCACGGAGTCTGGCATACTTTATTTTACATCTCATTGATCTTAGAGATCCTCTTTTCAAACAGTTCTGACAGGCCACAGCCTAGCATACAGGTGCAGCTCAATAAATTAGAATATTGTGGAAATAATTCAATTGACAAAGTGAAACTCATATATATTATGGATTAATTACACAAAAAGTGAAATAGTTCAAGCCTGTATTTGTTTTAATCTTGATGATTACGGCTTACAGCTCATGAAAACCCCAAATTCAGTATCTCAGAAAATTAGAATATGACATAAGACCAGTGAAAAAATGAAATTTAATACAGACATGTCGGCCTTCTGAAAAGTATGTTCTTGTACATGCAGTCAGTACTTGGTTGGGGCTCCTTTTGCATGAATCACTGCATCTATGCGGCGTGGCATGGAGTCGATCAGCCTGTGGGTGTTATGGAAGCCCAGGTTGCTTACATAACGGCCTTCAGCTCGTCTGCATTGTTGGGTCTCGTGTCTCTCATCTTCCTCTTGACAATACCCCATCAATTCTCTATGGGGTTCAGATCAGGCGAGTTTGCTGGCCAATCAAGCACAGTAATCCCATGGTCATTGAACCAGGTATTGGTACCTTTGGCAGTGTGGGCAGGTGCCAAGTCCTGCTGGAAAATGAAATCAGCATCTCCATAAAAGCTTGTCAGCAGAAGGAAGCATGAAGTGCTCTAACATTTCCTGGTAGACGGCTGAGTTGACTTTGGACTTGATGAAACACAGTGGACCAACACCAGAAGATGACATGGCTCCCCAAATCATCACTGACTGTGGAAACTTCATACTGGACATCAAGCAACGTGGATTCTGTGCCTCTCCACTCTTCCTCCAGACTCTGGGACCTTGATTGCCAAATGAAATGCAAAATGTACTTTCATCTGAAAAGAGGACTTTGGACCACTGAGCGACAGACCAGTTATTTTTCTCCTTAGCCCAGGTAAGACGCTTCTGACGTTGCCTCCGGTTCAGGAGTGGCTTGACACGAGGAATGCGACAGTTGTAGCCCATTTCCTGGATACGTCTGTGCGTGGTGGCTCTTGATGCACTGACTCCTGCCGGTTATCCCTGTGCACCTTTTCCTACCACACTTCTTCCTTCCACTCGACTTTCCATGAATATGCTTGGATACAGCACTCTGAACAGCCAGCTTCTTCAGCAATGATCTTTTGAGGCTTTCCCTCCTTGTGGAGGGTGTTGATGACTGTCTTCTGCACAACTGTCAAGTCAGCAGTCTTCCCCATGATTGTGAAGCCTACTGAACTGGACTGAGAGACCATTTAAAGGCTCAGGAAACCTTTGCAGGTGTTTTGAGTTAGTTAGCTGATTAGAGTGTGACACCTTGAGTCTACAATATTGAACTTTTTCACAATATTCTAATTTTCTGAGATACTGAATTTGGGGTTTTCATGAGCTGTAAGCCGTAATCATCAAGATTAAAACAAATACAGGCTTGAACTATTTCACTTTTTGTGTAATTAATCCATGATATCTATGAGTTTCACTTTGTCAATTGAATTATTGAAATTACTTTTCCACAATATTCTAATTTATTGAGCTGCACCTGTACAATACAGACATCTTATTTATAACATCAAACAAAATATAAATCATTGTATCGTGGTTTAATAGGCAAATATGTAGAATAAACCAGAGATCTAAATTAGCAGTTGAAAACAAAAGATGTGTATCAGAAAATCCTGCCTAATTGATTCGGACTTCTGCAGTGCCAGGCATTTAGCTTGCTCGTTGGCTTAGGCCTACATGCTTCTTTATCTATTCTATTTAGGATTTTTTTCTATGCTGCTGAATAATGCATCTCTTGGTGAGAATGAACAGTTCCATTTGTTATATTCTGGGAATGCTCCCTAATGACAAGTGAAGAGGCCAGCAATCAGGCTCATTGTAGGCCTGGCTGGGTTTGATTCAGGTCGATATTGGTCCAGATCATATCAGTAGTAAGCTGGATGAATCAATGTGATCAATCAGAGAGGGCCTTGTGAGTGTCACGCCCTGGCTCTGGGGACTATGTTATGTTGAGCCAGGGTGTGTAAGTCTATGTTTGTATATCTATGTTGGCCTGAGTGACTCCCAATCAGAGGCAACGAGTGTCTGCTGGTTGTCTCTGATTGGGAGCCATATTTAACTATCGGTCTTTTCACTTTGTGTTGTGGTTTCTTGTTCCTTTTGGTTTGTGTGTATCGAAGGACTTCACGTTTCGTTCGTTGTTTTGATCGGGTGATCTGTTTAATAAATAATATGTACGCATTCAACGCTGCGCATTGGTCCTCCTCCTTAAGCGAACGTGACAGAAGAAACCACCAAAAATGGACCAAGCAGCGTGAAGAGGAGAGAGGAAGGACCTGGGATCAGGGGAGTAGGAGTTTCGGCTGGGCCACGCTAAGTGAAGAGGAGAGAGGCTGGTCTATGAAGCAATGGATCGAGAGTCTGGCGAGAGCTAGGGAGGCCTGGTCCACGGGGAGGAGAGAACCCCAGAAAATTTTTAGGGGGGGGCTCACGACGTGGACGACGGGGCAGCCGGAGGCCGCGATGGAGCGGTCCAGCGGGTGTGCAGAGGAGGCCGCCAGGTTAAGGGGGCCACTGGTCACAGAGGAGAGGGAAAGTGTGGAGGCACGGCGAGAGGTACTGGGGTGTATTACCAGTCCGGTCCGGCCCGTTCCTGATCCCTGCATAGGGCCAGTGGCGTGTGTCCCCAGTACGGTTCGGCCTGTTCCTGCCTCTCGCACCGAGCCTGTGGTGCGCGTCGTCAGCCCTGTCCGGCCCGTTCCTGCTCTCCGTACCAAGTCGGTGGTGCGCGTCGCCAGCCCGGTCCGGCCCATTCCTGCTCTCCGCACCAAGTCTGTGGTGCGCGTCGCCAGCCCGGCCCATCCAAGCTTCCCGCACCAAGCCAGTGGTGTGCGTCGTCAGTCCGGCACGGCCCGTTCCTGCTCTCCGCACCAAGTCTGTGGTGCGCGTCGCCAGCCCAGTCCGGCCCATCCAAGCTCCCCGCACAAGGTCAGTGGTGCGCGTCGTCAGCCCGGTCCGGCTCATTCCTGCTCCCCGCACCAAGTCAGGGGTGCGCTTCGTCAGCCCGGTCCGGCCCGTTCCTCCTCCACGCATCAAGCCAGGGGTGTGCGTCGTCAGTCCAGCACAACCCGTGCCTGGGTCATGTCCGGAGCCGGATCCGCCGCCGAGGCGGAGTGCCCACCCGGTCCCTCCCCTGTTGTGGTTGTTTGGCGCGGCCGGAGTCCGCGCCTTTGGGGGGGGGTACTGTCACGCCCTGGCTCTGGGGACTATGTTATGTTGAGCCAGGGTGTGTAAGTCTATGTTTTGTATATCTATGTTGGCCTGAGTGACTCCCAATCAGAGGCAACGAGTGTCTGCTGGTTGTCTCTGATTGGGAGCCATATTTAACTATCGGTCTTTTCACTTTGTGTTGTGGTTTCTTGTTCCTTTTGGTTTGTGTGTATCGAAGGACTTCACGTTTCGTTCGTTGTTTTGATCGGGTGATCTGTTTAATAAATAATATGTACGCATTCAACGCTGCGCATTGGTCCTCCTCCTTAAGCGAACGTGACAGTGAGGCAGCTTGTAAAGGCTTGTTAGAGACAGACAAGCCAAAGGAATGATACCAGGTGTGACACTCTGGCTCCACGGACCTTTATTCTTGAGCCAGGGTTGTTCATGTTCATTTGTTTTGGGTGTATTTCTATGTGGGGGTGTCTAGGTTGTTGTATTTCTATGTTGGGTGATTGTGCGTGTTTGTATTCATTGACTCCCAATCGGAGGTAACGAGTGTCAGCTGTTCGGCTCGTTATCTCTGATTGGGAGCCATATTTAAGAGGTAGGTTTCTGGTGTTAGTGGTGGGTTATTGTTCCAAATGTTCTATGTTCAGTCTGTGTACTGAGGACGTCACGGTTCGTGTTTTGTTTTGTCGTGTGTTTCTTTATCAAATTAAAGTCATGTTCACTCGCTACGCTGCGCATTGGTTTCATCCTTACAACCGCCGTGACAGAATAACCCACCACAAGAGGACCAAGCGGCGTAACAAGCAGGGTGTCCAGGAGCCGACGCCCTTTCCAACTTTAGCGGATATCCACTTCAACTGGGTCAAGCCGCGTGAGGAGGAGAGAGGTTGGACTTGGGAGCAGAGGATGGAGAGTCTGGAGAGTCTGGCGAGGAAGATAGATGCCTGGTCCACGGGGAGGAGAGACCCCCAGAAAATTTTTTGGGGGGGGCTCACGACGTCGGGGCAGAAGGTGTACGGCCCGGAGGAGTGCAAGAGGTTGGCAGATATGGCCGCCAGTACAAGGGGGCTACTGGGTAAAGCAGGGAAGGAAAGTGTTGAGGCACGGCATGAGGTACTGGGGTGTGTAACCAGTTCGGTCCGGCCCGTTCCTAGTCCCGAGGTGCAGCCAGTAGTGTGTGTTCCCCGTACGGTACGGCCTGTTCCGGCCCCTCGCACTAAGTGTACGGTGCGCGTCGCCAGCCCGGTTCAGCCTGTCCCTGCACCACGTAGGAGGGATACGGTGCGCTTCGCCAGCCCAGCCCGGCCTGTTCCTACTCCACGCACCAGGGATACGGTGCGCTTCGCCAGCCCGGCCCGGCCTGTTCCGGCCACCCGCACCAGGGAGACGGTGCGCGTCGCCAGCCCAGCCCGGCCTGTTCCTGCTCCCCGCACTAGGCCTTATGAGAGTCCCCAGGGTCCAGCATGCCCTGTTCCGGCTCTCCGCACTAGCCCTTATGTGCGTCCCCAGGGTCCAGCATACCCTGTTGCTGCTTCCCGCACTAGCCCTGAGATGCGTGTCCTCAGCCCGGTACCTCCAGTGCCGGCACCACGCATCAGGCCTACGGTGCGTCCCCAGGGCCAAGCATGCCCTGTTGCTTCTCCCCGCACTAGCCCTGAGATGCGTGTCCTCAGCCCGGTACCTCCTGTTCCGGCACCACGCACCAGGCCTACGATGCGCCTCAGACGGCCAGAGTCTGCCGTCTGCCCAACGGGGCCTGAACTGTCCGTCTGCCCAACGCCGTCTGAACTGCCCGTCTGCCCAACGGCGCCTGAACTGCCCGTCTGCCCAACGCCGTCTGAACTGCCCGTCTGCCCAACGGCACCTGAACTGCCCGTCTGCCAAGCGCCGCAGGGGCTGCCCGTCTGCCATGAGCCTGCAAAGCCGCCCGTCTGCCATGAGCCTACAGAGCCGTCCGCCAGACCGGAGCCGCTAGAGCTCTCCGCCAGACAGGAGCAGCCAGAGCCTTCCGCCAGACAGGATCAGCCAGAGCCTTCCGCCAGACAGGATCAGCCAGAGCCTTCCGCCAGACAGGATCAGCCAGAGCCTTCCGCCAGACAGGATCAGCCAGAGCCTTCCGCCAGACAGGATCAGCCAGAGCCTTCCGCCAGACAGGATCAGCCAGAGCCTTCCGCCAGACAGGATCAGCCAGATCCTTCTGCCAGACAGGATCCGCCAGAGCCAGCCAGCCAGGATCCGCCATTCAGTCTGGTGCTGCCCCTCAGTCAGGTACTGTCCCTTAGTCCGGTGCTGCCCCTTAGTCCGGTGCCGCCCCTTAATCCAGTGGGGTTTAGTTGGGGGGTGGTCATGAGGAAGGGTAGACTAAAGCGGAGAGTGACTAAGGTGGAGTGGGGACCACGACCTGGGCCAGAGCCGCCACCAGGGACAGACGCCCACCCAGACCCTCCCCTAGACTGTATGCTGGTGCGCCCGGAGGTCGCACCTTTAGGGGGGGGTAATGTGACACTCTGGCTCCACGGACCTTTATTCTTGAGCCAGGGTTGTTCATGTTCATTTGTTTTGGGTGTATTTCTATGTGGGGGTGTCTAGGTTGTTGTATTTCTATGTTGGGTGATTGTGCGTGTTTGTATTCATTGACTCCCAATCGGAGGTAACGAGTGTCAGCTGTTCGGCTCGTTATCTCTGATTGGGAGCCATATTTAAGAGGTAGGTTTCTGGTGTTAGTGGTGGGTTATTGTTCCAAATGTTCTATGTTCAGTCTGTGTACTGAGGACGTCACGGTTCGTGTTTTGTTTTGTCGTGTGTTTCTTTATCAAATTAAAGTCATGTTCACTCGCTACGCTGCGCATTGGTTTCATCCTTACAACCGCCGTGACACCAGGTCTCAGCAGACAGAGTCAGCCAGAGTCTGGAGCACGGAGGGAGCAGACTACCATCCATCCACAACTCACTAATTCAATTAAGAGGCAGGACAAATCTCCAGCCTGATTCCTGGTTGATTCCACACAGAACTAGAGGAAGGAATGGCTAAGGAGGAACTGGTCTGAAATCAGGAGGAGAAGGTCACTTGTTTGACGATGTAAACACTAGGTTACAGCCAGCACTGACTGAAGTTAATGACTGTGCTTTATTCTATTGTTGCAGCCTGTGAACTTTCTAACTCAGACATCAATTATAAATAGGCCTACACTACATTTGTTTTCTAAAGCATTGATGTTTTTAATGTGTATTATATCCTCTTTTACTCACATGGCTATAGTATGTATTGACTGCATTCAGGTTTTGACATACAAGTTTATGTTCTCTTTCTTGAGGAAGATACCTTCTTTCAGTGTGAACATGTCAAAACCACATTAAATTGCACTAATAACTTGCTTAAAGTTTCCTGAACCAGATATAGGCTACAGAAGAGATAAATGGCATTCTGTCTACTTAGAGTAGCCTAAGTTAAGTGTGTATATGAGAAGAAATGTATCTGGCCTTGCCTCTGTCCAGTTCTCAACCATTACAGCTTAATGACCATCACTCTCAAGTCCTGAATGATTCAAATGTGTCAGAAGTTTACTCTAAAGACTAAATTGAGGAGGTAGGATGTGTCACTTGACTGAAATTATCTTCATTCAAAAGGCACATCAACACCTGCCATTTCCGTGCCCTCCGTGACAAGTAGTCCAAGACCCACTGTTCCTTAGGAGGAGTTAGGGAAAGCTCTATTCCCCAGGGTCTAGCAATCAGTTAGATGGGTCAGAAGTAGCATAACTCATGGTGTTACTCTGTACACAGAAGACCACTGAGAGAGACTGGCTCATGTCCCCCTGTAAAAGTCCCCTGTAGCTCAGTTGGTAGAGCATGGTGCTTGCAACGCCAGGGTTGTGGGTTCGTTTCCCACGGGGGGCCAGTATGAAAATGTATGCACTCACTAACTGTAAGTCGCTCTGGATAAGAGCGTCTGCTAAATGACTGAAATGTAAAAATGAGTAGCACAGGATGTGTGCCATCAGGAGGCCTGCCAAACATCACAACTACAGCCTATAGCCCCCACCACCTTGCCACAGTCCAGGTGCTTCAAGGACAAAATGTTAAGGTAGAGGCTGGCTTGTACTATCTATTGCTGGAGAGTATCTGCAGGAGAAGTGTAGTGCAGTAGCAACACTTCTGAAATAATAGAAATAGGACATTTTGAAGTAGCCTATCTAGGCATAGCCTAATCTACTATATTTCATATTCTCCCTTTCCGAGAAACATCATTGGATAACTGATATTAAATGAATGTTGGATGGAGAAATAAAGACTGGCTGACTATTCTATGTAAAAGCTCCCATGCTCCAGATTGCCTGAGAGGACATTGTGTTTATGTGGAGGTATGAAGCACTCTCTCTCCTCCTCCAGCCTCCAGCCTCCAGCCTCCCCCTCCTCCTCCACTGACCAACCTCACAGGAACACCGAAAATAACTCAACCTGCTCAGCGATGGGAGTTTCAGTAAAAGCTCCTGGTGATGGAGTGGCAAAGAAATGAACAAAGGTAGCCGTCTGTACGTTACATTCATCTTGTGTGTGTGAGAATGTAATGCATTAGGTCTAAATGCCACTGTAAAGTAGTAAGTCATTACTATTACGGAGATAGGTGTCTTACCTTTTTAATTGTATCATATACATTAGACCTACTACTACACTATCAATGTAAACTATGTCCTGGCATGGTCATCCTTTCCACAGCTCAATACCACCCCTCTGTGGAGCTTTGTTTAGAAGTTGGCACTATCAGATCACAGGCTCAGCCTACATTTACATTTTAGTCATTTAGCAGACGCTTTTATCCAGAGCGACTTACAGTTAGTGAGTGCATACATTATTTTTTCATACTGGCCCCCCGTGGGAATCGAACCTACAACCCTGGCGTTGCAAACACCATGGTCTACCAACTGAGCTACATCCCTGCCGGCCATTCCCTCCCCTACCCTGGACCAATTGTGCGCCGCACCATGGGTCTCCCGGTCGCAGCCGGCTACGACAGAGCCTGGATTCAAACCAGGATCTCTAGTGGCACAGCTAGCACTGTGATGCAGTGCCTTAGTGCCTTAGACCACTGCGCCACTCGGGAGAGTTCAGCTCTCTCATCTTTGTTACTGTGGTCATACACTAGAGTATAGGAACACATTCACCACCAGTGTTATCTTTATTGTATAACCTAGATCATAAATGTGTTTATATTCTTTTATTTTACATTGGAGGAGGCTCAAGCTGTGACACACACACAAATAGAAAGTAGAGGATGTCAACTATTTTCTTCACTACTGATGCAACAAAGACCACCCTGACTTAAAACACTCCCTTAATTTTCTTGACGTCAACAGTTACCTCTGCAGTAGTGTGTCAATATGGGACATTTCAGAACATTAATTATTGTATGTCTGTTTTAGGCACTCTATCTATGTATTCCAGTGATTCCTGGAATACATAGTAGCTCAGTTGGTAGAGCATGGCGCTTGCAACGCCAGGGTTGTGGGTTCGTTTCTCACGGGGGGCCAGTATGAAAATGTATGCACTCACTAACTGTAAGTCGCTCTGGATAAGAGCGTCTGCTAAATGACTAAAATGTAAATGTAATTAGAAAATATGAGCTCGCTCTTTGTCGCCACCACCTGGTTACATATGAACAATACAACTTAATGTATTTGAAAACAATATGAAGAGCATCATAGAATAAACGCAGCAAGGTTGATTGCATGGTAAAAAAAAAATTACGCAGAACAACTCTAACATTAATGAAAACCATGCAAATCTGAAGTTCAAATGCATGTACTATAAGTCTATATTGTATACGACTAAACAGGCTGTCCACTAGATTGTATTTTCACATGTTATTATTAATGTTACAGTAGCCTACAAATGAAGAGTTTCGTTCCAAAATGCTATATCCACACATTTTTCACATTTGTGTTTTTTCATCAGAAATGATTGCTTACCTTCATTTGTGTGTAAAATATTACTGTTCACGTATTTTTTATTCATAGATTTTAGATGTATATTAAAATGGGTTTTGTTGAAAAATGCTATATATCCATTGTTTAGCTGGAATGGAATGCTCTTCTCCTGTATATTGGACTGTGATATGTGGTTGTACTAACTGTAAGTTGCTCTGGATAAGGGCATCTGCTAAATCACTCAAATGTCAAAATATCTCATATTACTGTATTGATTCATTTTTATTTATTTTTACATATATTGATGTCTCAAATGTATAAATTGTACTGTTCTTTATTAAAGATGTAGTTATTTGTCACATTTGACATGTCACAAAATGTATCAGTACTAGTTATTTATCTGAGAGTAAAGGGTGATATATAGCGTTTTGCAATAAAACATGATTATTTTTCTCTTTGAAATGAAACCGTCAAGTGATAGATTTAAACCAAATACATGTCTGTCATTGAACAACCCCATGCCATCATTAGATGGTGAAAAAACACATTAATCTCTTTCATAAGTTCTATAAACAATAAAAGCTCATTTACCAACATTGCTGAAAATGGATACATAGCATTTTGGAATGAAACTCTTCAAATAGTTATACTAATCACAAACATTGATATAAAAAATAAAATAAAGTTAATACAGGTTAATATACTTTAGTCATACTCAAACTTCAAAAATGAATAGTGTCAAATGTAACCATTTCATACAAGTGCATGCATTTCTGTCTCATGCAAAGGTGCTGATCTTTAGAGCGACAATGTGCTATGTACTTGTCCTCTGTAGTTTCGACTTTTAACTAATACTCAAGTATTAATCTCTAACTCAAATGACATATTCAAATCAATATATGGATCCTGACCAGATGCACATTTCAACCCAAATGAGCTTGAAATATTCAATAGACTAGAACATAAAAAATTAATTTGAAGATGATGCCTTATAAAGAAAGATAAACTACACTTTCTGGCTAAGAGAAAATAAAAACGCTCTTTAGAATCTTACTCTTCATTTTTTTATTTAAACACATCTGGTGGCATTCAATTCCAAAGCTGTGTATGGTACAACATCCTAGCTTTAAAATATATTTGATAGCTATATCAAACATCGAAATTATTATAAGACCACTTTTAACTGAGCAATAATATAATATGATGGTCTCTGTAACATCGACACCAGTCAAAATCCCACTTGAAATTAGAGTAGTACAGGAGCCTCAACCAACGAACGGGTGGACTGGTCGAGTAAATAAATAAAAATTGTCCAGGACTTGCAAGCAAGCATTTTTGTAACCAGACATGGTCACAGGATGGCTGAAATGCATTTGAAAGAAACTAAACTACAATCCAACGTTTGATACATAGGATGTTAACTTAGAGCTGTGCCATGTCAAATAGCCTATGTAATAGCTTGCTTGCATTTATATAATAAAAACACAATTTTCAAAGCTGGATAAATATAAGAGAAGTTGGTCGATGGCAATGACATGTTGTCATTAACTTAGCTTGGTTGTAAACTACTTAGCTTGCTGCTTCACTGAACTGAATCTAGAATAAAATACGATTCTTCAATTCGGTTCTTTGATCATGCTGGCTATTTTGTCTCCTTGTTCTTATCATGTGTATGCTATGATGGGCATTACTGGCTAGAAAGCTAGCTGATATTAGCTGGCTAGGTAATGTTGTCTCCACGTTTAGCTGCCTAGTATTTCGGAAGAAATATAAGAGTGCGATTCTTTTAAAAACTCCACGTCTCTCATCATGTATGTCACCATAGTCTGACTTTATAATATTGTATATCACATAGTTGTCATACTGGTAAATTAATCCCATTATATCTCTCTTACCTTCCGGCTTGTTTTCGGCAGCCATTTCCCCTTCGCGCGCAACATCCTCCTCCTCCTCACGACCGTGGGTACCACGCGCGTGCACGCGGCGAGGACAGCACGAGGAGGGACTCGAGGAGCAGCAGCGAGTCCAGCCAATGCAAACTTACCATTGGTTGTGTGGCAATGACTGACAGTGAAACTCTGGAATAACAAGTGACATCAAGAAAAATACCCATCCAATGCAACTACCAGAACACGTCATTGGCCAAAAGGTATTATTTAAGGACACCTCGAACAGAAATCTGCCAATCGGTTTTGGAATGGACTAACAATTAGTGGTCAGCCTACTCGAAGCAAAATCTGATGTGGTGAACTGTTATGTTGAGACAATATTTGGAATTGGGCATGAAGTCATAGTCTATGTCAGATTGAAATGTATATTGCTAAGATTTGGCTAAATACAATAAAGTCAACCATTTAGCTTATGCAACACATTTACATTTACATTTTAGTCATTTAGCAGACGCTCTTAGATACAAGTGTTTTATAGGCTAATTGATAGACATGCACCATCCTTTTTCTGTAGCACTACCACTTGAATTACAACCTTAATGTGTGGCTCTGCTAGAGACGGGCCCAGACGAAGGGGTGCTGAAAAGACAGCTCCATTAAGAAGGCAGATGATGTCACAGCGCAGCGCCCTATCTACACGCTTGCACAGCAGTATAGCAAACTGTGCAAATACCACTGTGCAAAAATCTAAGCCCTGAAGTCACTATTCAGAAGTACAAGACAGACACTGACATTTTTATTCCGAAAAAAGGATGAAAAATAAGGAAAAAGCACACGATTTTATTTGAAGGGGGTGAGAATAATCATAATGTGCAGAATGCACTGAATATAGTAGCTATTTTTCTTTACCCAATTATTTCATTTGGCTGTAATCAAGTTTATTATCACACGGAATTGTGTAATGTATGAGTCATTTAACAACTTTGTAACATTGTAACAAGGGCAGGCAGACAAAGTGTGAGTTTTCACAAATCTGTCATGTAAAGCAAGCTGTCATGCATTACGCCCATTAGGTCTACCCAATTATTTAAGCAGTTGCCAAATAGCCTACAAAAATAGCAATACATATTTTTTGTTGCGATTTTTAACTGAACACCTTCACATAGGACTAGGCACTATTTTGTTAGTGAACTCTAGGACATGTTCTAAAACGCCCATTTGAGACACATTATGGATGAAATTGATTTATATAGCCTAACTTGCACGATTAAACGTTCTTTCTAATATTTCTGGTGCGCTAGTTTTTGACGCTGTCAAAAATGTTTATAGGCGCGCTTGATAAAGACATCCAGTCCACAAGGTGACAACAGTGGTAGTGTTTCACCATTTGTTGCACAGAGACAGACAGAGCGGAAGTGGGGATGAAAGGTTGTAAACATGGCGCCGGCCTTGGAAGACGATGAAATCGACAACAATGATTACTATTCTTTACTTAATGTCAGAAGAGAGGTAGTGCATGTTTGGATCCTGTTCGGATGTGTTTGTGTGGATGTTTTTGAGAAGTGTTTTCATAGTTGGTTTGATGAATTTGTCAAAGTTTTCTGGAACAAATTGAAGCGGCGTCCGGTTTTGCTAGCCAGCTAAGCTAGCTAGCTAAGTGAGTCAGTTGACCCTCGCTTATCATTGATTTCGGACTTTTGGGTAAAATGTGGCTGGCCTAACTTCTGTTATAGAATGTGCGGCTAACAAAGAGGATGCGCCCTGGCACCAGAAGCCAAACATCCCAGCTCTCCCCACTAGAACCAAATCCAGTAGCTGGCAGGAAGTCACTGCTCACGAGAGGTTTTGTTCTGGGTAGCCGAGATAAATAGCCAGCTTTCCCATGCATGCAAGTTTGAGTCTGCCAAGCAAAGACTAGCTGCTTGGCTTGCCACATGTCGTAGTTAGGCCTCAAGTGCAACATGTAATGTTAGGTGTCGTCACTGTCGAAACATTTGGTGTAAAGATGTATATGTCTACTTGCAATGTCAAAGAAGCCAAGGCAACACGGCACTGAACTTAGTGACTTTGCATAACTGTAAGTGGAATCATATTAACTAACTTGTACTTTCTCACAAGTAAGTTGAAGTTCTCACGTTTTCTTCTGTTCATCCATTAGGCGACACAGGAGGAGCTGAAGGGATCATACAGGCGACTGTGCATGCTCTACCACCCAGACAAGCACCGAGACCCTGAATTAAAGAGGCAGGCGGAACAACTCTTTAACCTAGTGCATCAAGCTTATAAGGGTAAGATTAATCTTAAACTGTGACTTCATGTCATTTACGATTATGGTTTTGCTCTGTTTCAGCTGAACATTTAGCTTAACTTGCCTATTATTGTCTCTGCTCAGGATTGTATACATGTGTAGCGTTCATTGAAACTGATCAGTTACATGTTTCTCCCTGTAGTCCTCAGTGACCCACAGTTACGAGCCATCTATGACATCTATGGCAAGAGAGGGCTGGATGTTGAAGGATGGGAGGTTAGTCCAGCAGTTTCTCTTAGGCTTGCATTTATAACATACATAGGCTACTGTGGCAGGAAGAAGTACTATATATTTTCATTGTCAAGCTAATAAGTGTCGCTGATCATCAGGCAGCAATGGCTCAAATGGTATACTGATTCCAGGTGGTGGAGAGAAAAAGAACACCAGTAGAGATCCGAGAGGAGTTTGAGCGTTTGCAGAGAGAGAGGGAGGAGAGACGGCTACAGCAGAGGACCAATCCCAAGGTTTGTGTGTGTTGCTAATGTATTAATGACTACAGGACTGAAACCCTGCTGTAGTATGATCATTTATTGATATGACTGTGTCTCATTCAGGGGATGATCAGTGTGGGTGTAGATGCCACAGACCTCTTTGATCGCTATGAGGAGGATTACGATGATTTGCCTGGAGGGGGCTTCTCACATGTTGAGATCAACAAGATGCACATATCACAATCCATAGAGGTAATAGAAAAGCTTGAAATGTGTTTCAAAATGGGGCAATGTCACAGTGGGTAAAAGTATGGCTTATGGACCATCACATTGGATAATCAGGAGTATTGTTATTTGTTACCTACTGCAGGCCCCTCTCACCACCACAGACACAGCTGTTCTCTCTGGCTCCCTATCAACCCACAACGGAAACGGAGGAGGAAACATTAACCTGGCACTACGAAGAGTCACTTCTGCTAAGGGATGGGGGGAGGTCAGGAACCACTCAATCATTTACAATTTCTACCTACATATCTATCACACACACACACACTGTAGGCTAGTGCTTTCAAATGCTCACACACATACACTACATAAAACAAACAATTATCACATTTGTGTTCTATTTTACACTGAGTAGTCCAATGTGAGAGGTTATATATTTGCGTACCTACCCAGGTAGAGTTTGGGGCAGGAGACACACACGGGCCCCTCTTAGGAATGAAGATATTCCGCAACCTCACCGCTCGCTGGTAAGTCAAGATTCCAGGACATTTGAAATCTGTTAAGCTGCATCCCATTGTGTTTGGGCTTTACTTGAATCAGAAAAGACATACAGTGGCTTGCGAAAGTATTCACCCCCCTTGGCATTTTTCCTATTTTGTTGCCTTACAACCTGGAATTAAAATGGATTTTGGGGGGGGTTGTATCATTTGATTTACACAACATGCCTACTACTTTGAAGATGCAACATATTTTTTATTGTGAAACAAACAAGAAATAAGACAAAAAAACAGAACTTGAGTGTGCATAACTATTCACCCCGCCAAAGTCAATACTTTGTAGAGCCATCTTTTGCAGCAATTACAGCTTCAAGTATCTTGGGGTATGTCTCTATAAGCTTGGCACATCTAGCCACTGGGATTTTTGCCAATTCTTCAAGGCAAAACTGCTCCTTCAAGTTGGATGGGTTCCTCTGGTGTACAGCAATCTTTAAGTCATCCACAGATTCTCAATTGGATTGAGGTCTGGGCTTTGACTAGGCCATTCCAAGACATTTAAATGTTTCCCCTGAAACCATTCGAGTGTTGCTTTAGCAGTATGCTTAGGGTCATTGTCCTGCTGGAAGGTGAACCTCCGTCCCAGTCTCAATCTCTGGAAGACTAAAACAGGTTTCCCTCAAGAACTTCCCTGTATTTAGCGCCATCCATCATTCCTTCAATTCTGACCAGTTTCCCAGTCAATTCTGACCAGTTTCCTGCCATTGAAAAACATGGTGTTCTCGGGGTGATGGGTTTGCGCCAGACATAGCGTTTTCCTTGATGGCCAAAAAGCTCAAATTTAGTCTCATCTGACCAGAGTACCTTCTTCCATATGTTTGGGGAGTCTCCCACATGCCTTTTGGCGAACACTAAACGTGTTTGCTTATTTTTTTCGTTAAGCAATGGCTTTTTTTCTGGCCACTCTTCCGTAAAGCCCAGCTCTGTGGAGTGTACGGCTTAAAGTGTTTCTATGGACAGATACTCCAATCTCCGCTGTGGAGCTTTGCAGCTCCTTCAGGGTTATCTTTGGTCTCTTTGTTGCCTCTCTGATTAATGCCCTCCTTGCCTGGTCCGTGAGTTTTGGTGAGCGGCCCTCTCTTGGCAGGTTTGTTGTGGTGCCATATTCTTTCAATTTTTTAATAATGGATTTAATGGTGCTCCGTGGGATGTTCAAAGTTTCGGATATTTTTTTATAACCCAACCCTGAGCTGTACTTCTCCTCAACTTTGTCCCTGACCTGTTTGGAGAGCTCCTTACATTTAAATTTTACATTTTAGTCATTTAGCAGACGCTCTTATCCAGACCGACTTACAGGAGCAATTAGGGTTAAGTGCCTTGCTTAATGGCACATCGTCAGATTTTTCACCTAGTCGGCTCGGGGATTAGAACCAGCGACCTTTCGGTTACTGGCACAACGCTCTTACCCACTAAGCTACCTGCCGCTCCTTGGTCTTCATGGTGCCGCTTGCTTGGTGGTGCCCCTTGCTTAGTGGTGTTGCAGACTCTGGGGCATTTCAGAACAGGTGTATATACAGTGCAATGAAAAAGTATTTGACCCCTTTCTAATTTTCTCTACTTTTGCAAATTTGTGATACTGAATGTTATCAGATCTTCAACCAAAACCTAATATTAGATAAAGGGAACATAAGTGAACAAATAACACAACAATTACATATTTATTTCATAAACAAAGTTATGCAACACCCAATTCCCCTGTGTGAAAAAGTAATTGCCCCCTTACACTCAATAACTGGTTGTGCCACCTTTAGCTGCAATGACTCCAACCAAATGCTTTCTGTAGTTGTTGATCAGTCTCTCACGTCGCTGTGGAGGAATTTTGGCCCACTCTTCCATGCAGAACTGCTTTAACTCAGTGATGTGTGGGTTTTCAAGCATGAGCTGCTCGTTTCAAGTCCTGCCACAACATCTCAATTGGGATTAGGTCTGGACTTTGACTAGGCCATTCCAAAACTTCCAATTTGTTGCTTTTTAGCAATTTTCATGTAGACTTGATTGTGTGTTTTGGATCATTGTCTTGCTGCATGACCCAGCTGCGCTTCAGCTTCAGCTCACAGACGGATGGTCTGACATTCTCCTGTAGAATTCTCTGATACCGAGCAGAATTCATGGTTCCTTCTATTAAGGCAAGTCGTCCAGGTCCTGAGGCAGCAAAGCATCCCCAAACCATCACACCACCACCACCATGCTTGACCTTTGGTATGATGTTCTTACTGTGGAGTTTGGTTTGGTTTTCGCCAGGCATTACTAGAACCATGTCGTCCAAAAAATTATACTTTTGAATCATCTGTCCATAGAACGTTCTTCCAAGAGTCTTGATGATCATCCAGGTGCTTTTTGGCAAACTTGAGTCAACTTTTTGGACGAGATGGGTCCCATTATGCCTGGCTAAAACCAAACACTGCATTCCACAGTAAGAACATCATACCAAAGGTCAAGCATGGTGGTGGTGGTGTGATGGCTTGGGGACACGCAATCAAGTCTATATGAAAATTGCTAAAAAGCAACAAATTGGAAGTTTTGGAATGGCCTAGTCAAAGTCCAGACCTAATCCCAATTGAGATGTTGTGGCAGGACTTGAAACTAGCAGTTCATGCTTGAAAACCCACACGTCACTGAGTTAAAGCAGTTCTGCATGGAAGAGTGGGCCAGAATTCCTCCACAGCGACGTGAGAGACTGATCAACAACTACAGGAAGCATTTGGTTGGAGTCATTGCAGCTAAAGGTGGCACAACCAGTTATTACTTTTTCACACAGGGGAATTGGGTGTTGCATAACTTTGTTTATGAAATAAATATGTAATTGTTGTGTTATTTGTTCCCTTTATCTAATATTAGGTTTTGGTTGAAGATCTGATAACATTCAGTATCACAAATATGCAAAAGTAGAGAAAATTAGAAAGGGGGCAAATACTTTTTCATAGCACTGTATACTGAGATCATGTGACACTTCGATTGCACACAGGTGGATTTTATTTAACTAATTATGTGACTTGTGAAGGTAATCGGTTGCACCAGATCTTATTTAGGGGCTTCATAGCAAAGGGGGTGAATACTCATGCACGCACCACTTTTCCGTTATTTATTTTTTAGTAGTTTTTGAAACAAGTTATGTTTTTCATTTCACTTCACCAATTTGGACTATTTTGTGTATGTCCAGTACATGTAATGCAACAAAATAGGAAAAACGCCAAGGGAGATGAATACCTTTGCAAGGCACTGTGTGGAATGACTGTTGTTATTCTTCAGCTTTGTGACTGCTCAGTGTGGACTCCAGTTCTCGTCCCGGGGCGTGCGGCCTGGTTGCACCACGGTGCTGGCTCGGCACCTGGACAAGAACACCATGGGCTACCTGCAATGGCGCTGGGGCACCCAGTCCTCCATGAACACCAGCATCATCAGGGACACCAAGACCAGCCACTTCACCTTCGCCATTCAGGTCAGCACAGCATAGGATAATGATATACAGCAATTGTAGTATAAGAAGGGACTGCTGTCTGTTGCAGATGTGTTTTCTATTTCCTCTCCTAACTGTATTTGTTGGCCCTCACAGCTTGGGATCCCTCACTCCTTCATGATGATGAGCTACCAGTACAAGTTCCAGGATGACGACCAGACCAAAGTCAAGGGCTCAATCAAGTATGTCCACTTCATGATAAGATTTTAGCCTTTGTTCGTTTTGGTAAATGAAGGCCATTGAATCTTAGAACTGAAACCTCTATTAAAAATCATCAGGTCAGGCCAGTGACAATATGGGAAGACTTGCTGACTGTCTCTGTCATTGTCTTGTAGGTCTGGCTTTTTTGGGACAGTGGTGGAGTATGGTGCAGAGAGGAAGATCAGTCGGCACAGTGTCCTCGGGGCGACCGTCAGTGTAGGAGTACCTCAGGGAGTCTCCCTCAAGATAAAGTAAGTATGGCTCAGTTTTCTTCTAGGCGTGCCGAAACATTGGTTGCTATACTAATTAAATGTTTGGGAGCATAATTAGTGTGCAGCTTTTTCTTTTTATAGTTTACTCTCCCTTAATCAGCACCTCTATACAACATTTTTCGTCAGCTTATGCCTTTTACTAGTTAGTTTTCCTTTTAACCAAAATATCTCAGTACAGTAGTTGTAAGTCGCTCTGGATAAGAGCGTCTGCTAAATGACGTAAATGTAAATGTTCACACAAGGCATATGGGTTGTTCTTGAATTGTGGTGGCATTTGGGCATGGCATTTTGGAAAATGTTTTTCTAGATTTGTTGTATATAAATTGATTTGGTATATCTTACCATTCTAAATCAACTAATATGGTAGCTTAATGACTTTAAATATATCTTTTTTACCATTATTATATCATTGTGCCACCAGTAGGAGTAGTAACACCAGAGACACATTTTAGGTAATTAAGGATTTTAAAAAAATGGTGGTCACAGATGCTCAAAGCTAAGGTCATTAACCCTTTGAAAGTAATTTACTGAAGTGATATGATTGATCATTGGTCATTTAATTTCCCTTCATTTAAATTGAGGAACACCAATGACACTTTGTATTTAGACACACCAAATAATCCTAAAATGTATGACATGATTAGCTAATAATCTTCTTTCAAATATACCCCTCCTCCGATAAGTTTGCCACTGGAGGGAATGCTCTAGGCCCTTACAGTACCAGTCAAAAGTTTGGACACACCTACTCATTCAAGGGTTTTTCTTTATTTTAACTATTTTCTACATTGTAGAATAATAGTGAAGACATCAAAACTATGAAATAACACATATTGAATCATGTAGTAACCAAAAAAGTGTTAAACAAAATATATTTTATATTAGAGATTCTTCAAAGTAGCCCCCCTTTGCCTTGATGACAGCTTTGCACACTCTTGGCATTCTCTCAACCAGCTTCACCTGGAATGCTTTTCCAACAGTCTTGAAGGAGTTCTCACATATGCTGAGCACTTGTTGGCTGCTTTTCCTTCACTCTGCGGTCCAACTCATCCCAAACCATCTCAATTGGGTTGAGGTCGGGTGATTGTGGAGGCCAGGTCATCTGATGCAGCACTCCATCACTCTCCTTCTTGGTCAAATAGCTCTTACACAGCCTGGAGGTGTGTTGGGTCATTGTCCTGTTGAAAAACAAATGATAGTCCCACTAAGCCCAAACCAGATGGGATGGCGTATCGCTGCAGAATGCTGTGGTATCCATGCTGGTTAAGTGTGCCTTGAATTCTAAATAAATCACAGACAGTGTCACCAGCAAAGCACCCCCACACCATCACACCACCTCTTCTATGCTTCACGGTGTGAACTACACAAGCGGAGATCATCCGTTCACCTACTCTGCTTCTCACAAAGACACAGTGGTTGGAACCAAAAAATCTCACATTTGGACTCATCAGACCAAAGGACAGATTTCCACCGGTCTAATGTCCATTGCTCGTGTTTCTTGGCCCAAGCAGGTCTCTTCTTATTATTGGTGTCCTTTAGTAGTGGTTTCTTTGCAGCAATTCGACCATGAAGGCCTGATTCACGCAGTCTCCTCTAAAGAGTTGATGTTGAGATGTGTCTGTTACTTGAACTCTGTGAATAACTTATTTGGGCTGCAATTTCTGAGGCTGGTAACTCTAATGAACTTATCCTGACCTTCATGTCTATTGACTGACCTTCATATCTTAAAGTAATGATGGACTGTCGTTTCTCTTTGCTTATTTGAGCTGTTCTTTCCATAATATGGACTTGGTCTTTTATCAAATATACACCTCCCCTACCTTCTCACAACACAACTGATTGGCTCAAACGCATTTAAGAAGGAAAGAAATTCCACAAATTAACTTTTAACAAGGCATACCTGTTAATTGAAATGCATTCCAGGTGACTACCTCATGAATGGTTGAGAGAATGCCAAGAGTGTGCAAAGCTGTCATCAAGGCAAAGGGTGGCTATTTGAAGAATCTCAAATATAAAATATATTTTAATTTGTTTAACACTTTTTTGGTTACTATATGATTACATATGTGTTATTTCATAGTTTTGATGTCTTCACTATTATTCTACAATGTAAAAATAAAGAAATGTCATTGAATGAGTAGGTGTGTCCAAACCTTTGACTGGTACTGTGTATCTTTGTAATAAGTGATTTTCAAGGTGGGAACACCAATGACATAAAACTTAGGGACATATTATAGGTGTAAAAAATATATATTGTATTTATTGATCTTTACAATATATTAAATACTTTTGTTGACTTTCTAGCGTTCAAAATAATAGATATCTCTAAATCCCCCAAAAATGTGACTACTACTCTGCCCTACAAAGGCAAAGAGCAGTAACTATGCAAACTGTAAAACTGAGAAGAATGGCTTTGATTTTTGAACTCGGAGCCTGATATAATACCAAGGCAAACCGTTGTAACTGCAGTCAGAACACAAAGGAACAAAGCCAGAGTGCAGTAATTTCACTTAGTAACGATGTTGATTGACAGCCATAATAGATGGTGACGACATCTTGATGTGACAGACATTGGTTTAGCATATTTGAACTTGACTGGCGCTGCGCAGTAAAGAACTGAGTCAGGCAGCACACGAGTGACATTCCAACTAAGTTGCATATTCCTATTTGCTAGTCTATTTGAGTAAATGTTATATACAGAACGCAAGAGAGGAATGTAGGCTATACAGAGAGCAAAATGTCGGATGCATGGGCCTTATACACTCAGTGGCTCCCCTTTCACGAAAATGGTTAGCTCCTACAGACAGTGAGTCACGTGGCCATGGCTTGCTATATAAAGCAGGCAGACAGGCATCGAGGCAATCAGTTACTGTTCGATTGAACATTAGAATGGGCAAAACAAGTGACCTAAGCGACTTCGTGCGTGGTATGATCATCGGTGCCAGGCGCACCGGTTCCAGGATCTCAGAAACGGCCCGCCTCCTGGGCTTTTCACGCACAACCGTGTCTAGGGCCCTCAAACTCAACTCTGGACCTCGAAGCCAGTTGCACTGCAGATTTTCATTGTTCCCCTCTAATCACAGACTGAATTAGACCTCGGACACCAGGTGTGTACAATTCATTATCAGGTAGAACAGAACCAGCAGGCTCCGGACCTCGTAGGGTAAGAGTTTAATACCCCTGGTCTAGGGTTTACCGAGAATGGTGCGACAAACAAAAAGCATTCAATCAGCGGCAGTCCTATGGGCGAAAACAGCTTGTTGATGAGAGGTTGAAAGAGAATGGCAAGAATTGTGCAAGCTAACCGGCGGGCCACAAACAGGCAAATAACTGTGCAGGAAAACAGTGGTGTGCAGAACAGCATCTCGGAGCACGCAAATCGTTGGTCCTTGTCAAAGATGGGCTTTTGCAGAAGACGACCACACCAGGTTCCACTCCACTATCTGCTAAAAATAAGAGGCGGCTACAGTGGGCATGCGATCACCAACACTGGACAATTTGAAGAGTGGAAAAACATTGCCTGGTCCGACGAATCCCGATTTCCTGTTGAGTCATGCTGATGGCTGAGTCAGGATTTGGTGTAAGCAGCATGAGTCCATGGCCCCATCCTGCCTGGTGTCAACGGTACAGGCTGGTGGCGGTGGTGTAATGGTTTGGGGAATGTTTTCCTAGCAACGTTTCCATTCCCCGACTAATTCAGGCTGTTCTGGAGGCAAAGGGGGTCCGTACCGGTACTAGATGTGTGTACCTAATAAACTGTCCACTGAGTGTGTCTGTCTCCATTTGATAGGCTATGAATATCACTTTGGGCTATGTTTTTTTGTAGTTTTATCAAATGTTATTGGTCACATACACGTGTTTAGTAGATGTTATTGTGGGTGTAGCGAAATGCTTGTGCTTCTAGCTCCGACAGTGCAGTAAAATCTAACAGGTAATATCTAACAATTTCACAACATTTACCCAATACACACAAATCTAAGTAAGGAATGGAATTAAGAATATATTAATGTATGGACGAGCAATGACAGAGCAGCATGGACTAAGACACAGTAGAATATAATAGAATACAGTATGAGATGAGTAATGCAAGATATGTAAACATTATTAAAGTGACTAGTGTTCCATTTCTTAAAGTGGCCAGTGATTTCAATAGGCAGCAGCAGCATGACAGGGTTCGAACCATGCATGACAGTCACATTTGCTGTTTGACTTAGCAGTGCAACATATTTTTAATTGGTCACAAGGGTGCCAGTGATTTTTGTTTTTGGTTCACAATTTACTTTTATTTATTTATTCAAACAGTAATTTGCAATTGGCAAAAAATATACCAACTTTCTGAAGAGGCAACAATGGCACGGGAAGGCCCCTGTCTGTGTGTGTCAGGGCTCGACCCGTGCTGCCCGCTAGCGTGGGGAGGTTTTAGAAACCCTCCGGGCCAGTTGATCACCCCCGTCAGTGGGAAAATATTGAAATAATGCTATTTTTAATCTAGTCTATATATTGGTTAAAAAAACAGATGTTCCCGAAGCTGTTTGTTCGTTATGTTGATTATTTATCACACCTGCACTTCACACATGGTTATAGATTATAATCTGTCGGGCAGAGAGAGAGCAGCTCTCAAACAGCTGGTTGTTGCATGGAGCAGTTTACAGAAGATTGGCTGTGGTATTGGTAGGGAAGTAGTAGGAAATATGTTTTAAAGTTATAAATACCAGTAAACGCTAAGGCAAGAATGTGCATGCAATCCAGGTATTTACAATCATCATAGAATAGCCTACCTTGAAAATCAGACATTTCCTCTAGGCTATTTGGTCCTTGAAAAGTCATTGAAGTTATCTTAGCCGATTTAGTTCTACTGCTCCAATATAAACGGAGTGTACAAAACATGAAGAACACCTTCCTAATATTGAGTTACACCTCCTTTTGCCCTCATAACAGCCTCAATTCGCCAGGGCATGGACTCTACCAAGGTAGAAAGCGTCCAACAGGGATGCTGGACCATGTTGACTCCAATGCTTCCCACAGTTGTGTCAAGTTGGCTGGATATCCTTTGGGTGGTGGACCATTCTTGATACGTACGGGAAACTGTTGAGCATGAAAAACCCAGCAGTGTTGAAGTTCTTGACACACTCAAACCTGTGCACCTGGCACCTACTACAATACGTCGTTCAAGGGCACTTTAAGTATTTTGTCTGCCCCATTCACCCTCAATGGCACATACACAATCCAAGTATCAATTGTCTCAAGGCTTAAAAATCCTTATTTAACCTGTATCCTCCCCTTCATCTACACATTTCAATTGAAGGGTGTTGCGCTTGTTGTGGTAAAACCAGGTGCGGTTATTATCAGCAAGACAACATCGAATATTGGCTTCAACTTGGTTTCCCATACAAAGTGTTCCATTGCAAAGGTTTTAAAACAGTAACCCCTCAATAACTCTTCAACATCTCAAATGGCGAGACTGACTAGCTACCACATGGACAGACTTCATTAGTGTGTATGTGTCGGGAGCAGGCTGTCTATTTAGTCAGGCAATGCCTACATTATTCTGAAAAAAAAAATACATGTAAAAATGTGACTGTCAATGCATAATGCCATTGGGTAGGCCTATTCAATTATTTCTTTTTTAAGTAGTAATGCATACATTTTTTTCTTCTATAGGCTATTACAACAATTAAAATAAAATGTAGGTCCTTGAAAATTACAATTAACTGCTTGGAAAAAGTCCTTGAATTTGACTTGCCAATGTCTGTATGAACCCTGTATAGGCTACTTGCTCAGCGCGCAAATGAATTATAAAATCACCTGCTATTGAAATTATGCACACATCATTCGCTTTCCTGTCAGATTGTGACAGTATTTTTTTCATTTGGGCCAGTAGCTTTCAGTTGGCACTGGCCCGGTGTGCCACTGGCAAATGTACCTGAATGTCGAGCCCTGTGTGTGCGGTGTGCGTAGGGCCTATATGTCCACCACTTTGTGCCAGGGGTGTCAATTGGGTATTTTTGTGAACTCTGTGCGTTTCGCTAGATTTTTGGTCCAGTGTGAACACTTCAAAGGAACTCAGACCCCTCAAAAGAGCCCCCAAAGCTAACCAAACTGAAACCATCTTGAGAGGGGGTCTGAGTTCGGTTCGCTTGAATTCCTCTGTCCACAGGGGCATCAACACCAATAATTTAAAATAGGCTACTAAAATCATTCCAATCCCGATTTAAAAGGCAAATACCGTGTTAACGAGCTGACTTTAGGACCATGCGGACGGCTGGGAGCGGGAGGGAAGGATGTTTGTATGGCTGGCTGGCTTAAAGTAGAGCAGAGATCTGTATATAATGACGAGATGCTCTTGTCTCCGCCCTAACAATGGAAGTCATTGTCCCAAAGGCGGGAAGGCAGGTGACAAGCTTAGGTCACTGAGGTATAATAAGAAGTGAAGTCTACGTCCAAGATGCCCGCCCGTTGTTTTCACGGTAATCTACTCGCATACACCGATTCATGGACCGTTTATATCCGGGTTGCATCCAGTTTTATACGGACCAACATCACAAGCGCACTAGCACTCAGTGCGCACCTGGGGCAGCGACTTCGTCACGTTATCCAAAAACATTGGATGAATATACAATGTTAACATCTTCAGCTGTGAGTGATGGAATAAAAAAATTAGCCTCAGCAACATTTCTTTGAATAATTCAATGTATGTTTTGTGCACAAAGGTGATGACTAAAGTGTCTTATTAGGAATTTTCTAATTTGACTTTTGTATGTGGCGTGTCTTTCTGGGCCGGGTGTCAGTTAAACTGCAGTACCGAAGTAAAACCATACGAGCAGTCAACCGTGCTTCTAGACCAGAACCCTGGTCACTTGGCTTAGGTCCAAAATAAGCCCATAGAAATGCATTGGGCTTATCTTATTTTGGACAGATTTTGGCGAGAGTGAAAACTCTCGCTTCGCCTCTTCCTCTCTGTGGATAGCCCATCAACGCAGCTGCATGGAACAGCGGGACTTTTTTGCAACACATTGCAGAGGTAAAGATGGTTGTAGTAGATTTATTTGGCTAAGTAACTGCTGTTTGACTTGACATGAAACTAAACTAGAGTTTTAAACCTGGTGCTGAGCTAGTGTGTTGCAGGCATCTAATTCTTGCAAGATGTGTTTGTAGAATGTTAAGTCCCCTATTGACTGAGGTGAATGAAACTACAGCAACAAGGTGATAATGGCTGGAGGAAATGTTGCTTGTTTTTGCTGTTCTCCAAATTGCATTTTAGAATAAAAAATATAAAAAGCATGAGCTGGCGCACACCCAGAGAACATTATTTAGTGTAGAGATGCTGACTAACGGTGAATAAACTGTAAGCTATAAAAACAAATAAAGAGAGTCGCACACTCTATGTATAAACTCCCAGTCATTTATTGGATAAGAAACCACCAACGTGCCTTCTTCAAAAAACTTTGCCAGGTAACTACAAAGTAGCCTTCCTGGAGAATCATGATTACATCAATCCAGTGGCCATTTGTTTGAAAACGCCATCACAAGTGTGCTACAGAAACACCTGTAGCCAAACACAGCGGTCTGGCTGGTGCACACCTGAATTAAAGGGTAACTACACAAAAAAGTGATTTTTGCCAGACCTGAAAATGTTCCCCTGATTTGGTTTAAGCATTGTTGTGGATTTAGAAAAACAACAAAAGTGGATGTTCTATCGAAAAACTGGGGCAAATCACAGTCATTCTCTCCGCTTTTTTTGTTTTGTTGCCACTGTATCATTTTGGTATCAAGTATAGTTTCCAATTCTGCCCTCTAGAGGATTTCACAGAGAAGTGAAATCTCCCGAGTGGCGCAGTGGTCTAAGGCACTGCATCGCAGTGCTAGCTGTGCCACTAGAGATCCTGGTTCGAATCCAGGCTCTGTCGTAGCCGGCCGCGACCGGGAGACCCATGGGGCTGCGCACAATTGGCCCAGCGTCGTCCAGGGTAGGGGAGGGAATGGCTGGCAGGGATGTAGCTCAGTTGGTAGAGCATGGCGTTTGCAACGCCAGGGTTGTGGGTTCGATTCCCACGGGGGGTATGGGAAAAAAAAGAATAATAATAATGTATGCACTCACTAACCGTAAGTCGCTCTGGATAAGAGCGTCTGCTAAATGACTAAAATGTAAATGTAAAAGAACACATGGCTCTTTGAAATCTGCAATAAATACATTTTGCACTATTATTATGATTAAGTATTTTCTTTGTGGTTACAGTAAATCCATCCAAATCAATGTAAGAACACAAGGGCATGCTAATTTAAAAGATGGCTAGTCATCATTAGCCTGGTTTTGTATGGAATGCGGCCACATTATAGGACACAGGCCAGGTCATTATCAAGTTATAGAAAAATTGGTGTGACCAAATCGTGCTAGTGCCACCAACTGAAAAGGTTAGAGTAGAACCCTGCATGCTTTCTCCTGATCAAACAATGAATGAATGTAACGGAGTTCCATCTCAAAATTGAAAGAAATAATCTGTGCGGGGTGAGAGAATCCCTCCATGCGAGGTTGAAAACCAAATGGTCAATCCTCTTAGACCTATCATAAAAGCTTTACGACAAGTTAAAGTTATGAACAGTAGCCTATTTCCCAAATATTCTAATAGGCTAAGGTGTCCTAAAATTGCCGCTTTCAAAAAGAACAAGAATGAAAATCAGTCTATAGGCATAGACTATTCTCAATCACAGCTTTGAGAGATTAAACAAACAATATAAAATTATATATACACTACCAGTCAAAGGTTTGGACACAACTACTCATTCAAGGGTTTTTATTTGTTATACTCTTTTTTTCTACATTGTAGAATAATAGTGAAGACATCAAAACTATGAAATAACACATATGGAATCATGTAGTAACCAAAAAAGAATGCCAAGAGTGTGCAAAGCTGTCATCAAGGCAAAGGGGGGCTATTTGAAGAATCTCGAATGTAAAATATATTTTGATTTGTTTAACACTTTTTTGGTTACTACATGATTCCATATGTGTTATTTCATAGTTTTGATGTCTTCACTATTATTCTACAATGTAAAAATAAAGAAAAACCCTTGAATGAGTAGGTGTCTACATATTTGACTGATAGTGTAGTTCAATATGAACAAAAGCATGTATGATGTACAGTGCATTTGGAAACTATTCAGCCGCCTTCACTTTTTCCAAATGTTGTTACGTTGCAGCCTTATTCTGAAATTGATTCAATTATTTTTTTCCCTCATCAATCTACACACAATACCCCATAATGACAAAGCGAAAACAGGTTTTTAGAAATGTTTGCAGATGTATTAAAAATAAAAACAGATACCTTATTTACATAAGTATTCAGACCCTTTGCTATGAGACTCGAAATTGAGCTCAGGTGCATCCTGTTTCCATTGATCATCCTTGATGTTTCTACAACTTGATTGGAGTCCACCTGTGGTAAATTGATTGGACATGATTTGGAAGGGCACACACCTGTCTATACAGTGCATTCGGAAAGTATTCAGACCCCTTGACTTTTTCCAAATTTTGTTACGTTACAGCTTTATTCTGAAATTGATTCAATAGTTTTTTTCCCTCATCAATCTACACACAATACCCCATAATGACAAAGCAAAAACAGGTTTTTAGAAATGTTTGCTAATTTATTAAATATAAAAAACGGATTTCACATTTACATTAGTATTCAGACCCTTTACTCAGTACTTTGTTGAAGCACCTTTGGCAGCGATTACAGGCTCAAGTCTTCTTGGGTATGACGCTACAAGCATGGCACACCTGTATTTGGGGAGTTTCTCCCATTCTTCTCTGCAGAGCCTCTCAAGCTCTGTCAGGTTGGATGGGGAGTGTCTCTACAGAGATGTTCGATTGGGTTCAAGTCCGGGCTCTAGCTGGGCCACACAAGGACATTCAGAGACTTGTCCCGAAGCCACTCCTGCATTGTCTTGGCTGTGTGCTAAGGGTGATAGTCCTGTTGGAAGGTGAACCTTCGCCCCAGTCTGAGGTCCTGAGCGCTCTGGAGCAGGTTTTCATCAAGGATCTCTGTACTTTGCTCCATTCATCTTTCCCTCAAGCCTGACTAGTCTCCCAGTCCCTGCCGCTAAAAAACTTCCCCACAGCATGCTGCCACCTCAAGGATGATCAATGGAAACAGGATGTACCTGAGCTCAATTTTGAGTCTCAAAGCAAAGGGTCTGAATACTTATGTAAATAAGGTATGTTTTTTTATTTTTAATACATTTGCAAACATTTCTAAAAACCCGTTTTTGCTTTGTCGTTATGGGGTATTGTGTGTAGATTACTAATGGGGGGGGAAAAAACAATTTAATCAATTTTAGAATAAGGCTGTAACGTGACAAAATGTGGAAAAAGTGAAGGGGGCTGAATACTTTCCAAATGCACTGTATAACTATTTGTAATTTTTAAGTGTTTTTCATGGTTGCAACGGCGAGGGACTCGAATGCCACCGCAATTCAAGAACGACCCATTTGTTCTGAATAAGACCGTCTGATAAGTTACATGTTTTCTGTTGAGACTGCTCAGTCATTAGCTACGTTTCCATAAATCTGTCAAAAGATTTTCAAGCGAATATTCTAATATTCTCACAAATAGATATACATTTTATCTACAGCGGTGTGTTTCCATCAAACTGGCTTCTTGTGAATAAAAGGCTGTGCGTAATGACGTAGTGCACATAAAAGCTTTGTCGTGTAACTTTTCATTTACCAAATAAAAAACAGCTCTCTCTGTTTCCATCCCAACTCTGTCGATGGTTTTGGCACAAAACGTCTGTCTGCGATAAACAGCAAATTTGCCTGCTCTGGTCTTGGTACGTGCACTCTAGCCAACGGTTTGCAGATACAGTGAAGAGGGAACATGATGAGATTATGGATAACAGCAAGATAATGTCAATTGGCAGCCAAGCAGCGATCATCATGTCACCAGTATACAAATGAAGACCCCCGATATTTATTGGAAAGGAACATCAAGCCCATCACCGTGCACTTTCACCACCCTGTGAAGTTCATCAGTACTTATTTCATATACAGCTTAATAAACTCTACATGCTTTTCCAAGTCGTAGTGGGAGGAGCCCACAACATTGCTAAGGGTGACTGCAAGTTTACTGCGACATTATGTTTATTCTATCACCAAATGCACAAGAAAACATTTCCACTGCCATTTGTCGCATGATCTATTTCACCAACAACAACAACATATCCACAGCTGGCTAGCGTATTTAGTTCTGTCAACATTTACAACGTTTACCAACAATTATACTATTTCCATCAGGCCTGTCGTGTTTTTCTTTACCCAACAGTTATTTAACTCTCATAAAAATGGTTGGATGGAAACATGGTTTTTGATGATGCATCTTATTTGTGCAGGCTGAACCGAGCCAGCCAGACCTATTTCTTCCCCATCCATCTGACTGACCAGCTCCTGCCCAGTGCAGTGTTCTACGCCACGGTTGGACCGCTCCTCTTCTACCTCGCTATCCAGAGACTCATCATCAGGCCCTACGTGCATCTCCAGCAGGAACAGTAAGACTGCCCACTTATCTACAGTTAATGTTAAAGTCTGTGTCACTCTGACAGTATTTCAACAGGTCAAAATGCGTACATACATACTGCATTCTGTCAACCTACATAAAACACAGAATGGATAGTGTGTGATGGCCTTACAGCTTCCTAGCTTGGCTTTACTATAGAAGTAGTAGTAAACAAATTGCATGCAATGAAATCTTGGGAAGCTCTGCTAATTATTCCATTATTCTTCTCCACTGTATAGGGACCTGGAGAAGCACCGGGAGAGTTCAGCCTCAGACATTGCTAGGAAAAGGCAGGAGGCAGAATCTGCTGTGAGTGCACAATGTTTCCTTATAGACATACAGAAACAATGTCTCCTCATAGACGTACATAATGTATATTGGTGTCAAGCAAACACACATTTCTTACACATGATTAAAACACTAGGAGTAGATGCTCTATTGGTCTCTTTTTTTGTGTGTGAATTTTAGCAACTTGATCTGACATCTCTCTTTCCTTCTGAAGGTTTTGCTAATGCAGGAGTCTGTGCGCAGGATCATTGAAACTGAGGAATCCAGAATGGGTAAGTAAATGGGATTCTGTCAGCACCAGAAGTGATCAGTATAAGAAGACATTAGAAAATATATAAAACTAGTTGATTGACTCAACATGCTGACGGGATGTTATTTCCTGGATCAGGTCTCATCATCCTCAACGCTTGGTACGGCAAGTTTGTGACCGACAACAGTCGGAGGCATGAGAGGGCAAAGGTCATTGATGTGTCTGTTCCACTGCAATGCCTGGTGAAGGACTCCAAGCTCATCCTCACAGAGGCTACAAAGGTATACAGCTAGTTACTGGACTAACATAGCTCAGTTGCCCTGAATAGCTGAATACATAAATTCCCTTTTTTTGCTAAATGTCAGTTGAGTAATTTGTCAATTCAAATTTTTCAGAGTATGATGCTGATCATGGTACTGATAATGCTACTGCAATTGTGTGGTTACAGAAACTCACCTTGAAACTATAAACCGCCTTAGGCTTAGAAAGTAATGTTGACAGGTCTGTGATGACTGATGTTGTTATTGTGTTCTCCCAGACTGGACTACCTGGGTTCTATGACCCCTGTGTGGGAGAGGAGAAGAGCCTGAAAGTCCTGTATCAGTTCCGGGGAGTGATGCATCAAGTCCTCTCCCCTGACGGGGAAGCACTCAGGATACCAAAACAATGTAGGTAGCCTTACCAATGTGTCTGCTCAACTAAATCAGTTACATTTCTTAAAATAGTGTATTTGTATTCAAGATTTTCAATTGAATGTGTTTCATAGATTTGTTCTTGATTTTGTTATTTCTTTTTTACCTCATGCAGCTCACAGGATTGATGCTGACACCTAGGAGCCTATTTTCTGGACCAAATGGGACATGACACAACATTCAACTGATAGTTTGACAATGGATGGACAGACTCGTATTTACTCATTGTGCCCTAAAAAGTCATGCATATCCACCCTCATTATGTTGTCTATCTAATTATGCAGATGAGGAGACATGTCAGAAACTTACTCAGCAGGGGTTGCCCTTTTGAATTAAATTCAGTCTGTCTAAATTCACTCAGAAAATGGGATGGTCATAATCTCGCTTTCCTCAGCCTTTAGTAGTCTATGGATTTTTAAAGTACTCCCCTTTCAGGTATGGCTTGTAATGTCGGACTCAGTACTGTACTAACACTGCAGTGCCTATGTGACCCTCTTGAAGGTATGAATGCACCTCTGTATATGCCATATTATTAAAGTCAATATTTTCCAAGCTGCAATAATCCATTTGGGAAATTGAGCTTGAAACAATATTAACCTCATTTTTTATTAAACTAACTAATGGCCTTTCTGAAATGTAAATAATGATACGAGTATAAGGATTATTGGCCTGCACATTTGTACAAAATGATCAAATATTTGTCAAAAGATAAACCCAAAGATGATTGGAAGTGTACCCCACCTTTTGTATGGTTTGTGCTGTCAAGAGATCAATGGATCTACTGACATGATTGCCCAATAAGCCTATGTCATCTGGGTGTGCTGTGCCTGACAGTCAGCCTTGTACTATTCACTGACCTATCTTCCTTCTCATGCAGTATAAAATCACACTCTGATAACATGAAATACTGTACTTGGAAGTACAGAAAATAACAGGGACCAGGTGTAGGCCTATGTTCAGTTATGTAATTTGAGTGGTTTATTGTTGACATTTACAACTAATTCACTGTAGTCCCAAGTTTTAGGGTAACTTGACAGATGGGAATATATTAGGAAAAATAATGTGTTCATGAAATGCCATTTTATATACACTGCTCAAAAAAATAAAGGGAACACTAAAATAACACATCCTAGATCTGAATGAATGAAATAATCTTATTAAATACTTTTTTCTTTACATAGTTGAATGTGCTGACAACAAAATCACACAAAAATTATCAATGGAAATCAAATGTATCAACCCATGGAGGTCTGGATTTGGAGTCACCCTCAAAATTAAAGTGGAAAACCACACTACAGGCTGATCCAACTTTGATGTAATGTCCTTAAAACAAGTCAAAATGAGGCTCAGTAGTGTGTGTGGCCTCCACGTGCCTGTATGACCTCCCTACAACGCCTGGGCATGCTCCTGATGAGGTGGCGCCAACTCCTGGACAGTCTGTGGTGCAACGTGGCGTTGGTGGATGGAGCGAGACATGATGTCCCAGATGTGCTCAATTGGAATCAGGTCTGGGGAACGGGCGGGCCAGTCCATAGCATCAATGCCTTCCTCTTGCAGGAACTGCTGACACACTCCAGCCACATGAGGTCTAGCATTGTCTTACATTAGGAGGAACCCATCTCGGTACCTAATGGCAGTCAGGCTACCTCTGGCGAGCACATGGAGGGCTGAGCGGCCCCCCAAAGAAATGCCACCCCACACCATGACTGACCCACCGCCAAACCGGTCATGCTGGAGGATGTTGCAGGCAGCAGAACATTCTCCACGGCGTCTCCAGACTCTGTCACGTCTGTCACATGTGCTCAGTGTGAACCTGCTTTCATCTGCACAGGGTGCCAGTGGCGAATTTGCCAATCTTGGTGTTCTCTGGCAAATGCCAAACGTCCTGCACGGTGTTGGGCTGTAAGCACAACCCCCACCTGTGGACGTCGGGCCCTCATACCACCCTCATGGAGTCTGTTTCTGACCGTTTGAGCAGACACATGCACATTTGTGGCCTGCTGGAGGTCATTTTGCAGGGCTCTGGCAGTGCTCCTCCTGCTCCTCCTTGCACAAAGGCGGAGGTAGCAGTCCTGCTGCTGGGTTGTTGCCCTCCTACGGCCTCCTCCACGTCTCCTGATGTACTGGCCTGTCTCCTGGTAGCGCATCCATGCTCTGGACACTACACTGACAGACACAGCAAACCTTCTTGCCACAGCTCGCATTGATGTGCCATCCTGGATGAGCTGCACTACCTGAACCACTTGTGTGGGTTGTAGACTCCGTCTCATGCTACCACTAGAGTGAAAGCACCGCCAGCATTCAAAAGTGACCAAAACATCAGCCAGGAAGCATAGGAACTGAGAAGTGGTCTGTGGTCACCACCTGCAGGACCACTTCTTTATTGGGGGTGTCTTGCTAATTGCCTATAATTTCCACCTGTTGTCTATTCCATTTGCATAACAGCATGTGAAATGTATTGTCAATCAGTGTTGCTTCCTAAGTGGACAGTTTGATTTCACAGAAGTGTGATTGACTTGGAGTTACATTGTGTTGTTTAAGTGTTCCCTTAATTTTTTTGAGCAGTGTATATATACACTACCGGTCAAAAGTTTTAGAACACCTACTCATTCAAGGGTTTTTCTTTATTTGTACTATTTTCTACATTGTAGAATAATAGTGAAGACCTCAAAACTATGACATAACACATATGGAATCATGTAGTAACCAAAAAAAGTGTTAAACAAATCAAAATATATTTTATATTTGAGATTCTTCAAAAAGCCACCCTTTGCCTTGATGACAGCTTTGCACACTCTTTGTATTCTCTCAACCAGATTTGAGGTAGTCACCTGGAATGCATTTCAATTAACAGGTGTGCCTTCTTAAAAGATAATTTGTGGAATTTCTGTCCTCAATGCGTTTGAGCCAGAAAATAGTAAAAATAATAGTAAAATGAGTAGGTGTTCTAAAACCTTTGACCGGTAGTGTATATATATCTATATCTTTGAAAAAACATTGGTTCGGTTTGTAAATGCCTGCATGCGCAAAGCTTGTTGACATGTCAATGAAATATTTTCAAAACTTCATTTGTGTCTCTTAGAATCCTTGATAGATGTAAATTCAGGACATGAAAACTTAGTCCAGGAAGGTCCCTGTAAACTCTTGGAAAAGTGTATTATCCAAATAATGATTTTGCACATGGCAGCAAGATTGAACAGTCTGCAAAGCTTTCCAAATTAAATATTTTACAATCATGGGCTAAAATGAGATTTGAAAAATCTGAAGATCACTTTTTAATCTTCAAAACTGTTTTCAGAAGAGGATCAGCAAATTCATTTTTTTACTCATTGTGCCAATGCAAAATGGCTTTCCAATAAAACCAATGTCAATTAATGTGTCAGCTGAAATCATTCACATATCTGCTCTGTACACTGGGCCTTATAGATCTTTCACCAGCAGCACTGGCCAGATTCTGCCAGCAGCGTAGACTCAACAACTCAGCCCGTGCTGCCTTCAATTCTAGCCTCCTCTTGTTGATTAGCTGGCTCTTCATTTGTAACCTTCTGTTGAGCCATTTGTTGGCCTCCAAGGATTTGAAGAGTCAGGCCTTCGCTGCACACAGCGAGTAACTCTGATCGAAGACGCCATTCCATTTGCGCCATTCCGGACATTATTATGAGCCTCCACATTCATAAGATACCTAATTTTGGAAAACCTAGGAATCCAAAATATGTTTTTTCCGGTTGCGCAAGCTGCTGAGACAATCCAGACTGAAATGAAGCGAGCAGATTACCATGTGTTTCTTTGGATAAAAGTAATCGACATACAGTGGGGGAAAAAAGTATTTAGTCAGCCACCAATTGTGCAAGTTCTCCCACTTAAAAAGATGAGAGAGGCCTGTAATTTTCATCATAGGTACACGTCAACTATGACAGACAAAATGAGAAAAAACTATCCAGAAAATCACATTGTAGGATTTGTTATTAATTTATTTGCAAATTATGGTGGAAAATAAGTATTTGGTCAATAACAAAAGTTTCTCAATACTTTGTTATATACCCTTTGTTGGCAATGACACAGGTCAAACGTTTTCTGTAAGTCTTCGCAAGGTTTTCACACACTGTTGCTGGTATTTTGGCCCATTCCTCCATGCAGATCTCCTCTAGAGCAGTGATGTTTTGGGGCTGTCGCTGGGCAACACGGACTTTCAACTCCCTCCAAAGATTTTCTATGGGGTTGAGATCTGGAGACTGGCTAGGCCACTCCAGGACCTTGAAATGCTTCTTACGAAGCCACTCCTTCGTTGCCCGGGCGGTGTGTTTGGGATCATTGTCATGCTGAAAGACCCAGCCACGTTTCATCTTCAATGCCCTTGCTGATGGAAGGAGGTTTTCACTCAAAATCTCACGATACATGGCCCCATTCATTCTTTCCTTTACACGGATCAGTCGTCCTGGTCCCTTTGCAGAAAAACAGCCCCAAAGCATGATGTTTCCACCCCAATGCTTCACAGTAGGTATGGTGTTCTTTGGATGCAACTCAGCATTCTTTGTCCTCCAAACACGACGAGTTGAGTTTTTACCAAAAAGTTCTATTTTGGTTTCATCTGACCATATGACATTCTCCCAATCCTCTTCTGGATCATCCAAATGCACTCTAGCAAACTTCAGACGGGCCTGGACATGTACTGGCTTAAGCAGGGGGACACGTCTGTCACTGCAGGATTTGAGTCCCTGGCGGCGTAGTGTGTTACTGATGGTAGGCTTTGTTACTTTGGTCCCAGCTCTCTGCAGGTCATTCACTAGGTCCCCCCGTGTGGTTCTGGGATTTTTGCTCACCGTTCTTGTGATCATTTTGACCCCACGGGGTGAGATCTTGCGTGGAGCCCCAGATCGAGGGAGATTATCAGTGGTCTTGTATGTCTTCCATTTCCTAATAATTGCTCCCACAGTTGATTTCTTCAAACCAAGCTGCTTACCTATTGCAGATTCAGTCTTCCCAGCCTGGTGCAGGTCTACAATTTTGTTTCTGGTGTCCTTTGACAGCTCTTTGGTCTTGGCCATAGTGGAGTTTGGAGTGTGACTGTTTGAGGTTGTGGACAGGTGTCTTTTATACTGATAACAAGTTCAAACAGGTGCCATTAATACAGGTAACGAGTGGAGGACAGAGGAGCCTCTTAAAGAAGAAGTTACAGGTCTGTGAGAGCCAGAAATCTTGCTTGTTTGTAGGTGACCAAATACTTATTTTCCACCATAATTTGCAAATAAATTCATTAAAAATCCTACAATGTCAATTTGTCTGTCATAGTTGACGTGTACCTATGATGAAAATTACAGGCCTCTCTCATCTTTTTAAGTGGGAGAACTTGCACAATTGGTGGCTGACTAAATACTTTTTTCCCCACTGTATAATCTCCCACCATAATAATAGAGTAACATATTCCTTGCAGGGTTGATAATCTATTATATATATTGTCAAAGAAGTGTGGATCATCATTATTTGGTCCGTAAAGGTTAATGAGCCATACAGTGAGGGAAAAAAGTATTTGATCCCCTGCTGATTTTGTACGTTTGCCCACTGACAAAGAAATGATCAGTCTATAATTTTAATGGTAGGTTTATTTGAACAGTGAGAGACAGAATAACAACAAAAACATCCAGAAAAACGCATGTCAAAAATGTTATAAATTGATTTACATTTTAATGAGGGAAATAAGTGTTTGACCCCCTCTCAATCAGAAGGATTTCTGGCTCCCAGGTGTCTTTTATACAGGTAACGAGCTGAGATTAGGAGCACACTCTTAAAGGGAGTGCTCCTAATCTCAGTTTGTTACCTGTATAAAAGACACCTGTCCACAGAAGCAATCAATCAATCAGATTCCAAACTCTCCACCATGGCCAAGCCAAAGAGCTCTCCAAGGATGTCAGGGACAAGATTGTAGACCTACACAAGGCTGGAATGGGCTACAAGACCATCGCCAAGCAGCTTGGTGAGAAGGTGACAACAGTTGGTGCGATTATTCGCAAATGGAAGAAACACAAAATAACTGTCAATCTCCCTTGGCCTGGGGCTCCATGCAAAATCTCACCTTGTAGAGTTGCAATGATCATGAGAACGGTGAGGAATCAGCCCAGAACTACACGGGAGGATCTTGTCAATGATCTCAAGGCAGCTGGGACCATAGTCACCAAGAAAACAATTGGTAACACACTACGCCGTGAAGGACTGAAATCCTGCAGCGCCCGCAAGGTCCCCCTGCTCAAGAAAGCACATATACATGCCCGTCTGAAGTTTGCCAATGAACATCTGAATGATTCAGAGGAGAACTGGGTGAAAGTGTTGTGGTCAGATAAGACCAAAATGGAGCTCTTTGGCATCAACTCAACTCGCCGTGTTTGGAGGAGGAGGAATGCTGCCTATGACCCCAAGAACACCATCCCCACCATCAAACATGGAGGTGGAAACATTATGCTTTGGGGGTGTTTTTCTGCTAAGGGGACAGGACAACTTCACCGCATCAAAGGGACGATGGAATGGGCCATGTACCGTCAAATCTTGGGTGAGAACCTCCTTAACTCAGCCAGGGCATTGAAAATGGGTCGTGGATGGGTATTCCAGCATGACAATGACCCAAAACACACAGCCAAGGCAACAAAGGAGTGGCTCAAGAAGAAGCACATTAAGGTCCTGGAGTGGCCTAGCCAGTCTCCAGACCTTAATCCCATAGAAAAGCTGTGGAGGGAGCTGAAGGTTTGAGTTGTCAAACGTCAGCCTCGAAACCTTAATGACTTGCAGAAGATCTGCAAGGCGGAGTGGGACAAAATCCCTCCTGAGATGTGTGCAAACCTGGTGGCCAACTATAAGAAACGTCTGACCTCTGTGATTGCCAACAAGGGTTTTGCCACCAAGTACTAAGTCATGTTTTGCAGAGGGGTCAAATACTTATTTCCCTCATTAAAATGCAAATCAATTTATAACATTTTTGACATGTGTTTTTCTGGGTTAAGTTGTTGTTATTCTGTCTCTCACTGTTCAAATAAACCTACCATTAAAATTATAGACTGATCATGTCTTTGTCAGTGGGCTAAAGTACAAAATCAGCAGGGGATCAAATACTTTTTTCCCTCACTGTATATATATATATATATATATATATATATATATATATATATATATTCAAATATCTTGCATATCTTAATTTCCATCATTATCAATGAATATGCATAATAATGTCGGCAGTTCATGCGAAGGATTGTTACCTATAACCCGGATTGCCATTGTATTACATTACATTTTTGTCAAGCAATTATTATTTTAGCAAACAATTATTGTGGTTCATCCTATATTCTCCCTAACATCCTTACCCCCTTCCAACAGATGTGGGATACACACACACACACACACACATACTTTAACACACTCAACCCCTTTCCTCCACTATCAACCATAAGCTCAGATGCTCAACGGTTGTTACATCCCAGAGCCCAACTCAAGAAAGGACCTGATTTACGAATTCATATACAGTTACTGCTGTTTGAGAAAGCGTGCAAGATTGAGCAAAAATGGACAAAAATTTGAGATTTGATTAACCTATGTCAAGTCCTAGGTGATGGCGATCAGATCCACCCTCTTCCCCTGAGACACCACCACTCTGGTCCCCCGTTGTAACCATTTTTCCTAAGCATCTCCGTGCAGTCAGACCTTTGATTATTTTGTGCCACCAGGGCCACAATAATATGCCCCCTCTCTGATTGTCCGAGTGTGACCCCCTCCCCATGGGTTACTGCAGCTAGTGTTGCCAGCACTGCCACTACCTGGGTGGGGGTACCCCACCGGAATCCCCACCGGCTAGGAACAAGGTCATCAAGGTTCTCATTAGCAGCTTTGAGAATTTCCTTGTATATTATGCTCTCCCATCAGGGGGCTCTGGCTTTGTAGGACCAACCCTGCCAGGCAGGCTCAGAATCTTGAGGGGGCGGTGCTGCTCTAGTAGTCTCTGACCGCATTTATCTTTCTGTTTTGGCTGCATATAGGCAACTTACAGCAGGGCCATAAAACAGATGGGGACTTCTCTTTGGTGTATGGGTCGCTCAGGTGGGTGTCTAGGATATAGGGTTATGGACCGTTCCATCACGATAGGACAATAAAAAAATAGATTAGATGTATACTTTCTTTTAAAATGTATATCCCTCATCTGCACAAAATTGAAAGCTCTCTCTCACAACCCCTTCCCCAAACTGTTGCCACAAAGATGGAAGCACACAATCGTCTAGAATACATTGTATGCTGTAGCGTTAGGATTTCCCTTCACTGGAACTCAGGGGCCTAGCCCGAACCATGAAAAACAGCCACAGACCATTATTCCTCCTCCACCAAACTTTACAGTTGGCACTATACATTCAGGCAGGTAGCGTTCTCCTGGCATCCGCCAAACCCAGATTCGTCCGTCGGACTGCAAGATGGTGAAGTGTGATTCATCACTCCAGAGAACGCATTTCCACTGCTCCAGAGTCCAATGGCGGCGAGCTTTACACTACTCCAGCCGACGCTTGGCATTGCGCATGGTGATCTTAGGCTTGTGTGCGGCTGCTCGGCCATAGAAACCCATTTCATGAAGCTGCAGACTAACAGTTCTTGTGCTGACGTTGCTTCCAGAGGCAGTTTGGAACTCGGTAGTGAGTGTTGCAACCGAGGAGAGACGATTTTTACGCGCTTCAGCACTCAACGGTCCCGTTTTGTGAGCTTGTTACATTTACATCATTTAGCAGACACTCTTATCCAGAGCGACTAGAGCTTCCTAGGGTTAGAGGCAGAGGCTTGAAATTTAGAGTGGTAGAAAGTGGCTTTAGCAGCGGAAACAGAGGAAGAGAATGTAGAGAGGAGGGAGTGAAAAGATGACAGGTCCGTAGGGAGTCTAGTTTTCCTCCATTTCCAATCGGCTGCCCAGAGCCCTCTTCTGTGAGCTCGCAATGAATCGTCAAGCCACGGAGCAGGAGGGGAGGACCGAGCCGGCCGGGAGGATAGGGGACATAGAGAGTCAAAAGATGCAGAAAGGGAGGAGAGGAGGTTTGAGGAGGCAGAATCAGGAGATCGGAGGGAGAAGGATTGAGCAGAGGGAAGAGATGATAGGATGGAAGAGGAGAGAGTAGCGGGAGAGAAAGAGCGAAGGTTGCGACGGCACATTACCATCTGAGTAGGGGCAGAGTGAGTAGTGTTGGAGGAGAGCGAGAGAGAAAAGGATACAAAGTAGTGGTCGGAGACTTGGAGGGGAGTTGCAGTGAGATTAGAGAAGAACAGCATCTAGTAAAGATGAGGTCAAGCGTATTGCCTGCCTTGTGAGTAGGGGGGGACGGTGAGAGGGTGAGGTCAAAAGAGGAAAGGAGTGGAAAGAAGGAGGCAGAGAGAAATGAGTCAAAGGCAGACGTAGAGAGGTTAAAGTCACCCAGAACTGTGAGGGGTGAGCCATCCTCAGGAAAGGAACTTGTCAAGCTCATTGATGAACTCTCCAAGGGAACCTGGAGGGCGATAAATGACAAGGATGTTAAGCTTGAATGGACTAGTGACTGTGACAGCATGGAATTCAAATGAGGAGATAGTCAGATGGGTCAGGGGAAAAAGAGAGAATGTCCACTTGGGAGAGATGAGGATTCCTGTGCCACCGCCACGCTGACCAGATGCTCTCGGGGTATGCGAGAACACATGGTCAGATGAGGAAAGAGCAGTAGGAGTAGCAGTGTTTTCTGTGGTAATCCATGTTTCCATCAGCGCAAAGAAGTCGAGGGACTGGAGGGTAGCATAGGCTGAGATGAACTCTGCCTTGTTGGCCGCAGAACGGCAGTTTCAGAGGCTGCAGGAGACCTGGAACTCCACGTGGGTCGTGCGCGCAGGGACCACCAGATTAGAGTGGCAGCAGCCACGCGGTGTGAAGCGTTTGTATGGCCTGTGCAGAGAGGAGAGAACAGGGATAGACAGACACATAGTTGACAGGCTACAGGAATAGGCTACAATAATGCAAAGGAGATCGGAATGAAATGAACTAAACATCTGGGAAAGCGAGAGAGTGGGGCCTCTCTCACTTACGTGTCACTGAAACACTCAAATATAACTCTCCCAACTTCCAAAATGTTGTAAACTACAGCGGTTCAATGTTTTCTAGGAATAGACTCTAACTTAGTTTATTCAGCTAGCTAACTTGGTACAGTATTCTTCCGTGAAAACCGTCCAGGGCACCGAATCCTATGACCCCATAGCCAACTAGCATGCCAGCCTCCAATAACACGGTTTAGCACCAATACTCGGTTACAACAAACCACCAGTGTGTTAACACGCCAAACAGATCATTTGTGTCCGTGTCTAACGTTGTGTAAAGCTTTGGGTTAGTTTTGACAGTTTGAGTGAGTACGTTGTCAACTTATTCAGACAGTTAGTTAGCTAGAATAGTTAGCATACTAGCTAGCCATTGCTCTCTGCCAACGAACCAACCCCTCCTCCCACGGCACGAAACACACAGAGAGAGCCAAGCTAACGTTAACTAGTCACCCATGTCCCGAATTCCCTTGAACGACTCTGGTTACCAGTATGTAAAAACAAAACAAAAATAAATGTAGGTTATAACTTACCCTTAGTAGCTACTGTTAGCCAGTTAAGTGCAAAGCTAGCCACTGAATCGATTCAGCCAGTTCGCGTCTGTCCCAACGGAGAGAAAGCGTCTCCAAATATTACAGCTAGGTCGTTCCAGCTATTGTTTAGTTAGCTATCCAGGTAGCAATAAGCTAGCTACATTTCGAGTACAGTAGCTACTAACTACCTAACATTAACGCTTCCGATAATGAGGTTAGAAAAACAGCTGAATGGTAGGTAGCTAGCTGGCATAATTAAAGGTACTCTTAAGCGTGAAATAACATTGGAAACAACTATCCACAGTTGCTAATAGTTACCAGTAGCTACCCGCTAGCTAGCTAGCTAGCTTTATTGGTCCAGCTAGTGGGTTAGCTAGCCTCGTGCTTCACCGGGCTCAGCCGAATACAATACTTACCTACAATAATTACCTACAATAACCTACAATAACTACCTAGATAAACTACCTACAATACCTAACTACAATACCTACCTACAATCTAAATACATGGTTTAAGCTTTACTCGACACCATATAAGAAGCCAAGCTTACCTCCTGCTAGAGAAACACAATCCAGAATCGGCTTCCTATTTCGCAACAAAGCCTCCTTCACTCATGCTGCCAAACATGCCCTCGTAAAACTGACTATCCTACCGATCCTTGACTTCGGCGATGTCATTTACAAAATAGCCTCCAACACTCTACTCAGCAAATTGGATGTAGTCTATCACAGTGCCATCCGTTTTGTCACCAAAGCTTGTGTGGCCTAGACTTTTCCACTTCACAATAACAGCACTTACAGTTGACCAGGGCAGCTCTAGCAGGGCAGAAATCTGATGAATGGACTTGTTGGAAAGGTGGCATTCTATGACGGTGCCACGTTAAAAGTCACTGACCTCTTCAGTAAGGCCATTCTACTGACAATGTTTGTCTATGGAGACTGCATGGCTATGTGCTCGATTTTATACACCTGTCAGCAACGTATGTGTCTCAAATAGCCGAATCCATCAATTTGAAGGGGTGTCCACATACTTTTGTATACAGTATATATACAGTAATTGCATTGGTGACTATTTTTTTCAATGGTAAACGGCCTGAGTGAGCTATCTTTATTTATCCACCATCTTTGATCATACGTAACATGCAGGGTGCATTTGTAAATTCCCCTCTCGTGCTCTGGCAACTTCGGACCCTCATAGACCATCTCTGTTTGTAGAAATGTTTTATGAAATGAGTCTGTCTCCAAGACCAAAGGTTAAAAAACAGTGGTTGATTAAACAATGCTATCTATTTCAGACCCATGTTCAGGGATGGAGGAAGCGGAAGCACTGTTTGAGTCGGATGGTGCATTGAGTAAAGTTAATGAAAATTAGTGGAACATTTGCATTGAAGAAAGGAGCAAAACGGGCTAAAGTTGTAAATGAAGATAGGCCTCGGTCTAATAATGCCTCGTTCCTTGTTGGAGTATGGTTCATGGATAAGAATGTGTTTTTGGGAGATACATTTGCGGTCAGGGAAATTTATGTTTTATTTATTTATTTTATTTAATCTTTATTTAACTAGGCAAGTCAGTTAAGAACAAATTCTTATTTACAATGATGGCCTACCAAAAGGCAAAAGGCCTCCTGCGGGGACTGGGGCTGGGATAAAAATAAAATAAAAAATACATGGTCCTCTGTAGCTCAGCTGGTAGAGCACGGCGCTTGTAACGCCAAGGTAGTGGGTTCGATCCCCGGGACCACCCAAACACAAAAAAAGAATTATGCACGCACGACTGTAAGTCGCTTTGGATAAAAGCGTCTGTTAAATGGCATATTATTATAAATGGCATATTACATAAGACAAAACACACATCACGACAAGAGAGACACCACAACACTACATAAAGAGAGACCTAAGACAACACCATAGCATGGCAGCAACACAACATGACAACAACATGGTAGCAGCCCAAAACATGGTACAAACATTATTGGGCACAGACAACAGTACAAAGGGCAAGAAGGTAGAGACAACAATACATCACACGAAGCAGCCATAACTGTGTGGAGGATGCACTGGGAAAGGTGGTGTCAATCAAAGTGACCAGGAGTGGTATAGTGTTGATTTATTGTATGTCATATAACAAAAGGAAAGTGCATTGTGTCTCTGGGAATTATCAGAGTATGTAGTAGAAAGCTTAGATTTTCTGAATAGGGCACTGGTAAAAGGTGTCTTCTCTGGCATCGCGGTGGAAATTGAGGCTGAAAATCTAAAGTACCACGTACCAGGAGAAGTGGATGCACATGGATTTAACCATATGGTGAATAGAAGGAAAGAGGAAAGCCTATTGGTGCTATTGCTATTTGATGAAGAGTCTCTTCCGACACATGTAAAGCACGGTGCTGCAATTGTGGTGGGAACCACATTCCCGAGTTCTTGGTGTGCGCTGTAAGGGTGAAGGAGGTCGAAGTAGCAAGAATCCGGGCTGTCCATCAGGTCTCCTATGCAGAGGCAGTGCAAATACAGTGGGGAGAACAAGTATTTGATACACTGCCGATTTTGCAGGTTTTCCTACTTACAAAGCATGTAGAGGTCTGTAATTTTTATCATAGGTACACTTCAACTGTGAGAGACGGAATCTAGAACAAAAATCCAGAAAATAACATTGTATGATTTTTAAGTTATTAATTTGCATTTTATTGCATGACATAAGTATTTGATCACCTAATAACCAGTAAGAATTCCGGCTCTCACAGACCTGTTAGTTTTTCTTTAAGAAGCCCTCCTGTTCTCCACTCATTACCTGTATTAACTGCACATGTTTGAACTCGTTACCTGTATAAAAGACACCTGTCCACACACTCAATCAAACAGACTCCAACCTCTCCACAATGGCCAAGACCAGAGAGCTGTGTAAGGACATCAGGGATAAAATTGTAGACCTGCACAAGGCTGGGATGGGCTACAGGACAATAGGTAAGCAGCTTGGTGAGAAGGCAACAACTGTTGGCGCAATTATTAGAAAATGGAAGAAGTTCAAGATGACGGTCAATCACCCTCGGTCTGGGGCTCCATGCAAGATCTCACCTCGTGGGGCATCAATGATCATGAGGAAGGTGAGGGATCAGCCCAGAACTACACGGCAGGACCTGGTCAATGACCTGAAGAGAGCTGGGACCACAGTCTCAAAGAAAACCATTAGTAACACACTACGCCTTCATGGATTAAAATCCTGCAGCGCACGCAAGGTCCCCCTGCTCAAACCAGCGCATGTCCAGGCCCGTCTGAAGTTTGCCAATGACCATCTGGATGATCCAGAGGAGGAATGGGAGAAGGTCATGTGGTCTGATAAGACAAAAATAGAGCTTTTTGGTCTAAACTCCACTCGCCGTGTTTGGAGGAAGAAGAAAGATGAGTACAACCCCAAGAACACCATCCCAACCGTGAAGCATGGAGGTGGAAACATCATTCTTTGGGGATGGTTTTCTGCAAAGGGGACAGGACGACTGCACCGTATTGAGGGGAGGATGGATGGGGCCATGTATCGCGAGATCTTGGCCAACAACCTCCTTCCCTCAGTAAGAGCATTGAAGATGGGTCGTGGCTGGGTCTTCCAGCATGACAACGACAAGAAACGCGCAGCCAGGGCAACTAAGGAGTGGCTCCGTAAGAAGCATCTCAAGGTCCTGGAGTGGCCTAGCCAGTCTCCAGACCTGAACCCAATAGAAAATCTTTGGAGGGAGCTGAAAGTCCGTATTGCCCAGCGACAGCCCCGAAACCTGAAGGATCTGGAGAAGGTCTGCATGGAGGAGTGGGCCAAAATCCCTGCTGCAGTGTGTGCAAACCTGGTCAAGACCTACAGGAAACTTATGATCTCTGTAATTGCAAACAAAGGTTTCTGTACCAAATATTAAGTTCTGCTTTTCTGATGTATCAAATACTTATGTCATGCAATAAAATGCAAATTAATTACTTAAAAATCATACAATGTGATTTTCTGGATTTTTGTTTTAGATTCCGTATCTCACAGTTGAAGTGTACCTATGATAAAAAATTACAGACCTCTACATGCTTTGTAAGTAGGAAAACCTGCAAAATCGGCAGTGTATCAAATACTTGTTCTCCCCACTGTAGCTGAAGGAGCAAGTGCAAATGAGGAAGAAATTGCAGAAAGTGTTGTTCATCAGTTGAGGGATCCTGAAGTACTGATAGTGAAGGTGGATTTTGTTGTGTTTATTGCGCAGGTGATAAATTGTGTCAAACAAGAAATGGAAGAAACTTGACATAATTGTGAATGCAGCAAAAAGGTTTTTGTATCTCCAGGACTTTATGGCTGAAACATTGCAGGGAATAGAGAGCAATAGTTATGGCGTCTTTTTGTCAGCACTAACTCCGCCATGGTTCATTGAACAAAGCCTATTGTAAAATGAATGGAGTTTTTATAGGGTTTTCGGATAAATGCCAAAAATAAGGTCTGTGGTAAACATACGTTTTGTTCTATGAGATAATCATCATCAGCTAACGTCACTTTTTGTGAATTTTGAAGCATTTATGTAATTTTAAAAAGCACATAAAGGCTTCATAATTCATAAAGGTCATGTTAACTGACTGATATTATCTCATAGAACAAAACGTATAAGCCTGTGTTAACCTCAGACCTTATTTTCGGTGTTTATCCCAAAACCCTATTCTTTCCCCATTCATTTTCGCCATAGGAATGTCTGAACGAACCAGAGATAACTCATTTCCGGGTTTTAAGACTACAAGCTGGCGAGCTCTATACCAAAGACAGTACATTATGAAGATAAGCTAAAACTGCTTCTCCAATAGAAATCCCGATCACACTTGTAGCCGATGTCATGGCGACGTTGGCTAACTAAGGGTGTTTTTACATATAGTGCTCTTTAAAATAACCGATCTCAGTCCTCTTTAAAGTGAACTCTGGGGTAAAAAAAAAGCTAAAGAACTCAGTTCTCTTTGAATTCACACTGCCCTTGCCTTTGAATGAGGACTCAGTTATTTTGCCAGTCCACTTCATCTATTTTATTGTCCGAGTCCTCTTTGCATTCACATTGCTATGTTTAGAATGGAACCTAGATCTTTTTCCAACATTCACTCAATGCACTCTGGGTTTTCACAAAGTGCAGGACAAGCCATTCCATCAAAACGTGTTATCGGACAGCTATACAGTATATACCTACTTACATTTTGGGAACCGGACCGAGAAATTCAAGTCAACCGAACTCGGACCTAGGAATTCAAGTGAACCCTGAACATGGTCTCAGTTCGGTTCGCTTCGGGGGCTCTTTTGAGGGGTCTGAATTCCTTTGGAGTGTTCACACTGGGCAAAAAAATCTAGCAAACCCGTTCATCAACATTGTCTGAAAGGGACCAAGTGTGAAAACACCCTAAACTCATGTGGAAAAACATGTAATCAGGTCTAACGGTCATCTCGCGCCGAACTGTGCATGTGCAGGCCGTCAAATCAAAGGCACTCCCTCGATATAAAGTTGTTTTTGAAGAAAATTATAACCTGTCAATTGTCACTTTCACGAGGTTGGAGTAATAACATGTTCAACTACTTAAGACATTGGCTCGAATCTAGGTTGTGCCTTTAGATTTGAGAAAATTAACAACTAATGAATAATTTTTCACTGTTTGGTCTGTTTCACAAGCATTCCTTGAAGTGTCCCGATGTAGCGCCTCTGGGTTTGCGCCTCGTTCACACCAAAAGTAAATTGCGTTTTGGTACACCAGAAGTACATTCAAATCCAATATAACGTTCCGTTTCAGTGGCAGTTGCATTGAGTTCTGTGTGGTGCATCCGTTGGATTAATAGAACGTATGCCTCAAACTGTATGTGTAGACGTCTTGACAGAAATGGTAGCAGAAAGTGAATATTTAACTTTTGTTGCATACATATCCAGATGATGCTGCTTACCATTTTGCGCAGAAACACTGTCGGTGTGATTGAGGCGTTAGAAACTTGTGTCTACTGTCCGAAGGTGCGCTTCCCTCTCAGGCTCCAGAGCCTGTAGGGATCAGAGTTTGTTGAATATGTTTTTTTTTTCAGCCTTTCCCTTGTTCCCCAGTTTTCACCTCACAGTAGGTGGCGGCATTGTACCTTTAACATATGTTTTCGGACTGCCATAATACCATAGACGACGAAGAAGAAGTGCTACCAAAGATATTTAGAACTAACCCAAGATAGTTAATCTGTGTCGTTTACAGTGAGAACAAATTAAGCATAGTTGGCAGAACAAGCAAGGAGCTGGCGAGATCCGATTGGCGCGTTGTAGCATATATCCATTAGGGAACGCCTCCTCTTTGAAGTGCGCGTGTGCACAAACTCAATTCGACCTTGCACTCCTAAACAACGCATTTTTTAAATCTTTGACAAAGCGTCAAGTCTATAAAACTTAATGCATGTGTTCGTAACAGACTGTAGTTTTGGGAACAGAAAAATGTATTGAGATCAGATATGAGAAAATTAGCAGAATGTCGGTCCAGTTTCACCTAGTTCAAACCTCTCACACTACCCGCGACTGGACTTCCTCTCACTACCATATTTGCTGGTGAGAAAACGTTCTAAACGGATGCTTCAACTTTATAGCCCTTGTGACGTATCTGGGTTACCCCTTTGGTCTGTGGCGCTACTTTATGTCTGGGGAAGCACAGGCGACAGCATGTTCTTGGGAATTTAGGGGCTTTTGAGCTAGAATGACTCAACAACCAACGGCTATATAGGCAAGCTCAACGTTGTGTCCTGTTTCGTTCATCATAGTGTAAAATATAAGTAGTATACGAGCGAGCTAACTAGCGTGCTAACGTTTCATTTCTGTATTTAGTTTGACGGGCCTCTAACAACACAGGAGCCCTTGCAGTTGTATGTAGACTACACTTCCTTGTGATGAAGAGGAGAGCAAAAATGGGCCAATTACAAAGCAAGAGCAACGACTGTGACTCAAGTTTGGTCCGGGAAAAAGTAAGTAGGTCCAACGTCATGTATATTTCTTGTCAAACATGGAAAAAGAGTCTTAGAAAACATCTACCAGAAAGTCTTAAAAATGTATTAAAAATACAACACAATAATGTTAAAGTAAAGACCCCTGCTAACTAATATCAACACTTATATTTAGTTTAGGAGATTTTCTTCAGCCTTCTGTAAGTTTAAGATACATTGCCTTGTGCCTGTATCCCGTTACCAAAAACCCCAGGTCTAAGAAAATAATGAAAGTTCACATACACTACCAGTCAAAAGTTTGGACACACCTATTCAAGGGTTTTTCTTTATTTTTACATTGTAGACATCAAAATTATGAAATAACACACATGGAATCATGTAGTAACCCAAAAAGTGTTAAACAAATAAAAATATATTTTATATTTGAGATTCTTCAAATAGCCACCCTTTGCCTTGATGACAGCTTTGCACACTCTTGGCATTCTCTCAACCAGCTTCATGAGGTAGTCACCTGGAATGCATTTCATTTAACAGGTGTGCCTTGTTAAAAGTTTATTTGTGGATTTCTTTCCTTCTTAATGCGTTTGAGCCAATCAGTTGTGTTGTGACAAGGTATACAGGAGATAGCCCTGTTTGGTAAAAGACCAAGTCCATATTATGGCCAGAACAGCTCAAATAAGCAAAGAGAAACGACAGTCCATCATTACTTTAAGACATGAAGGTCAGTCAACACCGAACATTAAGAACTTTGAAAGTCTCTTCAAGTGCAGTCGCAAAAACCATCAAGCGCTATGATGAAACTGGCTCTCATGAGGACCGCCACAGGAATGGAAGACCCAGAGTTACCTCTGCTGTGTTATTTCATCTTTTTGATGTCTTCACTATTATTCTACAATGTAGAAATAGTAAAAATAAAGAAAAACCCTGGAATGAGTAGGTGTGTCCAAACTTTTGACTGGTACTGTAAGTAACAATTAAAAGGTAGACCTGCCAATTAGTTGTAGTGTTTTTACTGATTTACATTTTGTTTATTAATTATTAGGTGATTTATACTCAAAATTCTGTTACCTAATCCATAACAAGATTTCTGAAAAATCGGTAAGAGGATTTCTGCAATTGAATTGGCTAAATGGGAAATTATAAGACTCACAAACCACATTGCACGTGCACTACGTTTTTTTATGGGCCTAATAGTAAAGACGTATTTTAATGGTAAACATGTATTACCTTTTAATGTGGCATGAACACAACCAGTCATGATGTTTTCATCTGATTGTAAAACGAATTACTTCTAAAAGTAGGCTACTGGCCTCCCGAGTGGCGCAGTGGTCTAAGGCACTGCATTGCAGTGCTAGAGGCGTCACTACAGATCCGGGTACAATCCTGGGCTGTGTCGCAGCCGGCCGCGACCTGGAGACCCATGAGGCGGCGCACAATTGGCCCAGCGTCGTCCGGGTTAGGGGAGGGTTTGTCCGGCTGGGATGTCCTTGTCCCATCGCGCTCTAGCGACTCCTTGTGGCGGCCGGGCGCATGCACGCTGACTTCGTCGCCAGCTGTACGGTGTTTCCTCTGACACATTGGTGCGGCTGGCTTCCGGGTTAAGGTAGCAGTGTGTCAAGAAGCAGTGCGGCTTGGCAGGGTCGTGTTTCGGAGGACGCATGGCTTTCGACCTTCGCCTCTCCCGAGCCCGTACGGGAGTTGCAGCGATGGGACAAGACTAACTACCAATTTGGATATCACGAAATTGGGGAGAAAAAGGGGCTACCTGCGCATGTTGTCCACTCCAAGATATACTGAACAAAAATATAAAATGCAACAATTTCAACGATTTTACTGAGTTACAGTTCATATAAGGAAATCAGTCAATTGAAATAAATTCAGTAGGCCCTAATCTATGGATTTCATATGACTGGGCAGGGGAGCAGCCACAGGTGGGCCTGGAAGGGCGCCAGGCCCACCCTCTGGGGAGCCAGGCCCAGCCAATCAGAATGAGTTTTTCCCCACAAAAGGGCTTTATTATAGACAGAAATACTCCTCAGTTTCATCAGCTACCCGGGTGGCTGATCTCAAGACGATCCTGCAGGTGAAGAAGCCACATGTGGTGGTCCTGGGCTGGCATGGTTACACGCGGTCTGCAGTTGTGAGGCCGGTTGGACATACTGCCAAATCCTCTAAAACAACGTTGGAAGCGGCTTATGGTAGAGAAATTAACATTACATTTTCTTGCAACAGCTCTGTTGGACATTACTGCAGCCAATATGCCAATTGCACGCTTCATCAAAACTTGAGACATCTGTGGAATTGTGTTGTGACAAAACTGCACATTTTAGAGTGGCCTTTTATTGTCCCCAGCACAAGATGCAACTGTGTAATGATCATGCTGTTTAATCAGCTTCTTGATATGCCACACCTGTCATGTGGATGGATTATCTTGGCAAAGGAGAAATGCTCACTAATGGATATAAACAAATTTGTGCACAAAATTAGCAAGAAATACATTTTTTTTGCGTATGTAAACTTTCTGGGATCTTTTATTTCAGCTCATGAAACATGGGACCAACACTTTACATGTTGCGTTTTATATTTTTGTTCAGTGTAATTCCAGCATCCAAACAGTGCACTTCTACCATTTGATGAAGGGAAAGAGACATCTGTTACCAGTGGCGTGTATTCATGGAGGCCAAGGGAAGCCAGGCTTCCCCTAATATTTGTCCAATAGAAATGATAAAATAATTGATCTTTCGTCTGTGTTTTTTCATAATTTTCCGTCAATTCGCAAGTGGCTGAATCTCACCGGAGAAATCATCCGATCGAGGGAAACAGTGCCCCTCTGTCTCAGAATGTGTAGCCCATGTATCTGATACTGTCTGGACCAAAAGAGTATGACATGTTGCCGCCATAGCATTTGATTGATTGATGCCAGCAAGCATTTGGCCTCATTGATAAAACAATAAAATAATTAGCCAATCAGCGTTGAGCTGAGCTCAACTGTGGGTTGTCCTGTTGCAGCAAAACACCCCCCAAGGGAGACCAGTTTGGATTTGGCTTCGCACCAATCAAATCACATCCTAAGCAAAACGTCATTTTCAGAAAAACTTGTCTGTTTCAGGTCTGCTTGTGTTGATGTCCTGCAGTATCTAGCTTGCTAAATAGGCCCATTCCTAAGCTATGGATGGAGATGGGGATTTCGATTTGTGGTTTTGACTTAATTCTCTGTACAGGCCAATGATTATGACAGTGATTCAGATCTAACCATAAATTCATATGTTGTGCCACTGGCCTGAGACGATTGCAGTTCAACATGTAGCCTAGCTGTAGACTAGTAGGCTAACTTCGCTGCTTCATTGTTGCCCATGCGAGGAAGTTAGGCTAGCAAGCATTTTAGCTAGGTAGCCTATGACAACAAAAACTAAACGCGCACTGTATGACAGCCATAGACCATTTTGCCAACATGAAAGAGGAGGATGGCATTGGTGTTCAACTAGTCTACAAGTAGGGTGACACATCAGTGCCATGGACAGCTACATATTTTATATTATTTTCCTGTGTGTTTATGCAACTTTCAAAACAATTCCACCAATCTTATAACCTCTCTAGGTGGATGTCAGTGACAGAAACTACCACAAAAGTGTATTTTGAAAACTAATATCTGGGCAGAGCTTCAGAGTAGGTGACTAGAGCGACTACCATACTCATGGGAAACAAGATCCCGGACGAGCCCCCATTCTGTTACATTCCCCAGCCAGAAAACCAAATAGTGTAGCTCAAACAGAAGGGAGAACTAACAAAGAGTCATTTATTTAATTTTAATATTTAACATTGTAGCAGTACAAAGTAGCATTTTAAACAAATAGGAGAATGGTTCAATTAGATTTGGTCTGGTCCACATGGCTTTCTCCCGATCAAACCAATGAATGTAATGGAGTTCCATCTCAAAAAGTTGTTTGAATAGCCTGAAAACGTGAGGTAGCCAGGGGACTAATAATGAGAGAGAGAGAACAAACCATATCAATAGCCTATAGAAAATTGGAATGACACGTTTAAGCTTATTAAAGGGGCAGTGCAGTCAACGTGATTTTCAAAAAAAAAAGGAAAAAAAAAAGAAGATATTTCCACACTATAAGGTCGAAATAACACTCTGAAATTGTGAAAATGATAATGCCCGTTTAGTCTAAGAGCTTTAAAAAATAAAACGCCTGGAATATGAGCCTGTACAGGTGGGATAGAGTTTTTGTCCCAGAGCATGACGTCACAATCTGATCTGCTTTGAATATTTTATTTGCATATGTATCCTCTAGGGCTGTAACGGTACACTTACTTTTTACCGGCACGGGGACCTCGATTCAGTCCGCACTGTGAACCTGAATGAATACATTAAAAAATTTAAAATCACTAGGGCTAGGCCTATAGGCTATGCCTACGCTGTGTTGTATGCCATTGCCTCGTGAGTAAATCTGAGCTGAAAAAACATTCAGTTAAAACAACTACAGCCTATGCACACGTTGTAATCAAAATTCTAATCTTAACTGGTGGATTTCAAACAATCCTTTTGTGAGGCACAGCCGGGAACTCTGTAGGTGGTGAGTGATGGGGCGAGTGTTGGGATCAATAAACCAGAATTGGAGGATCCTCCATCATCGTTTAAATCTCCAGTTTGGGAACATTTTTGCTTCACAGTCGATCACAACGGCGCTGGACAGAGTTGTGGATAAAAAGTTAATAATATGTTCTCCACTAGTGGTGCGGAGTCGAGTCCAAAATAATGGATTCCTCGACTACTTGCCCGTCGACTCCCATTTCTGGTGTCGACTGCTAAGATTCAGTATTTTTGCAATGGAGGAAACTAGTTGCTGTAGGCTACTTCCGAGAATACAAACTCATACATCTTTTACAGCAAAGAGCGAGCTAGGGAGGAAGAGAAAGGGGATCGAGAGGCATAGGCATGTCGGCCACCAGGCAGACAGTCAGAACCGTGCATCGGTAATCAAAAGATGTATAGGCTATCGCAATGCTGTATCTCTCAATTTCTTTGCTTGCAATGTCTCGTGCAAGTTCACCAAAGTAGGTGCTATCAATGAGTAGGCTGAGCTATTCTACATGCAAGACCAAACACACACTAGCATTGTTCGTAGCGAAGAGAAAGAGCAGACGAGCCAGACAGTCGGAACCGTGCACATAGGCTATATCTTGGTAATATGTGTTTCGCAATGTACACTGCTCAAAAAAATAAAGGGAACACTTAAACAACACAATGTAACTCCAAGTCAATCACACTTCTGTGAAATCAAACTGTCCACTTAGGAAGCAACACTGATTGACAATACATTTCACATGCTGTTGTGCAAATGGAATAGACAACAGGTGGGAATTATAGGCAATTAGCAAGACACCCCCAATAAAGAAGTGGTTCTGCAGGTGATGACCACAGACCACTTCTCAGTTCCTATGCTTCCTGGCTGATGTTTTGGTCACTTTTGAATGCTGGCGGTGCTTTCACTCTAGTGGTAGCATGAGTCGGAGTCTACAACCCACACAAGTGGCTCAGGTAGTGCAGCTCATCCAGGATGGCACATCAATGCGAGCTGTGGCAAGAAGGTTTGCTGTGTCTGTCAGTGTAGTGTCCAGAGCATGGAGGCGCTACCAGGAGACAGGCCAGTACATCAGGAGACGTGGAGGAGGCCGTAGGAGGGCAACAACCCAGCAGCAGGACTGCTACCTCCGCCTTTGTGCAAGGAGGAGCAGGAGGAGCACTGCCAGAGCCCTGCAAAATGACCTCCAGCAGGCCACAAATGTGCATGTGTCTGCTCAAACGGTCAGAAACAGACTCCATGAGGGTGGTATGAGGGCCCGACGTCCACAGGTGGGGGTTGTGCTTACAGCCCAACACCGTGCAGGACGTTTGGCATTTGCCAGAGAACACCAAGATTGGCAAATTCGCCACTGGCACCCTGTGCAGATGAAAGCAGGTTCACACTGAGCACATGTGACAGACGTGACAGAGTCTGGAGACGCCGTGGAGAACGTTCTGCTGCCTGCAACATCCTCCAGCATGACCAGTTTGGCGGTGGGTCAGTCATGGTGTGGGGTGGCATTTCTTTGGGGGGCCGCACAGCCCTCCATGTGCTCGCCAGAGGTAGCCTGACTGCCATTAGGTACCGAGATGAGATCCTCAGACCCCTTGTGAGACCATATGCTGGTGCGGTTGGCCCTGGGTTCCCTCATGTGGCTGGAGTGTGTCAGCAGTTCCTGCAAGAGGAAGGCATTGATTCTATGGACTGGCCCGCCCGTTCCCCAGACCTGAATCCAATTGAGCACATCTGGGACATCATGTCTCGCTCCATCCACCAACGCCACATTGCACCACAGACTGTCCAGGAATTGGCGGATGCTTTAGTCCAGGTCTGGGAGGAGATCCCTTAGGAGACCATCCGCCACCTCATCAGGAGCATGCCCAGGCGTTGTAGGGAGGTCATACAGGCACGTGGAGGCCGCACACACTACTGAGCCTCATTTTGACTTGTTTTAAGGACATTACATCAAAGTTGGATCAGCCTGTAGTGTGGTTTTCCACTTTAATTTTGAGTGTGACTCCAAATCCAGACCTCCATGGGTTGATAAATTTGATTTCCATTGATAATTTTTGTGTGATTTTGTTGTCAGCACATTCAACTATGTAAAGAAAAAAGTATTTTAATAAGATTATTTCATTCATTCAGATCTAGGATGTGTTGTTTAAGTGTTCCCTTAATTTTTTTGAGCAGTGTATTTTCTTGCAATGGCTCGTAAATTCACCAAATTATATTAAAGTGTACAGTGCATTTGGAAAGTATTCAAACCCCTTGACTTTTCCAACATTTTGTTACATTACAGCCTTATTCTAAAATGGAGTAAAAAAATAAATAATCCCTCATCAATCTACACACAATACCCCATAATGACAAAGCGAAAACAGGTTTTTAGAAATGTTGGCAAATTTATACAAAATAAAAAACAGAAATACCTCCTTTAAATACAGTTGAAGTCGGAAGTTTACATACACCTTAGCCAAATACATTTAAACTCATACATTTTTCACAATTCCTGACATTTAATCCTAGTAAAACATCCCTGTCCTAGGTCAGTTAGGATCACCACTTTATTTTAAGAATGTGAAATGTCAGAATAGTAGTAGAGAGAATGATTTATTTCAGCTTTTATTTCTTTAATCACATTCCCAGTGGGTCAGAAGTTTACATACACTCAATTAGTATTTGGTAGCATTGCCTTTAAATTGTTTAACTTGGGTGAAACGTTTCGGGTAGCCTTCCACAAGCTTCCCACAATAAGTTGGGTGAATTTTGGCCCATTCCTCCTGACAGAGCTGGTGTAACTGAGTCAGATTTGTAGGCCTTCTTGCTAGCACATGCTTTTTCAGTTCTGCCCATATATTTTCTATAGGATTGAGGTCAGGGCTTTGTGATGGCCACTCCAATACCTTGACTTTGTTGTCCTTAAGCCATTTTGCCACAACTTTGGAAGTATGCTTGGGGTCGTTGTCCATTTGGAAGACCCATTTGCGACCAAGCTTTAACTTCCTGACTGATGTCTTGATGTTGCTTCAAAATATCCACATAATTTTCCTTCCTCATGATGCCGTCTATTTTGTGAAGTGCACCAGTCCCTCCTGCAGCAAAGCACCCCCACAGCATGATGCTGTCACCCCGTGCTTCACGGTTGGGATGGTGTTCTTCGGCTTGCAAGTCTCCCCTTTTTCCTCCAAACATAACGATGGTCATTATGGCCAAACAGTTCTATTTTTGTTTAATCAGACTAGAGGACATTTCTCCAAAAAGTACAATCTTTGTCCCCATGTGCAGTTGCAATCCGTAGTCTGGCTTTTTTATGGCGGTTTTGGAGCAGTGGCTTCTTCCTTGCTGAGCGGCCTTTCAGGTTATGTCGATATAGGACTCGTTTTACTGTGGATATACAGTGGGGGAAAAAAGTATTTAGTCAGCCACCAATTGTGCAAGTTCTCCCACTTAAAAAGATGAGAGAGGCCTGTAATTTTCATCATAGGTACACGTCAACTATGACAGATTTTGTACCTGTTTCCTCCAGCATCTTCACAAGGTCCTTTGCTGTTGTTCTGGGATTGATTTGCACTTTTCGCACCAAAGTACGTTAATCTCTAGGAGACAGAACGCGTCTCCTTCCTGAGCTGTGTGATGGCTGCGTGGTCCCATGGTGTTTATACTTGCGTACTATTGTTTGTACAGATGAACGTGGTACCTTCAGGCGTTTGGAAATTGCTCCCAAGGATGAACCAGACTTGTGGTCTACAATTTTCTTTCTGAGGTCTTGGCTGATTTATTTTGATTTTCCCATGATGTCAAACAAAGAGGCACTGAGTTTGAAGGTAGGCCTTGAAATACATCCACAGGTAGACCTCCAATTGACTCAAATGATGTCAATTAGCCTATCAGAAGCTTCTAAAGCCATGACATTTTGTGGAATTTTCCAAGCTGTTTAAAGGCACATTCAACTTAGTGTATGTAAACTTCTGACCCACTGGCATTGTGATACAGTGAATTATAAGTGAAATAATCTGTCTGTTAACAATTGTTGGAAAAATTACTTGTGTCATGCACAAAGTAGATGTCCTAACAGACTTGCCAAAACTATAGTTTGTTAACAAGAAATTTGTGGAGTGGTTGAAAAACAAGTTTTAATGACTCCAACCTAAGTGTATGTAAACTTCCGACTTCAACTGTATAGTGATGATTTAGAAATGTAATTAAAAATACTGCATTGGGGCTTTAAGAAAGAAATGATACATGCGGGCCAGGAAAATCCCTTCATGCGAGGTTGAAAACCAAATGGCCAATAACCTATCCTCCTACTAGGCCTATCAAAAAAGTTAGTTATGAACAGTAGCTTATTTCTGAAATATTCTAGCCTAAGAAGGTGTCCTAAAGTTCCTGCTTGTTTTATGGGTACATAATCACGATAGGATTATTTAGGATATGTCACCTATTTAGGATAAAACACCATGTAGAGAATGACATTCATATCCATAATGATGCATTTCTGTATACAAATCAGAACAGGGACCCATGAGGAAATTCAGTTTCCGCAATTCTGTTACCGGGTGTAAATCCACTTCACTTACTCTAGTTCAATAACCAAAATATATGTTTTCAAACTCAAGGAGCCATGTCATAGCTAACACCCCATTCTTTCTGCAGACATCTTTGAATCTTAATTTGGAGCAGATATCCCACATGGAAAAGAATCATGAAAAACAAATAAGAATCTTGTATGGTGCAAAAAATCGAATTAGTATCTGGAAAAACTTTGTATGTTTTGCCTTATGTCAGCAGTGTATTTGTATATGTGTCTGGGGTTGGAACCGGTTCAGGGAACAGAACAGAAAACCTTAAAATAATGACATTTTTAAATGAACGGGAACAAAGGTGATCCATACTGTTCCGGCCCGTTATTTAAAAACATGGGAACCGGTTAATTTTACGTTCCAGACTTTTTTTTCTAGTCCCACAAAACAAACGCAACAAAGCACCTATGCAAAGCCCTCACTGTCACTCAGAATCGTATTCCAGTGTCTGCCTGCAAGCTGAAAATCTTTGACAGAGCGTGTTTAGGATACCTGCCCCTCCCCCCTCGAAGCATATGCTACTGTACTGACGTTACAAGCGTGATTCAGAAGATGTGGAGAGAGATTTTTATTAGCTACAAAAGAATGGATTAACTTTTTCAATGCTATTTAAGGATACTAAAGGCTGAGTTATCACGTTTCACGTTGGATTTACGAACTACAAAAAAGGTAAGACGTGTTTTTAATTCTGGTGCCGCTCTGCACACACAAGCATGTTAGCTAGGTAGCTCAAGCTTGTTAGCTAGCTAGCTCAAAGGACATTCAAAGTTCCTCCATAGAAGCCACTCCTCCTTGGTATAATTCTGTGGACCTAATTCAGATAATGCATGTCCTAACAAGATGCCCAGCGCTTCAAGACTCTTTCTCAACCCTCTCTCGTTCTCTCCCCACCCTAAAATTTCAGTCGCATCTTGCGCCATAGGCTACACTTGTTTGTCCATCACACATGTAAATACAGTTGAAGTCGGAAGTTTACATACACTTAGGTTGGAGTCATTAAAACTCGTTTTTCAACCACTCCACAAATTTCTTGGTAACAAACTATAGTTTTGGCAAGTCGGTTAGGACATCTACTTTGTGCATGACACAAGTAATTTTTTCCAACAATTGTTTACAGACAGATTATTTCACTTATAATTCACTGTATCACAATTCCAGTGGGTCAGAAGTTTACATACACTAAGTTGACTGTGCCTTTAAACAGCTGGATAATTCCAGAAAATGATGTCATGGCTTTAGAAGCTTCTGATAGGCTAATTGACATTATTTGAGTCCATTCGAGGTGTACCTGTGGATGTATTTCAAGGCCTACCTTCAAACTCAGTGCCTCTTTGCTTGACATCATGGGAAAATCAAAAGAAATCAGCCAAGACCTCAGACATTTTTTTTTGTAGATCTCCACCAGTCTGGTTCATCCTTGGGAGCAATTTCCAAACACCTGAAGGTACCACGTTCATCTGTACAAACAACAGTATGCAAGTATAAACACCATGGGACCACGCAGCCGTTATACCGCTCAGGAAGGAGACTCATTCTGTCTCCTAGAGATGAATGTACTTTGGTGCGAAAAGTGCAAATCAATCCCAGAACAACAGCAAAGGACCTTGTGAAGATGCTGGAGGAAACAGGTACAAAAGTATCTATATCCACAGTAAAACGAGTCCTATATCGACATGACCTGAAAGGCCGCTCAGCAAGGAAGAAGCCACTGCTCCAAAACCGCCATAAAAAAGCCAGACTACGGTTTGCAACTGCACATGGGGACAAAGATCGTACTTTTTGGAGAAATGTCCTCTGGTCTGATGAAACAAAAATAGAACTGTTTGGCCATAATGACCATCGTTATGTTTGGAGGAAAAAGGGGAACGCTTGCAAGCCGAAGAACACCATCCCAACCGTGAAGCACGGGGGTGGCAGCATCATGCTGTGGGGGTGCTTTGCTGCAAGAGGGACTGGTGTGCTTCACAAAATAGATGGCATCATGAGGAAGGAAAATTATATGGATATATTGAAGCAACATCTCAAGACAGGAAGTTAAAGCTTGGTCGCAAATGGGTCTTCCAAATGGACAATGACCCCAAGCATACTTCCAAAGTTGTGGCAAAATGGCTTAAGGACAACAAAGTCAAGGTATTGGAGTGGCCATCACAAAGCCCTGACCTCAATCCTATAGAAAATGTGTGGGCAGAACTGAAAAAGCGTGTGCGAGCAAGGAGGCCTACAAATCTGACTCAGTTACAGCAGCTCTGTCAGGAGGAATGGGCCAAAATTCACCCAAATTATTGTGGGAAGCTTGTGGAAGGCTACCCAAAACGTTTGACCCAAAGTTAAACAATTTTAAAGGCAATGCTACCAAATACTAATTGAGTGTATGTAAACTTCTGACCCACTGGGAATGTGATTAAAGAAATAAAAGCTGAAATAAATCATTCTCTCTACTATTATTCTGACATTTCACATTCTTAAAATAAAGTGGTGATCCTAACTGACCTAAAACAGGGAATTTTTACTAGGATTAAATGTCAGGAATTGTGAAAAATTGAGTTTAATTGTATTTGGCTAAGGTGTATGTAAACTTCCGACTTCAACTGTAACTAGCTTGCCTGCTCTATCTGCACTGATTGAAGTAATTTAATGAGCTAAATGTAAAAAACTTGATTTCACAGGTAAAAATAAATAAATAAAGGAAAGGTACGATATAAACTGTTACTTTTTGTTGTTCGAAATGGTTCAGAACTTTATTTTGCTGTTCGGAACAGTGGAACGGAACAAAAAGAGTGGTTCTGTTCAAAAATAAACGAATGGAAAATCATTTAGGTTCCAACTCCTGATATGTGTTACTGTTTACTTATTATATTCCTTATGTAACACATTCACTACATGATTGTGGTGAATTCCCTACATAGATATGGTGCAAGATCTTTGAGGCAAAATATGAAATGAGTAATCTATTAATATTATAAGAAAGGTGTATGTTCTGACAATGTAACCTCTACAAAATAAATGCTTTCCTTTATAGGTTTCACATTTGTTTTTATAAGTCAACATATACAAAACCCTGACAATTACTATAAGACAAGTATGAATTTTCATGTATAAGGCTGGGCAGCACCTCCTACTGGACAGTTGATTTATCTACAGCTATGCCTTTGGTCTCCCATCCAAGGTTTTAACCAAGCCCAGCTTTGATATTTATCACTGACTACTACCAATGTGCTATCATGAGAATGATTGTTGAGTGATCTCCACTTAATAATGAAATAGATTCAATGCTGCTGTTGAAGTCACCCCCCCCCCCCCCCCCCCCCCCCACCCTTCCTGCTCCTCCTCTTGCTACTCCTCGCAGCGGACTTTGTGTCTTTCTTCAATAAGTGTGACGTAGCATGTGTCAATGATGTCAGACAGTGGTATGCAAGCGCTTTGTATAATTTGTCTAAATAATTTGTCTAAAGTCTCCCATGTCAACGAAAACATACATTCTCTTGTTCAGTTCACAGGCATGCTAAATGTAAATGTAAATGTATGTGTATGTCCCATGTATGTGAGACCTTAGAAGGCTTAGCTTACATGTCTCTTGAATTTTTCTTATACAGTACTTGCAACATTTCTGTTATATGGGTGGATAACATTTAGACATTAGTCAGATATTAAAATAATCTTTGTGTATTTACTGCCATATGTATCACTGACCAGTTCCAGGTAGAACAAACAGTAATCTTGTTAAGTCTTCTAGATCTTTTCCATATGAGATTTAAGAGTTTTTGGAAAATGTGGTCACGTAAAACACTGAGGGAGATTTGACCAAAATTCTGTAAACAAACTTTGCATCTGCACAGTTCTTCCAGTCAATGTGTTAAAAGTAGTCCTTGTGGATAGAGGTTTGTTAAACTCTGAAATCAATAGTTTCTGTTTTGCATACATTTTAAGTGAAAGATCTGAGTCTAGACAGAATGTCTAGGAAGAGACGTTCTAATCACGTCTGTCAACTTGTTGCTAGAGCTAACATCTAGACCTATTCCTATTCTAAAATGTGTACAGAATTTGTCTAAAGTCTCCCATGTCAACGAAAACATCCATTCTCTTGTTCAGTTCAAAGGCATGCTACCTGTGCTCCCTCTAGAAGTCCTGGAGGAGATGCTCCTGAATGTCCCTCCACACCAGGTGGTGTGTGTCTGTCGACTTGTGTGCCGTGAGTGGAAAGAAGTGGTGGACAGTGATTCTCTTTGGAGAGAGAGGTGCCGAAGAGAAGGATACCAGACACATGATGTGACTAAACTACCTAAAGACTGGCGTTTGTTTTACTTCTTGAGCAAGAAGAGACGTAATCTTCTCAAGAACCCCAGAGCAGATGGTAAGAGTCGAGACCACAGAAATGTCTAAATTCTCTGTTGGGGTATGGGGGTCCTGTTATTAACCTCAGAACCCACACTTCAAATCCCTCACTCTTTTTCTCCAGATGAATTCAATGGCTGGCAAATTATGGAGAATGGAGGGGATAAATGGAAAATTGAGCCAGTGGAAGAAGTGCCGCTTCCTGATAACACAGTGAAAAAATACTTTGCAACTTCTTACTCGTGAGTTTACTACTATACCATATTCGTTTTTCAGTGAGAGAATATCACTTGGTCCCACTTTGTTTCACATCCACATTAGTGTTGATTTATTTTCCAGCTCTTCAAATACATTTGGATGATAATACCTATCATTGACCCTAACCCTTGGAGTTTTCCACATTTTGTTGTTACAAGGTGGGATTAAAATGGATTTAATTGTCCTTTTTTATCAACAATCTACACAAAACTGTCAAAATAAAAAATAAATATCCATGTGTATATATTGTGGCAGACGAGGGGGTTTGATCTAGACGTTTACACAGATCAGACACAAGTGTGATACCTCAGTTTCAAGGATGTTTATTTAAAACAATAAAGAAAATGAAAAGAAACAGGTCTCCTCCAGGAGACCACTTCTGGGTCACTGCCTTCTGGGCCCTGGGGAATGCTGTCTCCTCTGGGATAGAACACCGAGCCCCTCGGTTCTAGCAGACCGTGAGGACGTCAATCCGGCAGCAACCTCTCACTACCTCCAACCCTCCCGTGTGATGCCCTCCTGGCAGCTTTAAGAGCCCCGTACGGCTGGTGAGCAATCAGCCTCTTGATTACTCACCAGCCTCAATCAGCCCCAATTAGTCCTGGCCGGAGGACCCGTCGAGACCTGGCACGTCCAGCAGAGGGAGCCACCGCCGCGTGATGTAGACTCCGTCTGTCATGAGGCCTCGACGTGTCTCCCCCTGGTGGCTTGTCCGCGGTACGCCACAATATATGAAAAATAAAACCCTAATATATCTTCATTACATAAGTATTCAACCCCTTGAGTCTATACATGTTAGAATCACCTATGGCAGTGATTACAGCTCTGAGTCTTTCTGGGTAAGCCTCTTAAGAGCTTTGGACACCTGGATTGTACATTATTATTTGTAAAATTCTTCAAGCGCTGGCAAGTTGGTTGTTGATCATTGCTAGACAGCCATTTTCGATGCCGATTTTAAGTAAAAAGTGTAACTTTAGTGCCTTATTGCAAACAGGATGCATGTTTTAGAATATGTTTTATTCTGTACAGGCATCCTTCTTTTCACTCTGTCATTTAGGTTAGTATTGTGGAGTTCTAGAATGTTGTTGATCCATCCTCAGTTTTCTCAAAATGGAAACAAAACAAATTGAAACAGTAATATTGGTGCTTTTTTCTCGTTTTTCAAGCGAAGGTCTTTTTAAGGTAGTATATGCGCACACTCGTTCGGTTTGGCTAGACGAGCTTGGCTAGGTGCCAGCCGAACTGAAGCATGCTGACTGAAGCATGCTGACGCCTAAACATTATTGACTCGACATTTCAGCTTTTCATTTTTAATTAAAGATGCACTATGCAGAAATCACTCTGCCATTTCCGGGTTGCTAACATTTGAATAGTTTGCCTCATTTCAGTTTGTGACAATACAAGCAAGTATAGTGTAGAGAATCATTGTCCCATCTAAACCGCTGTGAAATGGATTTTCCATAACCAAAAAGATTGTATTTTCAGCTGTTTGAAGCTGGTGTACAAAACCGAAAGTAAAAGACCCAAAAACGAGACTTCAGTACGTAAAACATAGAAATAGTGCACATAGAACAGATCTACCGCTTCTTAGACTTGCTTTCAATGAGAATGACAGATCTATAACCCACATTTCTATGTGAATTTGGTCGGGTTGCCCAAAAAGTTACATGTTGCAGCTTTAATTTGTAAAAATGTCTAAAACATAATGTCCACTTTGACATTATTGGGTATTGTGTGTAGGCCAGTGACACAATCTTAGTTCAATCCATTTTAAATTCAGACTAACACAACAAAATGTGGAAAAAGTCAAGAGGTGTGAATACTTTCTGAAGGCACTGTATATGGCCTCCTGAATTGAAATGGCTTTCAGGCTGCTTACTATCAACTATGGTAAATGTGTTGGCTGTGTGTCCTCTTGTCTTCGGCTCATCTCAGGACCTGCAGGAAGTCTCAGCTGATTGACTTGGAGAAAGAGGGTTACAGGCCTTCTTTCATGGATGACTTTCAACCTGACATCATAATATCCGACTGGTGAGAGGAATATTAGAATTTTATAATTCAGTGTCTGCTACTCTATACTTGTCAGAGGAATAGTCCTGTACAACTTGTATGTTTGTTTGTCCATATCAGGTATGCTCCACGGTGGGACTGTGGCTCTGAATATGATATCTGTGTTGAGTTGCTAAATCATAAGAAGACGACAATTAAGAAGTTTAGTCCAGAAACTGTCATCTTTCAACAGTGGAATGATCAGAAATGGAATCAGGTAAAACCTTCAGACTTTAAGATAATTCTCAATATACATGGGTCTGTAAATAGCTGAGTACACAATCAACTATTTGATTTCTCCTTGTCTTGTGTTCTACTAAGATGTTGTGTGCATTAGACATTTTCAGTGATTGCATTGCAAGATGTTTTTTGTTTTATTCATTTACAAAAAAAGACAATTGTGTGTGTGTGTATGTATGTATGTATGTATGTATGTATGTAATTAATTAATATATATATATATATATAGATATATATTTGTTATTTAAAAAATATATTTATTATTAGTACCAGTCAAATGTTTGGACACACCTACTCATTCAAGGGTTTTTCTTTATTTTTACTATTTTTACAAAGTTGCCACCCTTTGCCTTGATGACAGCTTTGCACACTCTTGGCATTCTCTCAACCAGCTTCATGAGGTGGTCACCTGGAATGCATTTCAATTAACAGGTGTTCCTTCTTAAAAGTTAATTTGTGGAATTTCTTTCCTTAGGGCATTTGTGCCAATCAGTTGTGTTGTGACAAGGTAAGGGGGGTATACAGAAGATAGCCCTATTTGGTAAAAGACCAAGTCCATATTATGGCAAGAACAGCTCAAATAAGCAAAGAGAAACAACAGTCCATTACTTAAGACATGAAGATCAGTCATTATGGAAAATTTCAAGAACTTACAAAAGTTTCTTCAAGTGCACTCTCAAAAACTATCAAGCGCTATGATGAAACTGGGTCTCATGGGGACCGCCACAGGAATGGAAGACCCAGAGTTACCTCTGCTGCAGAGGATAAGTTCATTAGAGTTACCAGCCTCAGAAATTGCAGCCCAAATAAATGCTTCACAGAGTTCAAGTTACAGACACATCTCAACATCAACTGTTCAGAGGAGACTGTGTGAATCAGGCCTTCATGGTCGAATTGCTGCTAAGAAACCACTACTAAAGGACACCAATAAGAAGAAGAGACTTGCTTGGGCCAAGAAACACAAGCAATGGACATTAGACCGGTGGAAATGTGTCCTTTGGTCTGGAGTACAAATTTGAGATTTTTGGTTCCAACTGCCGTGGCTTTGTAAGATACGGTGTGGGTGAACGGATGATGATCTCCGCATGTGTATTTCCCACCGTAAAGCATGGAGGAGGAGGTGTTATGGTGTGGGGGTGCTTTGCTGATGACACTGTCTGTGATTTATTTAGAATTCAAGGCACACTTGACCACCACAGCATTCTGCAGCGATACGCCATCCCATCTGGTTTTGGTTTAGTGGGACTATAATTTTGTTGAAGAATCTCAAATATATTTTGATTTGTTGAACACTTTCTTGGTTACTACATGATTCCATATGTGTTATTTCATAGTTTTGATGTCTTCACTATTATTCTACAATGTAGAAAATAGTAAAAATAAAGAAAAACCCTGGAATGAGTAGGTGTCCAAACTTTTGACTGGTACTATATATATATACATACAAAACAGATTTCCCAATTAAACAAAGCATACTAATTACAATTGAACATGAATATATGACCTCTTCAATGTTTCAGATGACTCATGTGTTCAAGAATTATGGACCAGGTGTGCGGTACATCCAATTCATTCATGGAGGAAATGACACTCAGTTCTGGGCTGGCTGGTATGGAATTCGGGTCACCAACAGTAGCATCGAGATCTTCCCATCGGTGGACAGATAGATAACTTTCAGTGTTCCCATTTAGTCTCCCAAGAGGTTACAAGTGAACGTTGTGCCGAGCTGAAAGCTTTGAAACCTCTCTTAGCATAGTGTACACCATGTTCTGTCTTTTCTGCCTTAGGCAATACGCACACTATGATGTTTCTCTGTGGATATAAATGATTCTGGCTGTACAATACAGGTAACTGCAAAAATAAAGGAAACACTTGAGTAAATGAGGGATACAAAGTGTATTGAAAGCAGGTGCTTCCACACAGGTGTTGTTCCAGAGTTAATTAAGCAATTAAAATCCCATCATGCTTAGGGTCATGTATAAAAATGCCCAGTTGCCCATTATTTAGGTTACTATGGCTAGAAGAAGAGATCTCAGTGACTTTGAAAGAGGGGTCTCAAAGGAGCATAGTGGTCTGTCGGTCTCAGTCACCAGATCTCAACCCAATTGAACACTTATGGGAGATTCTGGAGCGGCGCCTGAGACAGCGTTTTCCACCACCATTCAACAAAACACAAAATTATGGAATTTCTCATGGGAGAATGGTGTCTCCTCCCTCAAATGGAGTTCCAGACACAGAATCTATGAATGCTAAGGCGCATTGAACCTGTTCTAGCTCGTGGTGGCCAACGCCCTATTAAGACACTTTAAGTTGTTTTCTTTATTTTGGCAGTTACCTGTATATTATTTGTGTCCATCTCTGAATTGTACAGAGCAAAGCAAAAATGCACATTATATACCTGGAATACATTGAAGCCTTATACAAGGAAGATAGACCAAAGGAGAGAAAGGAAAGTGTGAACTTGAATGTAATGTGTTATGTACATAAATGTCTGACCCACTTTGACAAACGACACCTTAAGAAACGTAGTTGAACACTTTTGGTTGTACTCACCTATATCTAAACATCTATAATGTAATTGTTATCATGTACAGTGCCTTCAGAAAGTATTCATACCCCTTGACTTATTCCACATTTTGTTGTTACAGCCTGAATTCAAAATTGATTAAATAGATTTTTCTAAACCATCTTCACACAATACCTCAATCTTTGCCAATTTATTGAAAATTAAATACTGAAATATCTAATTTACATAAGTATTCACACCCCTGAAGCAATACATGTTAGAATAGTCTTCGGCAGAGATTACAACTTTTGAGTCTTTGGGGTAAGTCTCTAAGAGCTTTGCACACCTGGATTGTATAATATTTGCACATTATTATTTTTAAAAGTTGGTTGTTGATCATTGATAGACAGCCATTTGCAAGTCTTGCCATAGATTTTCAAGCCGATTTTTAAGTCAAAACTGTAATTATGCCACTCAGGAACATTCAATTACGTCTTGGTAAGCAACTCCAGTGTACAGTGGGGAAAAAAAGTATTTAGTCAGCCACCAATTGTGCAAGTTCTCCCACTTAAAACGATGAGAGAGGCCTGTAATTTTCATCATAGGTACACGTCAACTATGACAGACAAATTGAGGAAAAAAAATCCAGAAAATCACATTGTAGGATTTTTTATGAATTTATTTGCAAATTATGGTGGAAAATAAGTATTTGGTCACCTACAAACAAGCAAGATTTCTGGCTCTCACAGACCTGTAACTTCTTCTTTAAGAGGGTCCTCTGTCCTCCACTCGTTACCTGTATTAATGGCACCTGTTTGAACTTGTTATCAGTATAAAAGACACCTGTCCACAACCTCAAACAGTCACACTCCAAACTCCACTATGGCCAAGACCAAAGAGCTGTCAAAGGACACCAGAAACAAAATTGTAGACCTGCACCAGGCTGGGAAGACTGAATCTGCAATAGGTAAGCAGCTTGGTTTGAAGAAATCAACTGTGGGAGCAATTATTAGGAAATGGAAGACATACAAGACCACTGATAATCTCCCTCGATCTGGGGCTCCATGCAAGATCTCACCCTGTGGGGTCAAAATGATCACAAGAACGGTGAGCAAAAATCCCAGAACCACACGGGGGGACCTAGTGAATGACCTGCAGAGAGCTGGGACCAAAGTAATAAAGCCTACCATCAGTAACACATTACGCCGCCAGGGACTCAAATCCTGCAGTGCTAGACGTGTCCCTCTGCTTAAGCCAGTACATGTCCAGGACCGTCTGAAGTTTGCTAGAGTGCATCCAGAAGAGGATTGGGAAAATGTCATATGGTCAGATGAAACCAAAATATAACTTTTTGGTAAAAACTCAACTCGTCGTGTTTGGAGGACAACGAATGCTGAGTTAAATCCAAAGAACACCATACCTACTGTGAAGTATGGGGGTGAAAACATCATGCTTTGGGGCTGTTTTTCTGCAAAGGGACCAGGACGACTGATCCGTGTAAAGGAAAGAATGAATGGGGCCATGTATCGTGAGATTTTGAGTGAAAACCTCCTTCCATCAGCAAGGGCATTGAAGATGAAACGTGGCTGGGTCTTTCAGCATGACAATGATCCCAAACACACCGCCCGGGCAACGAAGGAGTGGCTTCGTAAGAAGCATTTCAAGGTCCTGGAGTGGCCTAGCCAGTCTCCAGATCTCAACCCCATAGAAAATCTTTGGAGGGAGTTGAAAGTCTGTGTTGCCCAGCGACAGCCCCAAAACATCACTGCTCTAGAGGAGATCTGCATGGAGGAATGGGCCAAAATACCAGCAACAGTGTGTTAAAACCTTGTGAAGACTTACAGAAAACGTTTGACCTGTGTCATTGCCAACAAAGGGTATATAACAAAGTATTGAGAAACTTTTGTTATTGACCAAATACTTATTTTCCACCATAATTTGCAAATAAATTCATTAAAAATCCTACAATGTGATTTTCTGGATTTTTTTCTATAATTTTGTCTGTCATAGTTGACGTGTACCTATGATGAAAATTACAGGCCTATCTCATCTTTTTAAGTGGGAGAACTTGCACAATTGGTGGCTGACTAAATACTTTTTTTCCCCACTGTATATTTGGCCTTGTGTTTTAGGTTATTGTCCTGTTGGAAAGGTGAATTTGTCTCCCAGTGTCTGTTGGAAAGCAGACTGAACCAGGTTTTCCTCTAGGATTTTGCCTGTGCTTGGCTCTATTCCATTTATTTTTATTTAAAATAAAAACATCTCTAGTCCTTGCCGATGACAAGCATACCCATAACATGATGCAGCCACCATCATGCTTGAAAATATGAAGAGTGGTACTCTGTGATGTGTTGTGTTGGATTTGCCCCAACCATAACACTTTGTATTCAGGATATACCGTTTTAGTTTAGTGCAGGATGCACGTTTTGGAATATTTTTATTCTGTGCAGGCTTCATTCTTTTCACTCTGTCATTTAGGTTTGTATTGTGGAGTAACTACAGTGTTGTTGATCCATCCTCCGTTTTCTCCTATCACAGCCATTTAAACTCTGTAACTGTTTTAAAGTCACCATTGGCGTCAGTGAAATCCCTGAGCGGTTTCCTTTCTCTCCGGCAACTGAGTTAGGAAGGACGCCTGTATCTTTGTAGTGACTGGGTGTATTGATACACCATCCAAAGTGTAATTTATAACTTCACCATGCTCAAAGGGATATTCAATGTCTGCTTTTTTTTTTTTACCCATCTACCAATAGGTGCCCTTCTTTGCGAGGCATTGGAAAACCTCCCTGGTCTGTGGTTAAATCTGTTTGAAATTCACTGCTCGACTGAGGGACCTTACAATTACAGTGGGGGAAAAAAGTATTTAGTCAGCCACCAATTGTGCAAGTTCTCCCACTTAAAAAGATGAGGCCTGTAATTTTCATCATAGGTACACGTCAACTATGACAGACAAAATGAGAATTTATTTTCTCCAGAAAATCACATTGTAGGATTTTTAATGAATTTATTTGCAAATTATGGTGGAAAATAAGTATTTGGTCAATAACAAGTTTCTCAATACTTTTATATACCCTTTGTTGGCAATGACACAGGTCAAACGTTTTCTGTAAGTCTTCACAAGGTTTTCACACACTGTTGCTGGTATTTTGGCCCATTCCTCCATGCAGATCTCCTCTAGAGCAGTGATGTTTTGGGGCTGTCGCTGGGCAACACAGACTCAACTCCCTCCAAAGATTTTCTATGGGGTTGAGATCTGGAGACTGGCTAGGCCACTCCAGGACCTTGAAATTGCCCGGGCGGTGTGTTTGGGATCATTGTCATGCTGAAAGACCCAGCCACGTTTCATCTTCATTGCCCTTGCTGATGGAAGGAGGTTTTCACTCAAAATCTCACGATACATGGCCCCATTCATTCTTTCCTTTACACGGATCAGTCGTCCTTGTCCCTTTGCAGAAAAACAGCCCCAAAGCATGATGTTTACACCCCAATGCTTCACAGTAGGTGTTCTTTGGATGCAACTCAGCATTCTTTGTCCTCCAAACACGACGAGTTGAGTTTTTACCAAAAAGTTCTATTTTGGTTTCATCTGACCATATGACATTCTCCCAATCCTCTTCTGGATCATCCAAATGCACTCTAGCAAACTTCAGACGGGCCTGGACATGTGCTGGCTTAAGCAGGTGGACACGTCTGGCACTGCAGGATTTGAGTCCCTGGCGGCGTAGTGTGTTACTGATGGTAGGCTTTGTTACTTTGGTCCCAGCTCTCTGCAGGTCATTCACTAGGTCCCCCCGTGTGGTTCTGGGATTTTTGCTCACCGTTCTTGTGATCATTTTGACCCCACAGGGTGAGATCTTGCGTGGAGCCCCAGATCGAGGGAGATTATCAATGGTCTTGTATGTCTTCCATTTCCTAATAATTGCTCCCACAGTTGATTTCTTCAAACCAAGCTGCTTACCTATTGCAGATTCAGTCTTCCCAGCCTGGTGCAGGTCTACAATTTAGTTTCTCAATTTGTCTATCATAGTTGACGTGTACCTATGATGAAAATTACAGGCCTTTCTCATCTTTTTAAGTGGGAGAACTTGCACAATTGGTGGCTGACTAAATACTTTTTCCCCCACTGTATCTGTATGTGTGCGATACAGAGATGAGGTAGTAGTCATTCAAAATCATGTTAAACACTATTATTGCACACAGTGAGTCCATGCAACTTATTATGTGACTTGTTAAGCACATTTTTACTCCAGAACGTATTTATGCTTGCCATAACAAATGGTTGAATACTAATTGACTCGACATTTCAGCTTTTAATTTTTTATTAATTTGTAAAATGTTCTACAAACATAGTTCCACTTTGACATTATGGGGTATTGTGTGTACGGCAGTGACCATCTCAATTTAATCAATTTGAAATTCAGGCTGTAACACAACATTTGGAAAACGCCAATGGGTGTGAATACTTTCTGAAGGCACTGTTTATATTAAAAGGATACTATATACAGTGAGCTCCATAATTCATTGGACAGTGACCATTTTTTTGTTATTTTGGTTCTGTACTCTAGCACTTTGAGTTTGAAATTATACAATGACAATGAGGGTGAAGTGCAGACTGTCAGCTTTAATTTGAGGGTATTTTCATACATATTGGATGAACCGTTTAGAAATGACAGCACCTTTTGTACATGGTCCCCCCATTTTAAGGTACTACAAGTATTTGTTAAATTGGCTTCACAGATGTGTGTCATTAGGCAGGTGTATTAATTTGTGTCGTTAGTGAATGCAGGAGAGCTGTTGATGAATAGTATTGATTCTAGACTTTGCTATTGCCTTTGGAGGTTGTTGTTGGGGTGTGACAATATGAGGAAGACAGCAGTGTCGATGCAAATGAAGCTGGCCGTCAGAAGGCTCAGAAATGAAAATCAATCAATCAGGAACATTGCAAAAACCTTGGCCATGCCCAAGTCAACAGTTTGGTTCATCATTAACAAGAAAAAAACTACAGGTGAACTCAATTATGTCAAAAGACCCGGTAGACTGAGGAAGACCACTGTAGTGGATGACCGGAGAATACTCTCTATGGTGAAGAAAAAACACCTGATAACAGCCCAACAGATCAAAAACACTCTCCTGGATGCAGGTGTAGATGTGTCAAAGTTTACCATACGTAGAAGACTACACCAGCAGGACTACAGAGGGTACACTACAAGATGCAAACCACTGATAAGCCTGAAGAACAGAAAGGCGAGATTACAGTTTGCTAAAAAGCACCTAAAAGAGCCCCAAGAGTTCTGGAAAAAAGTATTGTGGACAGATGAGACAAAGATTAACATGTACCAGAGTGATGGAAAGAGGAAAGTGTGGAGAAAAAAAAAGAAATGCCCATGATCCAAAGCATACCACCTCATCCGTGAAACATGGTGGAGGGGGTGTTATGGCTTGGGCCTGTATGACTGCCAGTGGAACAGGCTCACTTGTCTTCATCGATGATGTGACTGCAGACAGTAGAACAATGAATTCTGAAGTCTACAGAAATATTTTATCTGCTCAGATAAAACCAAATGCCTCCAAACTCATTGGATGGCACTTCATCATGCAACAAGACAATGACCCTAAACATACTGCTAGAGCAACGAAGGGGTTTTTGATGGCCAAAAAGTGAAAGATCCTTGACTGGCCGAGTCAATCACCGGATCTGAATCCAATTGAACATTCATTTTACATGCTGAAGAGGAGACTGAAGGCAATAAGTCCCCGAAACAAGCAGGAACTGAAGATGGCTGCAGTACAGGCCTGGCAGAGCATCACCAGGGAAGATACCCAGCGTCTGGTGATGTCGATGCATCGCAGACTTCAAGCAGTCATTGCATGCAAAGGATATGCGACCAAATATTAACATTGATTACTTTATTCTACATTATGTTAAACTGTCCAATGTTTTTTGATGCCCGAAAATGGGGGGGACCATGTACAAAAGCTTCTATAATTTATAAACGGTTCATCCGATATGTATGAAAATACCCTCAAATTCACCCTCATTGTCATTGTATCCTTTCAAACTCAAAGTGCTAGAGTACAGAACCAAAATAACAAAAACATGGTCAATTACCATTGAATTATGGAGCTCACTGTAAATGTATGAAAATAAGATAAGAAATATGTTAAGTGTTTGTTTGTGAACCTGTAATACATTTATGAATACATTAATATAATGTCTAATTTGGTTATGTACTGCTATCCTGTGGAGATTGCTTCTTATGGTTTTTCTCTTGAATAAGAAGTTGTTACACTTGTGTAACGACATTTAAAGTGTACTGTCCTTATTGTTTATTCAACTACTGTGGAGTGATTTTATCCTCTATGCTTGAACATTAGACATTACATCAATATACAGAGACCCCATACTAACAGTGCATGCGGAAAGTATTCAGACCCCTTGACTTTTTTCACATTTTGTTACGTTGCAGCCTTATTCTAAAATGGATTAAATTGTTTTCCTCATCAATCTACACACAATACCCCATCATGACAAAGCGAAAACAGGTTTTTAGAGAAATCTTGGCAAATGTATTAAAAATAAGAAACGGATACCTTATTTACATAAGTATTCAGACCCTTTGCTATGAGACTCGAAATTGAGCTCAGGTGCATCCTGTTTTCTATTGATCATCCTTGGGATGTTTCTACAGCTTGATTGGAGTCCACCTGTGGTAAATTCAATTGATTAGACATGATTTGGAAAGGCACACACCTGTCTATATAAGGTCCCACAGTTGACAATGCATGTCAGAGCAAAAACCAAGCCATGAGGTCGAAGGAATTGTCTATAGCGCTCTGAGACAGGATTGTCGAGGCACAGATCTGGGGAAGGGTACCAAGAAAATTCTGCAGTATTGAAGGTCCCCAAGAACACAGTGGCCTCCATCATTCTTAAATGGAAGACGTTTGGAACCACCAAGACTCTTCCTAGAGCTGGCCGTCCGGCTGAGCAAACTGGGGAGAAGGGCCTTGGTCAGGGAGGTGACCAAGAACCCGATGGTCACTCTGACAGAGCTCCAGAGTTCCTCTGTGGAGATGGGAGAACCTTCTAGAAGGACAACAATCTCTGCAGCACTCCACCAATCAGGCCTTTATGGTAGAGTGGCCAGACGGAAGCCACTCCTCAATAAAAGGCACATGACAGCCCGCTTGGAGTTTGCCAAAAGGCACCTAAAGGACTCTCAGACCATGAGAAACAAAATTCTCTAGTCTGATGAAACCAAGATTGAACTGAATGCCAAGCGTCACGTCTGGAGGAAACCTGGCACCATCCCTACGGTGAAGCATTGTGGTGGCAGAATCATGCTGTGGAGTTGTTTTCAGCGGCAGTGACTGGGAGACTAGTCAGGATAGAGGGAAAGATGAACGGAGCAAAGTACAGAGAGATCCTTGATTAAAACATGCTCCAGAGCGAATGTTCACCTTCCAACAGGACAATTACCCTAAGCACACAGCCAAGACAACGCAGGAGTGGCTTCGGGACAAGTCTCTGAATGTCCTTGAGTGGCCCAGCCAGAGCCCAGACTTGAACCCGATCAAACATCTCTGGAGAGACCTGAAAATAGCTGTTCAGCGACGCTCCCCATCCAACATGACAGAGCTTGAGAGGATCTGCAGAGAAGAATGGCAGAAACTCCCCAAATACAGGTGTGCCAAGCTTGTAGCGTCATACCCAAGAAGACTCAAGAATGTAATCGCTGCCAAAAGTGCTTCAACAAAGTACTGAGTAAAGGGTCTGAATACTTCTGTAAATGTAATATTTCATTTGTATTTTTTGCAAAAATTGCTAAAAACCTGGTTTTGCTTTGTCATTATGGGGCATTGTGTGTAGATTGATGAGAAAAACAAAACAATTTAATCAATTTTAGAATAAGGCTGTAACGTAACAAAATGTGGAAAAAGTAAAGGGGTCTCAATACTTTCCAAATGCACTGTATGAAGAAATTAACTTTTACTCTTAATTGTGAATGTACATTTTGTATAAAACAAACAAACATAGGCTACTGTAAGGTGCTGTTCCTGTCAAAGGAGGAACAATATCTGTTGACAGATAAAGCAAGAGTATTTGGTAGTTTTACACTGCAGCAATTTGAGCTGTTTCATTCAGATTTAGGGCCGATTCAGAGTTACGAAATCTATGGCTTTCTTCACACTTTTTGATTTAAGCACTTCTCCAGAAGTTGGTATTCAGATTTACCTTATGCAGGTGCAGCGTTGAGGGGATTCGATTATCTGGCCCTGGTTACCCCGGTGGGAGGAGTTTGCTCTGGGTGAAAAGTGACTGCATTTGTTTTGGAACCGGGCTGCCTCCCGGGCGTGAGCCAGGTGCCCGTCTGCCCAGAACAAAAGTGATGTAGCATAGGCTAGATGAAGGACGTGGAGTAATTAGTAGAATTCTGTGTTTTCACATGCAAAAGTAGATTAAATTCAATTTTCACAGAACCGCGTGTTGTAATTTCGATGAGGCTCTCTTGTTCAGATATCGGTAAGTGGACTGGAGTCAGGGCATGAAAGGGATAACGAATCCAGGTGTTGTGTCGTTCGTTTAGGGAAAGTACCTGCGTAATTGCGCACCAAGCTCACTCAGGTGTTTCGCTATATCACATTTGACATTGTCCGTAAGCTTGAGTTCATTTGCACACAAAATATCATACAATGATGGAAATACCTGTGTGTTGTCCTTGTTAATGCAGACAGAGAAGAGCTCCAACTTCTTAATCATAGCCTCAATTTTGTCCCACACATTGAATATAGTTGCGGAGAGTCCCTGTAATCCTAGATTCAGATCATTCAGGCGAGAAAAAAAGTGGTTATCCCACCAATTTGTAAGTTGCTCTGGATAAGAGCGTCTGCTAATGACATAAATGTAGATGGTTTAATTGTATTTTTGAAACGAGGCTACTCAGGCGAGAAAAAAACCATCCAAATGTATAGCCCCGTTGGAAAATCTAAATAGACTGTTTCAAAATGTGAATCACATTTTTATTTGGCGTACCCCTGCAGCATTTACGGTGATAAGGCCTCAGCAGAAGTCAGGGCATTCATATTTCTTGCGCTTCGTGGAGCAGTGCAGAGCTGTTGTCAAGAAAGTGAGTTTGTGTTTTCTACAGGATGTACCACCCCCACCTACCGTCAACCAATCATGTCAATGCGGAGTTATACAGAACCCTCCGCATTGTTACAACATTTGGGAGGCGCATGGCGTCAGCCCTAGTCAAAACACCTAAAAACAAGACATGGTATCAAATTCGATATACAACGAGCTGAAACTAGCCACCTACGGTTCCCCACATGGCAGCTTCTTGTCATTGTTGCTATCTGACCATTCAGAATAACACCGCACGCCTTCCGACCACATCGATGCGTGCGCATCATTTTCATTTTCGCCAACCCGTCTATAGGAGCAAAGCAGGAAGTAAAAGCAAAGTAAAAGCAGGAAGTGTACCCAACAATATGTGCTGTGGTTTCTTGATTCAATTCAACTGACGTTACAAAAAATACATTCCATTGCATGAGCGACATCAGGTAACATCATTTGAATGAACATTTTACATTACCATGGAAATTATTGTATCACAATACCAGGTAGCCATTGCGATTGTACCCATAAGTTTACCAGTCAAATTAGGTTAAAGGGTTAGAGGTTCCAAGCCCATTCTATTCATCGTTTGCTACAACACCATGCTTGTTTCAGCAAGGGGCAACAATGTTTCATCACGTTGTGAAGAATCCATGTTATCCCAGAAACCGACTCCACGCACGAATGCCTGGCCGTTCAGCTGTTAATTCCCAAAAAATCAAATATATTCGTTTTATTTAAAAACGGTTATGACTTAATTTATTTTCATTACGGTCTTCATCCATAACCGTCGTTTACATGGTTATACAGTAAATGTGGCAGCCCTAACGAAAATTATGGAACATATGCTTTTCCTGTGTATATGCATGGCTTAAAACATAATAGCATTATGCCAAAAGTAACTATAAACATGTTTATTACATAGTCTAAGTATGTATAAATGATTAAATGGTCATTGTATTGGTAAGCTCAGTAAATTTGGTCAATCTGTGACTATCGTATTTGGCTGCTTGTACATTTTACGCCTTAGAAATGGCATTACGGTTTTCAATATCTCTGGCCCAGAAAGTCAGATTCTTACGAGGTTAAGTTCTCGTGGTTCAGTGGGGTCTCCCGCAGTTTTCAAAGGTCTACATAATCTGAGAATGGTCCTTAGTGGCGCTACAGACCACAACTGTAGCTGAACAAATCTGAATTTGTATATTTTCTTTATATTTGGATGTCTTAAGCATAATAGCTGTATGAAAAGTAACTTAACATATCCATTCTATAGTCTGTGTTTATGTTTGATAAACTACCCAGTTTTTGTTAAGAATTTCTGGATATTTGACCTAGGCCTAAATGTATTCCATCATGTCCACCAGATTTGACATTTGACCCTTTGAAAATCTGGCCTAACTTTGTGTATCACCCCATCATTGTTTGATCTAGCATGGATGACAGCCTTTAACAAGCCAATTTCTTTTCAAGCACTTATTCCAGGTTGGCTGGTCTACTACTATTGTTATTTTACAATGAAATAACTTTAGTGGATGTTTTGAGATGTCAGACAGGTCCACCATCTAAGCAGCCAGTAAGGTTTCTGTTAGTGTTATAGAGAGTGATCGTGAGAAAATTACTTGTTCACTATTCTTTCAATATACATAATTGTATGAAGCAATAATTGGACTGTTAATCAATACAAAAACTAGTACTTTGATGTAGCCAACTACCAATTATTAAATAATTCCGTATTTCTTCTAAAATAAAAACTGTCACCACACATTGTTATTGGATTTTCAACATTGTTTACAATTTTATTTGAGAAAATAAAGACAAATGGCATGGACAAAATTATTGGCACCCCGGCGCTAGTACTTGGTTGCACAGCCTTTGGCCAAGATAATTGCAGACAAACATTTATTGTAGCCATCAATGAGCTTGCTGCACCTTTATACTGGCAATTTGGCCTTTTCAGCAGCAAACTGCTCTAATTCTTCAATGTTTGCCCTGCACCAACTGCTTTTTTCAAATCACATTTTATTTGTCACATACACGTGTTTAGCAGATGTTATTGTGAGTGTAGCGAAATGCTTGTGCTTCTAGCTCCGACAGTGCAGTAATATCTAACAATTTCACAACATATACCCAATACACACAAATCTAAGTAAGGAATGGAATTAAGAATATATACAGTGAGGGAAAAAAGTATTTGATCCTCTGCTGATTTTGTACGTTTGCCCACTGACAAAGACATGATCAGTCTATAATTTTAATGGTAGGTTTATTTGATCAGTGAGAGACAGAATAAAAAAATTAAAATAAAGAAAAACGCATGTCAAAAATGTTATAAATTGATTTGCATTTTAATGAGGGAAATAAGTATTTGACCCCTCTGCAAAACATGACTTAGTACTTGGTGGCAAAACCCTTGTTGGCAATCACAGAGGTCAGACGTTTCCTGTAGTTGGCCACCAGGTTTGCACACATCTCAGGAAGGATTTTGTCCCACTCCTCTTTGCAGATCTTCTCCAAGTCATTAAGGTTTCGAGCCTGACGTTTGGCAACTCAAACCTTCAGCTCCCTCCACAAATTATCTATGGGATTAAGGTCTGGAGACTGGCTAGGCCACTCCAGGACCTTAATGTGCTTCTTCTTGAGCCACTCCTTTTTTTGCCTTGGCCGTGTGTTTTGGGTCATTGTCATGCTGGAATACCCATCCACGACCCATTTTCAATGCCCTGGCTGAGGGAAGGAGGTTATCACCCAAGATTTGACGGTACATGGCCCCGTCCATCGTCCCTTTGATGTGGTGAAGTTGTCCTGTCCCCTTAGCAGAAAAACACCCCCAAAGCATAATGTTTCCACCTCCATGTTTGATGGTGGGGATGGTGTTCTTGGGGTCATAGGCAGCATTCCTCCTCCTCCAAACACGGCGAGTTGAGTTGATGCCAAAGAGCTCGATTTTGGTCTCATCTAACCACAACACTTTCACCCAGTTCTCCTCTGAATCATTCAGATGTTCATTGGCAAACTTCAGATGGGCCTGTATATGTGCTGTCTTGAGCAGGGGGACCTTGCGGGCGCTGCAGGATTTCAGTCCTTCACGGCGTAGTGTGTTACCAATTGTTTTCTTGGTGACTATGGTCCCAGCTGCCTTGAGATCATTGACAAGATCCTCCCGTGTAGTTCTGGGCTGATTCCTCACCGTTCTCATGATCATTGCAACTCCACAAGGTGAGATCTTGCATGGAGCCCCAGGCCGAGGGAGATTGACAGTTATTTTGTGTTTCTTCCATTTGCGAATAATCACACCAACTGTTGTCACCTTCTCACCAAGCTGCTTGGCGATGGTCTTGTAGCCCATTCCAGCCTTGTGTAGGTCTACAATCTTGTCCCTGACATCCTTGGATAGCTCTTTGGTCTTGGCCATGGTGGAGAGTTTGGAATCTGATTGATTGATTGCTTCTGTGGACAGGTGTCTTTTATACAGGTAACAAACTGAGATTAGGAGCACTCCCTTTAAGAGTGTGCTCCTAATCTCAGCTCGTTACCTGTATAAAAGACACCTGGGAGCCAGAAATATTTCTGATTGAGAGGGGGTCAAATACTTATTTCCCTCATTAAAATGCAAATCAATTTATAACATTTTTGACATGCGTTTTTCTGGATTTTTTTGTTGTTATTCTGTCTCTCACTGTTCAAATAAACCTACCATTAAAATTATAGACTGATCATTTCTTTGTCAGTGGGCAAACGTACAAAATCAGCAGGGGATCAAATACTTTTTTCCCTCACTGTACATATATAGATGAGCAATGACAGAGCGGCATGGACTAAGATACAGTAGAATATTATAGAATATATACATATGAGATGAGTAATGCAAGATATGTAAACATTATTAAAGTGACTAGTGTTCCATTCTTAAAGTGGCCAGTGATTTCTAGTCTATGTCTATAGGCAGCAGCCTCTAATATGCTAGTGATGGCAATTTAATAGTCTGATGGCCTTTAGATAGAAGCTGTTTTTCAGTCTCTCGGTCCCAGCTTTGATGCACCTGTACTGACCTCGCTTCTGGATGATTTTTTTATTTTTTTTATTTTTTTATTTCACCTTTATTTAACCAGGTAAGCCAGTTGAGAACAGGTTCTCATTTACAACTGCGACCTGGCCAAGATAAAGCAAAGTAGTGCAATAAAAACAACACAGAGTTACATATGGGGTAAAAAAAACATAAAGTCAGAAATACAACAGAAAATATATATACAGTGTGTGCAAATGTAGCAAGTTATGGAGGTAAGGCAATAAATAGGCTATAGTGCAGAATAATTACAATAGTATTAACACTGGAATGCTAGATGTGCAAGAGATTATGTGCAAATAGAGATACTGGGGTGCAAAAGAGCAAAATAAATAACAATATAGGGATGAGGTAGTTGGGTGGGCTAATTTCAGATGGGCTGTGTACAGGTGCAGTGATCGGTAAGGTGCTCTGACAACTGATGCTTAAAGTTATTGAGGGAGATAAGAGTCTCCAGCTTCAGAGATTTTTGCAATTCGTTCCAGTCATTGGCAGCAGAGAACTGGAAGGAATAGCGGCCAAAGGAGGTGTTGGCTTTGGGAATGACCAGTGAGATATACCTGCTGGAGCGCAGACTACGGGTGGGTGCTGCTATGGTGACCAATGAGCTAAGATAAGGCGGGGATTTGCCTAGCAGTGATTTATAGATGGCCTGGAGCCAGTGGGTTTGACGACGGACATGTAGTGAGGACCAGCCAACAAGAGCGTACAGGTCACAGTGGTGGGTAGTGTATGGGGCTTTGGAGACAAAACGGATGGCACTGTGATAGACTACATCCAATTTGCTGAGTAGAGTGTTGGAGGCTATTTTGTAAATGACATCGCCGAAGTCAAGGATCGGTAGGATAGTCAGTTTTACGAGGGCATGTTTGGCAGCATGAGTGAAGGAGGCTTTGTTGCGAAATAGGAAGCCGATTCTAGATTTAACTTTGGATTGGAGATTCTTTATGTGAGTCTGGAAGTTGAGTTTACAGTCTAACCAGACACCTAGATATTTGTAGTTGTCCACATACTCTAGGTCCGACCCGTCGAGAGTGGTGATTCTAGTCGGGTGGGCGGGTGCTAGCAGCGTTCGATTGAAAAGCATGCATTTAGTTTTACTAGTGTTTAAGAGCAGTTGAAGGCTACTGAAGGATTGTTGTATGGCATTGAAGCTCGTTTGGAGGTTTGTTAACACAGTGTCCAATGAAGGGCCAGATGTATACAAAATGGTGTCGTCTGCGTAGAGGTGGATCTGAGAGTCACCAGCAGCAAGAGCGACATCATTGATATACACGGAGAAAAGTGTCGGCCCAAGAATTGAACCCTGTGGCACCCCCATAGAGACTGCCATAGGTCCAGACAACAGGCCCTCCGATTTGACACACTGAACTCTATCTGAGAAGTAGTTGGTGAACCAGGCGAGGCAGTCATTTGAGAAACCAAGGCTATTTAGTCTGCCAATAAGAATGCGGTGGTTGACAGAGTTGAAAGCCTTGGCCAGGTCGATGAAGACGGCTGCACAGTACTGTCTATTATCAATCGCAGTTATAATATCGTTTAGGACCTTGAGCGTGGCTGAAGTGCACCCGTGACCAGCTCGGAAACCGGATTGCATAGCGGAGAAGGTACGGTGGTATTCGAAATGGTCGATGATCTGTTTGTTAACTTGGCTTTCGAATACTTTCGAAAGGCAGGGCAGGATGGATATAGGTCTGTAGCAGTTTGGATCTAGAGTGTCACCCCCTTTGAAGAGGGGGATGACCGCGGCAGCTTTCCAATCTCTGGGGATCTCAGACGTTATGAAAGAGAGGTTGAACAGACTAGTAATAGGGGTTGCGACAATTTCGGCGGCTAGTTTTAGAAAGAAAGGGTCCAGATTGTCTAGCCCAGCTGATTTGTAGGGGTCCAGATTTTGCAGCGCTTTCAAAACATCAGCTGTCTGAATTTGTGTGAAGGAGAAGCGGGGGGGGCATGGGCAAGTTGCAGCAGAGGGTGCAGAGTTGGTGGCCGGGTTAGTGGTAGCCAGATGGAAAGCATGGCCAGCTGTAGCAAAATGCTTGTTGAAATTCTCGATTATTGTAGATTTATCGGTGGTGATAGTGTTTCCTAGCCTCAGTGCAGTGGGCAGCTGGGAGGAAGTGCTCTTATTCTCCATGGACTTTACAGTGTCCCAAAACTTTTTGGAGTTAGTGCTACAGGAAGCAAATTTCTGTTTGAAAAAGTTAGCCTTTGCTTTCCTGACTGCTTGTGTATATTGGTTCCTAACTTCCCTGAAAAGTTGCATATCGCGGGGGCTATTTGATGCTAATGCTGTACGCCACAGGATGTTTTTGTGCTGGTCAAGGGCAGTCAAGTCTGAGGAGAACCAGGGGCTATATCGGTTCTTAGTTCTGTATTTTTTGAATGGGGCATGTTTATTTAAGATTGAGAGGAAATTACTTTTAAGGAACAACCAGGCATCCTCTACTGACGGAATGAGATCTATATCCATCCAGGATACCTGGGCCAGGTCAATTAGGAAGGCCTCCTCGCTAAAGTGTTTTAGGGAGCGTTTGACAGTGATGAGGGGTGGTCGTTTGACCGCGGACCCGTTACGGACGCAGGCAATAAGGCAGTGATCGCTGAGATCCTGGTTGAAGACAGCTGAGGTGTATTTAGAGGGTGTGTTAGTCAGGATGATATCTATGAGGGTACCCATGTTTACGGATTTAGGGTTGTACCTGGTAGCTTCGTTGATAATTTGCGTGAGGTTGAGGGCATCTAGCTTGGATTGTAGGATGGCTGGGGTATTAAGCATATCCCAATTTAGGTCACCAAGCAGTACAAACTCTGAGGATAAATGGGGGGCAATCAATTCACATATGGTGTCCAGGGCACAGCTGGGGGCTGAGGGGGGTCTGTAGCAAGCGTCAACAGTGAGAGACTTATTTCTGGAAAGGTGGATTTTTAGAAGTAGAAGCTCAAACTGTTTGGGCACAGACCTGGATAGTATGATAGAGCTCTGCAGGCTATCTCTACAGTAGATTGCAACTCCACCCCCTTTGGCAGTTCTATCTAGACGGAAAATGTTATAGTTGGGGATGGAAATTTCAGAATCTTTGGTGGCCTTCCTGAGCCAGGATTCAGACACTGCTAGAACATCAGGGTTGGCAGAGTGTGCTAACGCAGTGAATAACTCAAACTTAGGAAGTAGACTTCTGATATTTATGTGCAAGAAACCAAGACTTTTGCGATTACAGAAGTCATCAAATGATAGCGCCTGGGGAGTAGGAGTGATACTGAGGGCTGCAGGGCCTGGGTTAGCCTCTACATCACCAGAGGAACAGAGGAGGACTAGAATAAGGATACGGCTAAAGGCTTTAAGAACTGGTCTTCTAGTGCGTTGGGTACATAGAATAAAGGGGGCAGATTTCCGGGTGTTATAGAAAAGATTCAGGGCATTATGTACAGACAAGGATATGGAAGGATATGAGTAAAGTGGAGGTAAACCTGAGCGTTGGGTAACAATGAAAGAGATAGTATCTCTAGAGGCATAAATTGAGTCGGTCTCTGAGTGTATGGGGGGAGGGACAAAATAGCTATCTAAGGCAGGTTTAGCTAGGCTGGGGGGTCTACAGTGATATAGTACAATTAGAAATAACCGAAACAACAATAAACTAACCATGTTTGGGCTGAGGCTAAACATAAACAGGATGTAGTACCGTAAAAAGGAACAGTCCAGCAGATATCAGCTGTATAGCTGAGTTATCATAAGGTCCGGTGGTGAAGCACTAGTGAGTAAGAGGGTTAGCAGGGGCTAGTAAGGGCTAGCAGATGGATGGAATCTTCGTGGTTAACGTCGTAACCACATCAGACGATTTCGTCGGCAGACCAGTCGTGTAGGATCGGCGGGGCTTCGTGTCAACACTAGGTGGTCCCGTCCGGTTGACAGAGAGGTAGATAGCCGGGAGATGGGCCTAGCTCAGGATGCTTAGCCAGACCACAGCGTCCGTTTTGTTGTAGCCAGCTGGTAGCGATGAATCCGGAGTTAAAGGTCCAGTGATTCAGTGATTCCGGTGGAAAAACGGATATGTTCTGGGTCGATAACGCGCTGTGCAGACTGGCCGAATATCCGGTGATCAATGTCCAGTGATTAAAATTAATCCCGCGGAAAAAATCCAAATGTTCTGAGTGAAACACCGCTAGCTGTGGCTATTAGCAAGTAGCTAGTTAGCTGAAACTGGCTAGCTAGTTTCAACTGGAGATTCTAGATTCTAGACAAAGGTAAGTCAACAATAGAATCCGTTCCACATTGAGTGAGGCGGGTTGCAGGAAAGTATATTTTCTAGAAGGATGAAAGGTCTGATAGGGAAACATGTACGAAAAATACAAAAAAACAGGGTATTTACAGGCTATTTACAGACACACGACAGAAACAGGACTGCACTACTTCGCCATCTTGGATAGCGGGGTGAACAGGCAGTGGCTCGGGTGGTTGATGTCCTTGATGATCTTTTTGGCCTTCCTGTGACATCGAGTGCTGTAGGTGTCCTGGAGGGCGGGTAGTTTGCCCCCGGTAATGCGTTGGGCAGACTACACCACCCTCTGGAGAGCCCTGCGGTTGCGGGCGGTGCAGTTGGCGTACCAGGCGGTAATACAGCCCGAAAGTTTGTGAGGTTTTAGGTGTCAAGCCAAATTTCTTCAGGCTCCTGAGGTTGAAGAGGCTCTGTTACACCTTCTTCACCTCACTGTCTGTGTGGGTTGACCATTTCAGTTTGTCAGTGATGTGTATGCCAAGGAACTTGAAGCTTTCCACCTAGGGGGTTCTCCCAGAGCCCTCACCTCCTCCCTGTAGGCTGTCTCGTCATTGTTGGTAATCAAGCCTACTACTATTGTGTCGTCTGCAAACTTGATGATTGAGTTGGAGGCGTGCTTGGCCACACAGTCATGGGTGAACAGGGAGTACAGGAGTGGGCTGAGCACGCACCCTTGTGGAGCCCCAGTGTTGAGGATTAGGTGTTGTTTCCTACCTTCACCACCTGGGGGCGGCCCGTCAGGAAGTCCAGGACCCAGTTGCACAGGGCAGGGTTCAGACCCAGGGCCTCAAGCTTAATGATGAGCTTGGAGGGTACTATGGTGTTGAATGCTGAGCTATAGTCAATTAACAGCATTCTTACATGGGTATTCCTCTTGTCCAGATGGGATAGGGCAATTTGCAGTGTGATGGTGATTACATCGTCTGTGGATCTATTGGGGCGGTAAGCAAATTAAAGTGGGTCTAGTGTGACAGGTAAGGTAGAGGTGATATGATCCTTGATATGATCCTTGACTAGTCTCTCAAAGCACTTCATGATGTGATTCAGATCTCGACTCGTAGCTGGCCACTCAGAACAGTCCAGCATCTCTTGTTAACCAGTACCAGCACCCAAACTGAGTCCTGGAAACTGTTTCAGTCCAAGTCAAGCACTGATAAGAAGTAATCAGGTAGGCCTATTTTATGACGTTTCCACTGGATCAGAGCATAACATTTTTCCCTTTCACGCTGAGTGGTTATCGAAAGGGAGAGAGCTGGAAAGATTTTTCAAGTACATTGAGGAACTATTGTAATTCTCAATGGATGTAAAAACAGACTTTGTTTGCTTGCTGTTTAAGGTGAAGAAAACATTACTTTGAGAAGCTCTACAGGTCATTAGTGGCGGTCCGTTAAGCCAATCAGAAATACTGTCAGATCCCCAAATGGGCACATTTACATGCCTACATTTACCCGCAGGCCAGGTAGCCTATAGGCCTATTTCTATGCGTGTGCGTCCTACCTCAACATTGACAGGAGCGCTCCAATTCCTGGGTTCTTTTTTATGTGTGTTTGGGGTCGTTAACCTGCTGGAAGACCCACAACCTTTAATGGAGACCCAGTTTTGGACACTGTTGAACATTGGACTCCATAACACCTGATAATCTTCTGATTTCATGATGCGTTGCGCACATTCAAGGCCCCCAGTATCAGAGGCAGCAAAGCAACATCACAGCATTATCAAACCTCCCCCATCTTTGATTGTAGGGAGGGTGTTCTTTTCATTTAACACTTAATTTGGACGTCAGTAAACACAGCACTGATCTGTATTGCCAAAGAGCCTACATTTTGTTTCATTTGTCCATAGTACATAATTTGTCTGAAGTCTCCCATGTCAACGAAAACATCCATTCTCTTGTTCAGTTCACAGGCATGCTCCCTGTGCTCCCTCTAGAAGTCCTGGAGGAGATGCTCCTGAATGTCCCTCCACACCAGGTGGTGTGTGTCTGTCGACTTGTGTGCCGTGAGTGGAAAGAAGTGGTGGACAGTAATTATCTTTGGAGAGAGAGGTGCCGAAGAGAAGGATACCAGACACATGATGTGACTAAACTACCTAAAGACTGGCGTTTGTTTTACTTCTTGAGCAAGAAGAGACGTAATCTTCTCAAGAACCCCAGAGCAGATGGTAAGAGTCGAGACCACAGAAATGTCTAAATTCTCTGTTGGGGTATGGGGGTCCTGTTATTAACCTCAGAACCCACACTTCAAATCGCTCACTCTTTTTCTCCAGATGAATTCAATGGCTGGCAAATTATTGAGAATGGAGGGGATAAATGGACAATAGAGTCAGCGGAAGGAGTGCCGCTTCCTGATAACACAGTGAAAAAATACTTTGCAACTTCTTACTCGTGAGTATACTACTATACCATATTCGTTTTTCAGTGAGAGAATATCACTTGGTCCCACTTTGTTTCACATCCACATTGGTGTTGTAGGTCTTTTCCAGCTCTTCTAATAATACCTATGATGCAAGATGGATACAATGCAATTGACAATGACCTTGCTGTCAAGGCCAGGGATGGGCAACTTTGATGGGGGGTGGGGGCCACAAACAAATCTGAACTCATCATGGGGGACCCGCAGTGGCTCGTGGGTCTGCGTACCCACATCCATACCCCCCTGCTTGGGAGCAAAACATTTTAGCGGCCCTCTTGACAGCGGAGAGAAAAGGTTTTAGAGTAAATTTCCTGCAATTCTACACATTTTGCCATGGGGCGTAGAGAAAAATGCAGTTTTACAGCATATTTCCTGCAATTCTACACATTTTGCCATGGGGCGTAGAGAAATTGTAGTGGCTTTAAATCAAGAAGACAATTTTATAACCAATTTCATGCAATTCTACTAATTTTGCCATAGGGTGGAGAGAAATGTTTGCAGTATTTAATATGATATCTGAGTGATGGTGACTAACAAAATCAATGGGGCGGTCGGTAAATAGATCCCGACTGAGTTTTATATTATTATTTTTGGTCTTTGGAAATTGATCCACGGGCCTACTTGCGGCCTGCGGGCCACCATGGTAAATGTGTTGGCTGTGTGTGTCCTCTTGTCTTTGGTTCATCTCAGGACCTGCAGGAAGTCTCAGCTGATTGACTTGGAGAAAGAGGGTTACAGGCCTTTCATGGATGACTTTCAACCTGACATCATAATATCCGACTGGTGAGAGGAATATATTAGAATTTTGTTATTCAGTGTCTGCTACTCTATACTTGTCAGAGGAATAGTCCTGTACAACTTGTATGTTTGTGTGTCCATATCAGGTATGCTCCACGTAAGGAATGTGGCGCTAAATATGAGATCTGTGTTGAGTTGCTAAATCATGAGAAGAAGACAATTAAGAAGTTTCGTCCAGATACTGTCATCTTTCAAAACTGGGATGATCATAAATGGAATCAGGTAAAACCTTCAGACTTTAAGATAATTCTCAATAACATCTGTAAATAGCTGAGAACGCAATCAACACTGTGATTTGTCCTTGTCTAAGATGTGTGCAATACACATTTTCAGTGATATGTTTTTTGTTTTACTCATTTGCACAAAAAAACAATTGAAAGACAAACATTGCAGATAAAAACAAGGTATAAAGGTGTGCAGGTGAGGTTGGAAACACAAGAGGGCTAATATGAAAACCACACCAAAAACAAAAGAACAATATTTTATATATATATACAGTGAGGGAAAAAAAGTATTTGATCCCCTGCTGATTTTGTACGTTTGCCCACTGACAAAGAAATGATCAGTCTATAATTGTAAAGGTAGGTTTATTTGAACAGTGAGAGACAGATTAACAACAAAATAATCCAGAAAAACGCATGTCAAAAATGTTATAAATTGATTTGCATTTTAATGAGGGAAATAAGTATTTGACCCCCTCTCAATCAGAAAGATTTCTGGCTCCCAGGTGTCTTTTATACAGGTAACGAGCTGAGATTAGGAGCACACTCTTAAAGGGAATACTCCTAATCTCATTTTGTTACCTGTATAAAAGACACCTGTCCACGGAAGCAATCAATCAATCAGATTCCAAACTCTCCACCATGGCCAAGACCAAAGAGCTCTCCAAGGATGTCAGGGACAAGATTGTAGACCTACACAAGGCTGGAATGGGCTACATGACCATCGCCAAGCAGCTTGGTGAGAAGGTGACAACAGTTGGTGCGATTATTCGCAAATGGAAGAAACACAAAAGCACTGTCAATCTCCCTCGGCCTGGGGCTCCATGCAAGATCTCACCTCGTGGAGTTGCAATGATCACGACAACGGTGAGGAATCAGCCCAGAACTACTCGGGAGGATCTTGTCAATGATCTCAAGGCAGCTGGGACCATAGTCACCAAGAAAACAATTGGTAACACACTACGCCGTGAAGGACTGAAATCCTGCAGCGCCCGCAAGGTCCCCCTGCTCAAGAAAGCACATATACAGGCCCGTCTGAAGTTTGCCAATGAACATCTGAATGATTCAGAGGAGAACTGGGTGAAAGTGTTGTGGTCAGATGAGACCAAAATCGAGGTCTTTGGCATCAACTCAACTCACCGTGTTTGGAGGAGGAGGAATGCTGCCTAAGAACACCATCCCCACCGTCAAACATGGAGGTGGAAACATTATGCTTTGGAGGTGTTTCTCTGCTAAGGGGACAGGACAACTTCACTGCATCAAAGGGACGATGGACGGGGCATGTACTGTCAAATCTTGGGTGAGAACCTCCTTCCCTCAGCCAGGGCATTGAAAATGGGTCGTGGATGGGTATTCCAGCATGACAATGACCCAAAACACACGGCCAAGGCAACAAAGGAGTGGCTCAAGAAGAAGCACATTAAGGTCCTGGAGTGGCCTAGCCAGTCTCCAGACCTTAATCCCATAGAACATTTGTGGAGGGAGCTGAAGGTTCGAGTTGCCAAACGTAAGGCTCGAAACCTTAATGACTTGAAGAAGATCTGCAAAGAGGAGTGGGACAAAATCCCTCCTGAGATGTGTGCAAACCTGGTGGCCAACTACAAGAAACATCTGACCTCTGTGATTGCCAACAAGGGTTTTGCCACCAAGTTTTGCAGAGGGGTCAAATACTTATTTCCCTCATTAAAATGCAAATCAATTTTATAACATTTTTGACATGCGTCTTTCTGGATTTTTTTGTTGTTATTCTGTCTCTCACTGTTCAAATAAACCTACCATTAAAATTATAGATTGATCATGTCTTTGTCAGTGGGCAAACGTACAAAATCAGCAGGGGATCAAATACTTTTTTCCCTCACTGTACATACAGTGGGGAGAACAAGTATTTGATACACTGCCGATTTTGCAGGTTTTCCTACTTACAAAGCATGTAGAGGTCTGTAATCTTTATCATAGGTACACTTCAACTGTGAGAGACGGAATCTAAAACAAAAATCCAGAAAATCACATTGTATGATTTTTAAGTAATTAATTTGCATTTTATTGCATGACATAAGTATTTGATACATCAGAAAAGCAGAACTTAATATTTGGTACAGAAACCTTTGTTTGCAATTACAGAGATCATACGTTTCCTGTAGGTCTTGACCAGGTCTGCACACACTGCAGCAGGGATTTTGGCCCACTCCTCCATGCAGACCTTCTCCAGATCCTTCAGGTTTCGGGGCTGTCGCTGGGCAATACGGACTTTCAGCTCCCTCCAAAGATTTTCTATTGGGTTCAGGTCTGGAGACTGGCTAGGCCACTCCAGGACCTTGAGATGCTTCTTACGGAGCCACTCCTTAGTTGCCCTGGCTGTGTGTTTCGGGTCGTTGTCATGCTGGAAGACCCAGCCACGACCCATCTTCAATGCTCTTACTGAGGGAAGGAGGTTGTTGGCCAAGATCTCGCGATACATGGCCCCATCCATCCTCCCCTCAATACGGTGCAGTCGTCCTGTCCCCTTTGCAGAAAAGCATCCCCAAAGAATGATGTTTCCACCTCCATGCTTCACAGTTGGGATGGTGTTTTACATTTACATTTACGTCATTTAGCAGACGCTCTTATCCAGAGCGACTTACAGTTAGTGAATACCTATATATATATATATATATATATATATATATATATTTATTTATTTTATACTGGCCCCCTGTGGGAATCGAACCCACAACCCTGGCGTTGCAAACGCCATGCTCTATCAACTGAGCTACATCCCTGCCGGCCATTCCCTCCCCTACCCTGGACAACGCTAGGCCAATTGTGCGCTGCCCATGAGTCTCCCGGTCGCGGCCGGCTGCGACAGAGCCTGGATTCGAACCAGGATCTCTAGTGGCACAGTTAGCACTGCGATGCAGTGCCTTAGACCACTGCGCCACTCAGGGTTGTACTCATCCTTCTTCTTCCTCCAAACATGGTGAGTGGAGTTTAGACCAAAAAGCTCTATTTTTGTCTCATCAGACCACATGACCTTCTCCCATTCCTCCTCTGGATTATCCCGATGGTCACTGGCAAACTTCAGATGGGCCTGGACATGCGCTGGCTTGAGCAGGGGGACCTTGCGTGCGCTACAGGATTTTAATCCATGACGGCGTAGTGTGTTACTAATGGTTTTCTTTGAGACTGTGGTCCCAGCTCTCTTCAGGTCATTGACCAGGTCCTGCCGTGTAGTTCTGGGCTGATCCCTCACCGTCCTCATGATCATTGACGCCCCACGAGGTGAGATCTTGCATGGAGCCCCAGACCGAGGGTGATTGACCGTCATCTTGAACTTCTTCCATTTTCTAATAATTGCGCCAACAGTTGTTGCCTTCTCACCAAGCTGCTTGCCTATTGTCCTGTAGCCCATCCCAGCCTTGTGTAGGTCTACAATTTGATCCCTGATGTCCTTACACAGCTCTCTGGTCTTGGCCATTGTGGAGAGGTTGGAGTCTGTTTGATTGAGTGTGTGGACAGGTGTCTTTTATACAGGTAACGAGTTCAAACAGGTTCAGTTAATACAGGTAATGAGTGGAGAACAGGAGGGCTTCTTAAAGAAAAACTAACAGGTCTGTGAGAGCCGGAATTCTTACTGGTTGGTAGGTGATCAAATACTTATGTCATGCAATAAAATGCAAATTAATTACTTAAAAATCATACAATGTGATTTTCTGGATTTTTGTTTTAGATTCCGTCTCTCACAGTTGAAGTGTACCTATGATAAAAATGACAGACCTCTACATGCTTTGTAAGTAGGAAAACCTGCAAAATCGGCAGTGTATCAAATACTTGTTCTCCCCACTGTATATATATATATATATATATATATATATATATATATATATATATATATATATATATATATATATATATATATATATATACAGTGCATTCGGAAAGTATTCAGACCCCTTGACCTTTTCCACATTTTGATACGTTACAGCCTTATTCTAAAATGGATTAAATAGTTTTTTGCCTCATCAATCTACACATAATACCCTATAATGACAAAGCAAAAACAGGTTTACATAAGTGTTCAGACCCTTTACTCAGTACTTTGCACCTTTTGGCAGCGATTACAGCCTTGAGTCGTCTTGGGTATGACGCTACAAGCTTGGCACACCTGTATTTGGGGAGTTTCTCACCTTCTATGCAGATCCTCTCAAGCTCTGTCAGGTTGGATGGGGAGTGTCGCTGCACAGCTATTTTCAGGTCTCTTCAGAGATGGTCGACCGGGTTCAAGTCCAGGCGTTGGCTGGGCCACTCAAGGACGTTCAGAGACTTGTCCCAAAGCCACTCCTGCATTGTCTTGGCTGTGCGCTTAGGGTAATTGTCCTGTTGGAAGGTGAACCTTCGCCACAGTCTGAGGTCCTGAGTACTCTGGAGCAGTTTTCATCAAGGATCTCTCTGTACTTTGCTCCGTTCATCTTTCCCTCGATCCTGACTAGTCTCCCAGTCCCTGCTGCTGAAAAACATCCCCACAGCATGACCCTGCCACCACCATGCTTCACCGTAGTGGTGGTGCCAGGTTTCCTCCAGAAGTGACGCTTGGCATTCAGGCCAAAGAGTTCAATCTTGGTTTCATCAGACCAGAGAATCTTGTTTCTCATGGTCTGAGAGTCTTTAGGTGCAAACTCCAAGTGGGCTGTCATGTGTCTTTTACTGAGGAGTGGCTTCCGTTTGCTCTGACATGCACTGTCAACTGTGGGTCCTTTTATATAGACAGGTGGACTCCAATCAAGTTGTAGCAACATCTCAAGCATCATCAATGGAAACAGGATGCACCTGAGCTCAATTTCAAGTCTCATTGCAAAGGGTCTGAATACTTATGTAAATAAGTTGTGTTTTAGTTTTTTTAGTTTTTTACATTTGGAAAGAATTTCATTTTCATTATGGGGTATTGTGTGTAGATTGATGAGGGGGGATAAAAACTATTTAATCAATTTTAGAATAAGGCTGTAACGTAACACAATGTGGAAAAAGTCAAGGGGTCTGAATTCTTTCCGAATGCACTGTATACAAAACAGATTGTTCCCAATTAAACAACGCAAACTAATTACAATTGAACATGAAAATATGACCACTTCAATGATCCTCTTCAATGTTTCAGATGACTCATGTGTTCAAGAATTATGGACCAGGTGTGCGGTACATCCGATTCACTCATGGAGGAAAGGACACCCTGTTCTGGGCCGGCTGGTATGGAATTCGGGTCACCAACAGTAGCATAGAGATTTGCCCATCGGTGGACAGATAGCTTTCGGTGTTCCCATTTACTCTCCCAAGAGGTTACATGTGAACATTGTGCCTAACTGCAAGCTTTACTTTAGCATCTGAAACCTACCTTAGCATAGTGTACACCTTGTTAAGTCTTTTCTGCCTTAGGCAATAGGCACACTATGTTCTATTCTCTGTGGATCTGGACGATTCTAGCTGTAGAATATATCATTTTTGATATATTGATCATGTTCATTTTCCCCTAGTCTGATTTAGTGCCTGGTCTTGTCCACTCTATTCTAATGAGTCCTTGTGGACACTGTAGAGAGAAACAGAAGACGAGTATGTGTTCCTCAGTCTTATCTTTCAGTGATAGGGTCATAATATTTTGTAGCTTTAACCGTAAGAAAGATAGAGCCACATTTGTAGGAAGAAAACAGAAATCGCTCTGTTTATTACAACCGTATCTACAGTGGTTTGCAAAAGTATTTATCCCCCTTGGCGTTTTTCCTATTTTGTTGCATTACAACCTGTAATTTAAATTGATTTTTATTTGGATTTCATGTAATTTACATACACAAAATAGTCCAAATTGGTGAAGTGAAATGAAAAAAATCACTTGTTTAAAAGAATTCTAAAAAATAAATAATGGAAAAGTTGTGTGTGCATATTTATTCACCCCCTTTGCTATGAAGCCCCTAAATAAAGATCTGGTGCAACCAATTACCTTCAGAAGTCACATAATTAGTTAAATAAGGTCCACCTGTGTGCAATCTAAGTGTCACATGATCTCAGTATATATACACCTGTTCTCAAAGGCCCCAGAGTCCGCAACACCACTAAGCAAGTTGTGGAGAAGTACAGATCAGGGTTGGGTTATAAACAAATATCAGAAACTTTGAACATCCCACGGAGCACCATTAAATCCATTATTAAAAAATGGAAAGAATATGGCACCACAACAAACCTGCCAAGAGAGGGCCGCCCACCAAAACTTACAGACCAGGCAAGGAGGGCATTAATCAGAGAGGCAACAAAGAGACCAAAGATAACCCTGAAGGAGCTGCAAAGCTCCACAGCGGAGATTGGAGTATCTGTCCATAGGACCACTTTAAGCCGTACACTCCACAGAGCTGGGCTTTATGGAATAGTGGCTAGAAAAAAAGCCATTGCTTAAAGAAAAAAATAAGCAAACACGTTTAGTGTTCGCCAAAAGGCATGTGGGAGACTCCCCAAACATATGGACTCTGGTCAGATGAGACTAAAATTGAGCTTTTTGGCCATCGAGGAAAACGCTATGTCTGGCGCAAACCCAACACCTCTCATCACCCCGAGAACACCATCCCCACAGTGAAGCATGGTGGTGGCAGCATCATGCTGTGGGGATGTTTTTCATCAGCAGGGACTGGGAAACTGGTCAGAATTGAAGGAATGATGGATGGCGCTAAATACAGGGAGATCCTTGAGGGAAACCTGTTTCAGTCTTCCAGACATTTGGGACTGGGACCGAGGTTCACCTTCCAGCAGGACAATGACCCTAAGCATACTGCTAAAGCAACACTCAAGTGGTTTAAGGGGAAACATTTAAATGTCTTGGAATGGCCTAGTCAAAGCCCAGACCTCAATCCAATTGAGAATCTGTGGTATGACTTAAAGATTGTTGTACACCAGCGGAACCCATCCAACTTGAAGGAGCTGGAGCAGTTTTGCCTTGAAGAATGGGCAAAACTCCCAGTGGCTAGATGTGCCAAGCTTATAGAGACATACCTCAAGAGACTTGCAGCTGTAATTGCTGCAAAAGGTGGCAAAGTATTGACTTTGGGGGGTGAATAGTTATGCACGCTCAAGTTTTCAGTTTTTTTTGTCTTATTTCTTGTTTGTTTCAGAAGAAAAAATATTTTGCATCTTCAAAGTGGTAGGCATGTTGTGTAAATCAAATGATACAAACCCCCCAAAAATCAATTTTAATTCCAGGTTGTAAGGCAACAAAATATGAAAAATGCCAAGGGGAGTGAATACTTTCGCAAGCCACTGTAGCTGCTACTGGAGGTTACTGATGTAATGGTTAGGTTCTATGAACCAAGCACCATTTTTTGTTTGAGTTTCTCTCGCAATCCCGTTTTCAAATCAGGTGACCCAACATCACGACCCCTAGTTTGGGAAACACTGGTTTAGCCACTACATGTACTTTTTTCAGAGAGTGCAGTGGTTGTACCATGCCCTTCAACCGATTTGTAGGAATTGTCAATTGGTAGGGGCTATGGGTCTATCTGTTTTTGACTGTTTGACTCACCGACCATTCTCCGGGAGATCTATTCTCTGGTAGATTTTCTCCCCAACCATCACATATCACAACAGATTACGCCAAGCAAGTTCTTGTTGAGAAGCTAAGTGTAATTGTGTGTTTGCAATAAGTGTGAACTCTATACCTCCTATCTGATTTTGTTTTCCTAACACCCTCTTATTTTCACCATGATCTGTTTTCCTCTCACAGGAACACCTTACAGAGCTTGAGCACATGTAAAACAATAACTTGAAAAGATACTTACATGCCATGATTTAGACTTTCATTATAACTTTGTTTACAATCTGTTTATTTTGTTATGTAAATAACTGATGAGAATTGATGTAGAATGAGGACAACCTTTCATTGCAGTCTGGTTTCTTTATTACATTTTTTTCAACAGCAGAAAACATTCCAAAATGTGTAATTCAAGAGTGTTTATAACTTAAATTTTTCTAATGAGTAATCTCCAGTATCATCACAGTCTATTTCATGAAATTATTAAATAGACTTTGATGATACTGAAGATTATATCATATAGTCTGCCCTGTAGATAATCATGGCGTTCTGCAATGAATAGACGGCAGACAGGGTATAGGCCAGGATGGTCCACCAGGCAAACAGGCTGTTCTGGTCCTGCATCTTCTGGTGACCTATTGAAAACTGCACAACAATGATAAAGCAAATTAAGATGCATTATGTATGCCTTTTGTTCTGATGACAAGACAAAGTAGCCTACACACCTGTGTAGCTTTGTCGCTTTCAGGGTCCAGCTCCAAGTGACTGGTTCAATACCATGTTTTTTGTGGGGGGGTTTTAGGGGTAAGGCTCTAGACCATCCTATCAGCCAATCAGGGCTGTGTATGTAAATATCTAATTTTTACATTTACATTTTACATCATTTAGCAGACGCTCTTATCCAGAGCGATTTACAGTTAAGTGAGTGCATAAAATGTCTTTCCTCACTCCCACACGATCACTGAGCATTTCAGTGGCCCAAGGAGCCTCAGGGAAATAATTAATAATTAAAAAGACTATGGGGGCTTTAAACAAGACAGACCAAAGGAGCGAAAGGAAAGTGTGAACTTGAATGTAATTTTGTATGTACATAAACGTCTGACCCACTTTGACAAATGACACCTTAAGAAACGTAGTTGAACACTTTTGTAAACATCTATATTATTTTATTTCTAAACATCTATAAGAATGTAATTGTTAACATGTACATTATATATTGAGGATACACAGATTACATGTTGCACTGCCTTACTATATACATGTATGAAGATCATTAAGGTGTTAAGAAATTATTTCAAGTGTTTAACTGTTTGTGACCCTGTAATACATTTATGAATACAATATAATGTAGGCTAATTTGGTTATGTACTGCTATCCTGTGGAGATTGCTTCTCATGCTTTGCCTCTTGAATAATATATGAGAAGTTACACTTTATAACTAAATACATGAAGTGTCCTGTCCTTATTGTTTCTTCAACTACTGTGGAGTGATTCTCATCCTCTATGCATGAACACTGACAATACAGGCACTACATCAATATACTGAGACCCCATACTTACATCAGGGGCCATTTCAGCACTCCTACTCTGAGAATGAATCAGAAAATAATGCACACTTGAGAATTCTAAACTTTATTAGGTTGATACATTTCACTTATACTCTTTAATTGTGACGTGAGATGTACATTTTTGTATAAAATAAACATACTGTAAGGTTCTGTTCCTGTCAAAGGAGGAACAATCTGTCGACAGAGTGAAATTCTAAAGCACAAGTCTCATGGAGTTTTTACACTGCACCAATTTGAGCTGTTTCGTTCAGAGCAGTTAAGACTTAAGTCCTGGAATGCAGATACAGTAGAGTATGTGACAGACAAGGCATTTGATTTAAAAGACAAACTCAATACTATACTGCCCTGACAAACAGCATGTACAGTATCTCACAAAATTGAGTACACCCCTCACATTTTTGTAAATATTTGAGTATATCTTTTCATGTGACAACACTCAAGAAATGACAATTTGCTACAATGTAAAGTAGTGAGTGTACAGCTTGTATAACAGTGTAAATTTGCTGGCCCCTCAAAATAACTCAACACACAGCCATTAATGTCTAAACCGCTGGCAACAAAAGTGAGTACACCCCTAAGTGAAAATGTCCAAATTGGGCCCAATTAGCCATTTTCCCTCCCCGGTGTCATGTGACTCGTTAGTGTTACAAGGTCTCAGGTGTGAATGGGGAGCAGGTGTGTTAAATTTGGTGTCATCGCTCTCACACTCCCTCATACTGGTCACTGGAAGTTCAACATGGCACCTCATGGCAAAGAACACTCTAAGGATCTGAAAAAAATAATTGTTGCTCTACATAAAGATGGCCTGGGCTATAAGAAGATTGCCAAGACCCTGAAACTGAGCTGCAGCACGGTGGCCAAGACCATACAGCGGTTTAACAGGACAGGTTCCACTCAGAACAGTCCTCGCCATGGTCGACCAAAGAAGTTGAGTGCACATGCTCAGCGCCATATCCAGAGGTTGTCTTTGGGAAATAGACGTATGAGTGCTGCCAGTATTGCTGCAGAGGTTGAAGGGGTGGGGGGTCAGCCTGTCAGTGCTCAGTCCATACGCCGCACACTGCATCAAATTGGTCTACATGGCTGTCGTCCCAGAAGGAAGCCTCTTCTAAAGATGATGCACAAGAAAGCCTGCAAACAGTTTGCTGAAGACAAGCAGACTAAGGACATGGATTACTGGAACCAAGATAAACTTATTTGGTTCAGATGGTGTCAAGCGTGTGTGGCGGCAACCAGGTGAGGAGTACAAAGACAAGTGTGTCTTGCCTACAGTCAAGCATGGTGGTGGGAGTGTCATGGTCTGGGGCTGCATGAGTGCTGCCGGCATTGGGGAGCTACAGTTCATTGAGGGAACCATGAATGCCAACATGTACTGTGACATCCTGAAGCAGAGCATGATCCCCTCCCTTCGGAGACTGGGCCGCAGGGCAGTATTCCAACATGATAACGACCCCAAACACACCTCCAAGACGACCACTGCCTTGCTAAAGAAGCTGAGGGTAAAGGTGATGGACTGGCCAAGCATGTCTCCAGACCTAAACCCTATTGAGCATCTGTGGGGCATCCTCAAATGGAAGGTGGAGGAGTGCAAGGTCTCTAACATCCACCAGCTCCGTGATGTCGTCGTGGAAGAGTGGCAACCTGTGAAGCTCTGGTGAACTCCATGCCCAAGAGGGTTAAGGCAGTGCTGGAAAGTGATGGTGGCCACACAAAATATTGACACTTTGGCCCCAATTTGGACATTTTCACTTAGGGGTGTACTCACTTTTGTTGCCAGCGGTTTAGACATTAATGGCTGTGTTGTGTTATTTTGAGGGGACAGCAAATGTACACTGTTATACAAGCTGTAAACTCACTACTTTACATTGTAGCAAAGTGTCATTTCTTCAGTGTTGTCACATGAAAAGATATACTCAAACATTTACAAAAATGTGAGGGGTGTACTCACTTTTGTGAGATACTGTATGTTGTAACTTGGTTGGCACCAAAATATCATTGTTACTACCGACGGTTACATAATCTATGATCAGTTTCCCAATTGAAAGGGGATTTATGTTTACCTCAGGTGTTCATGAAAACATTATGTCCACCTAAAAAAGGTGAATCATTAAAAAAAATAACTTTTTGGGAATATTGCCCTGACATTTGAAGGTAGAACTGTTTTGTCCTGTTGTCGCTGGTCCCAATCATCAGCTGTCTGTGACCCTCTCACACTCTTCTGACAAGATGTTGCAGCCACCAATCTGTTTAACTTAAAAATTCTGAGATGGCTCTAGGAATGATGTGTATTACATAAGAGGGTTATATTTCACAGGTTCTAGTAGAGATCAATCTAGTTCAATTAAGTTCACACACTACTTTGCAAACATTTAAAAATTATTCATATCAGTTAGCAATAGGAGTGAAGTAATCTTGTGCAATAATGGTTTGCTTTTCTCCAAGTAGTGTTGATGAAATGCTCTAACCAATAGAAGAGGGGAAATGCTCAGAGCAGCACACATTTGCGCCTCTTCTTGGGTTCCGGAGGCTCCAGGGCAGCCAGTATTGCCTCATCAAACACATTCTTTAGTCCTTTCTGCAAACACAAAACATGAATGTACCAAATATATTTTTTACCTTGCAGTGTAACCACAACTGGTAATACCATATTTTAAAAGGAAAACAAACTCAGCTGCAGCCTTATGAAAACTTGCACATTAAGTGCTAAAATGGACGTGTTCTCTCCCATATACAAATAAAAGTTAGTATCCTTGCCATGAAGGCCAAGGTAGTATGGGCTATTGTGACTAGAAAAATCAGACATTTAAATGAAAGAAGTTAATGGTCACGCATTTGAAAAGTGCATCTTGGTTATTTACTTGACAAATAGACATTCCTTTACATTAAAGACGCAGCAGACGATCAAAGAGGCAAAGCAAATATTTTAAAAAGACCGCCATCAAAACAGACAGCATTTTCGCTGGGTTTCAGGGGGTTCTAGAGCTGCTAGGATAGCTTCATCAAATACATTCTTCAGACCTCGCTATAGAGAGAGGGAGGAGAAAGAGGGGAATATGACCAGCGTTAGAGAGAGGTTAGTTAGCAGACATACAAGAGTAAAGTGCATTCAAATGAGTTTCCAGTACTAGGCCACCACTAACACAGAAAGAGAGAAGGCAAGACAAGCTTAGCACAAAGACAACACAGACTAAATGAACATGCACATCTAACATAAGTTGCTATCGTGCAAGTCATATCTCTATTCCCTGTTTTCTATATTTTTTAGATAGAACGTCTCACCTGTGTCAGGGCAGAGCACTCAACGTATTTGACTGCCTTCAGGTCGCGGGCGAGCTTCTCAGCTGTCTCAGGGCTGATGGGCTTCTGTTTGTTCTTGGCCAGCTTCTCTACTGTAGAAGGGTCATCTCTCAGGTCAATCTGAGTTCCAACCAGCAGGAATGGTGTCTTGGGACAGTGGTGAGTGATTTCAGGTACCCACTGCAAGAGAGAGGAAACATTCTTTTTAAACAATCAGAAAAGTCAGTCAGTCAGATAACTAGTATCTTCCCCATCACTTCCCAATGTTGCCAATTTGACATTCCATTTAACCTACTAAACATAATGTATAATTTAGTCAATATTCCTTTATTAAATAATGTGCATTGTATGCTTCAAGGGCTTGGCGTTGTACTCACCTTTTCTTTAACATTCTCAAATGAAGAGGGTGAAACATTAGAGAAACAAACTAGGAAAACATCAGTCTGGGGATAGCTCAAAGGCCGTAACCTGTCGTAATCCTCCTGACCTGCGGAAACATATATAACGTGTTGATTAAATGTGAATAGCAATCAACCAAAAATATGATTTATTCAAATTGGGAACTGATGAACATGTCCTTGAAAAGGATCCACTCTTACCCGCAGTATCAAATAATCCTAGGGTGTATGGTTCCCCTCCAATCATGACCGTTACTGCATAGTTATCAAACACCTGTGATGAGAAAATGAAAAGAGAATGAGACATCTGTCCTGTTCCGTGATTATTCAGAATGGTAGTTATTGAGAAGAACCAGCCAGGTCTCTTCTCTTAAAGCGTGTGAAACATGAGAACGAGAATCCTACCTCTATGTCTGGTAATCAATTGATCAATAATCACTGTGACTGAGAGAAACCCAATGTATAGAAGATATACATACTGTTGGTACATATTCAGAGGGGAATTTGTTGGTTGTGTATGAAATCAAAAGGCAGGTTTTTCCCACTGCTCCATCTCCAACCACAACACATTTAATCGTCTGCATATTTGTGTTCTCTGCTTACTGTGTATGTCTGAAATAGAAAAGAGAAAAGTTATGCATAAGTTAGCTAACGTTTGCTACAAGCCTTCAGATGAGTGGCAGGGAAGAAGTATCCAGTAGCTGGTTGTTATGCTATAACGTTAGCTAGCTAGCGTCTGAAACTGGGTTGCTAGGTGGCTAGCAAGCCAGGTCTAAATGAAGAAGTTGTAGCAACAACCAACTACAGATTCAATAGAAATCTATGAGAAAAAATAACGTTAACTAGCTACAGTAGTTACTTGGCTCTAACTAATTTAAACTGACATAGCTAACGTTACCGTGGCTGGCTATCTGGGTCGGTGTTAGCAGTACTCATTCTCAATTTCCTATTAATATTTTTTTTTTACTAACAATGAATGACAAACCTATAGCAAAAACACCTTCATAAACAGCTTTGGTATCGTTTCAATTGTTACACTATTGATGATTATAACATGTAATTCGAAAGATTTCCCTACCTCTTTCTTCTTCTTGTGCGTTTACGGCAGACTAGATGCTGTATTGCGTATTGCTGCTGTTCTCAGGTCGGAGTGCGAATTACACATTTAAATATCTAATAGCCTCTCAACTGTTGGTGCAGGCCTGTCATTTGAGCCTAAAATTGTTACAAGCGAAAATGCAGTTACACCCAACTCAGCCAGCTCACAGAAAAGTGTCCTCCTATCCTCAGCATACCGACTGCAATATAACAGGACATGCTTCACAGTCTCTACCTCTCCACATTCTTCACATTTCCCATCTGGGTGTTTCCACACTAACAATAACCCACTTCCCAATCCACAATGACCAACCTCAGCCTTGTCAACAGAACCAGATCCCTCCTTTCACTCCCCAGATACCTACTGACCTTCCTCACAGAATTCTGGATAGAGAAAAACTGCCTTCCCCTGCTCCTCCCCCTCCACTCAAGTTCCCACTCCTGTGTCAATCACTTTGCTATGACACTCCTACATTCCATCCCCCCTAACCAGACCACCACATCTACCTTCTCCCTCTTCAGTGCTTCCTTCGCAACCTTATCTGCTACCTCATTTCCCCCTGCCCCAACATGAGCTGGGATCCACAGAAGACCTACCTTACACTAGTGATGGGTCGTTCGCGAACGAATGGCTCTTTTTGAACTGATCTTTTTGGTGAACGTTGGGAGCCGAATCACATCGGTGAAAGATTTTCATACTGCTGATTTGCATACTGGTTCTACTGCTTTTTGAGCTCAAAACAATGTTTTTCTGCAGATAAATTACAAAATAACTATCTAAAGAGGTTGACTTCTCACTGCAGAAACAAATAGTGGGGAGAGCTCGTCAATCTGGTCCACCCTGATTTTTTACAGTGCCATCTAATAATTTGGCCAGGTAAACATTTATTTGAATGCGCACTTCATGATCTGACATAATGGTAGCCTACCTTTTGGGCTTTTTATTGGAGATTTAAAAAACATTTCATGGTTCGAGGTTGATTTTTAAGCATTTTGAACGAAGAGCCATTTGGGAGCCAAATGAGCAGGCTCTTTTACGTGAACGGAGCCAAATTAGCCGGCTCACTGAAAAGACTCAGAATGCCCATCACTATCTTACACCCTGTCTGCCTCACCCTATAAAGTGCCATCAACAGCTCTATTATCAGGTCTGGACGTGCCTTCCCTTCTCTCAGCGCGACCAGGCTAGCAGCAGAGTCTGAACACAAAATTACCCACTTCTTCCACCCATCCCATGTCCACACTAGTGCTAGCATTTTAGCAGAGAAGACTGAAGCTCCATCAGCCGCCTACACTGGTGTATCTGAAATCGGGAAACATGTATCCCAAACCCTGCTCTCCCACTGCCTGGGTCCCTTGACGCATCTGTGAAGATCCACAGGTTGGGACCCCACGCCTGCCGCAGATGCGCCTCCACCACAGAAGGCTCTCCACAGTCCTCAGCTCTTATTTCATAAAGCTTGGTCATGTCAATATCAGGCTCTGGCAACAGCCACCGAGGAACACACGGCCAGCAGACAGGGGACCCCACTTCCAGACCTCCCATTCCTACCTCCTCCCCCCATTCCTGCACATGGGTCACATAGCTTGGCCTACCTCTTCTCACTCCAGTTCCCTCACCTCCCCATTCCCATGACTATCCCAACAGACACCTTGCGGGGTGAGTTGAGTCATGGCCCCGTACTTTCATCCCGTAGCGCATGGCCAGCTTAGCTCGTCGCAGCCTCAACCCGAACCGCCCCCATTTCAACAACGCAGGGATAAGGGTAGTTTGAAATGCCCCAAAACACAACCTCAGCGCCCTTGCCTGTACCACATCCAACATCGGCAGTATTGTAGCCGCCGCCAATACAAATGTCCACCACCTTTTTGTACCTTCCAGACCACAAATGGGATATTCCTCCCTCTTTTCCAGAGCGCCCCATCATCGGCAAACAGAGAGGTGAAAATCAGACCCGACACCCATTCACCATTACATTAAACAAAACTGGACTAATTACAGTTCCCTGCGTGTCCCATTCTCTATCTCAACTGACTCGGAATAGGCCCCACCAACTCTGACCTGGAGAGTCCGATTCTTTAAGAAATCCTAGATCCAATTAAACAGGCGACCCCTCACCCCGGCAGCATACAGCTCCAGCAGCAGTCCCCCTTTCCAGAGCATGTCGTATGCCTTTTCAATGTCCAGAAACACTGCCACCACTCCCTCCTTTTTGGCCAGCGCCTTCTTTATATCACAGTCCAGTGCTAGCACTGAGTCCATGGTCGTTCCAACCTAAATCCGCTATGGTACGGGGAAAAGAGGCCTCTACTCTCAAACATGTACTAATCTGTCTGTGACCATTCTTTCCATTACTTTACACAGTACAGAGGTCAACGCTACGGGTCTGTATGAGCCCGGGTGGGATGCTTCTTTTCCTGGTTTCACAATTGGCACCACTATGGCATGTTTCCACGCTGCTGGTAACGTCCCCTCCTCCCATACTGTATTCATTAATGCCAGTACCCCCTCCAGTACCAAATCATCCAGGTGTTTAAGTTGTTCATAGCATAGCCCATCCATACCGGGGCTGTGTTTCCTCTTCCTTGTATCGCCCGGCGCAGATCATTCATTGTAAAAAACACATTGCTCAGGTCAATATTGTCATAGTTGGGCTCAAGCTCATCCTCTCTGTCTGACATCAATACTATCCGTGTCATAATTCTCTCCTCCCCAACATTATGTACACTTCCACCAACAGTTTTCGGCCAAACCAGCTCAGAATGGGGAAATGGTCGCTCCTAATAGTATACTGGTCCATTAAATCCCAATTCTGTCTTCTTGCCAGATCCCCCGATGCCAGCGTCAGATCAATGCATGACATAGTTGCCCTCCTAAGCTGAAATCTTGTTGGGCGTCCATCATTTATGCAAACTAATCCGTGGTTATCAAGGAATTCTTCAATAACTTCCCCGTTCCGATCCATCTTCGTACTACCCCATAGCGGGTTGTGTGCATTCAAATCCCCCATCAATAACACAGGAGCCTTTATCGCATCCATTATCTCGTCAAGCACCCAATCTCCAGCGGGAGGGATGGGTTGTAAAAGTTATTTACTGTAGTCCCCTGTAGCTCAGTTGGTAGAGCATGGCGCTTGCAACGCCAGGGTTGTGGGTTCGTTTCCCACGGGGGGACAGTATGAAAATGTATGCACTCACTAACTGTAAGTCGCTCTGGATAAGAGCGTCTGCTAAATGACTAAAATGTAATTCTACCCTGGACACTCCACACTTCAACCGCTATACATTCCAACTCAGTTCTCAATATTATGCTTCGATACTGTACACCTAGTTTCAGAAACATCGCACACCCACCCCCCACTCGCTTCCTGATCCGCCCGTATGGCCACATACCCAGGCAAAACAAAATCCAAACATTGTTTTAACCACATTTCCTACACACAGACTATTTCAGGCTTATTCTTAAATACATCCACAAACCTCTTACATTCTTGTCCATTACAGATTCAACTTCTCTCATTCCACTGCAGTATCATAACGTCATTCCATATCATCCGATTCCGACACTTCCCCAACCTCGCCGTCCTCCTGAGACCCACCTCTCCTCACTGCCTGTATGTAGGAGTGCAAACTCACTGCTGATTGATCCTTGATCCCATAGAATGTCTCTGCTTACTTAATCACTGCATCTTTCAGGCCAGATGACGTCTTCACCTGTCTTGCTACCAACAACACTTCCACCATAAAGGCCAAGAACTCCTTCTTCTTGATCAAGTACGAGTCAGCTGGAATTATTGGTGCTGGCGGAGGGGCCATCCTTGGAACCCCCACTACCAGCTGCGCTCTCACCTCCATCTGTGCAGCAGCACCACCCACTACTCGTTTTGCCGCCTCTGTGTACGATACTCCCTCCCCCACTCAAATCTTCTGTACCTGCTCAGCTCGAACATGGTGCACACAACCTCGAAGTGCTGCCACATGGTTTCCCCCACAATTACAACACTTTGGCTTTCCTCCTGCACACACTGAGTACTCATGATCACCTCCTCATTTCCCACATCTTCTTGTCCCCCTGCACACCGCCGCCACATGCCCATACCTCTGGCACTTATAGCACCGCAGGGGAGGCCACACATATGGCTTGACCGTGAAGCTCAGGAGCCCAGGTTCACTCTCTGTGGCAAGGTCTCCACGCCGAATATACTGTAACTAGCACAGCCGTGCTCTCGCTTCTCTGTCCATTTCGAGTTCTTTGAACCAACCAGAAGACATCTACAATTCGAGCCCTCTCCAGATTGCTCCTCAACTCATCCTCCTTTATATCCAGCGATACCCCATAAATTACTACCATGGCTCCTTGTTTCTGTCCTGGGGCATAGCACTCTACTGCCTTTTCCCCCAGCGCTTTCTGTGTCAAGGCTTTGGTCTGTTGGACTACAGATTTGCAAAAGATTAGCAGGTTCACATTCAACAAGATTTTCGCATGGAGGATGTCTGATACTTTTAAAGGGTTAATGCTACTGCTCGCCTCTCTCTCCCTAAAACTTCACAATAACCTTAACCCCCCCTCCCCCACTTTTCTCAATCCTCATAACCTTTCCACTCGAGACACCTGGGTCACTGTTACTCTCCTTCTCCCTTTCTTTCCGCTTTAGTAAACTCTTTCGATTAGCTACCTCCAAACTATCTCCCTTCCTGTCATTCCTTGCTCCTGGCAGGATGTTGGTGTAACCGACCACTTCCCGCAGGGATACAGCCCCTTACAGGGACAGCTTCATGTACTGCAAAACTAGGCTGACTAACAAACACTGCTACCATGTGTGACAGCCCTCTGCAAAAGCCAAATAGCCTTTATGACTCCTTACCTCTTCCTCAATGCATCTGGTATTTACTTTCCTGGGCGTTGACACATTATTTTCATGCCACTTCGATACAGCTACAACCAGAAGTGATTTTCGTAGCAGGTTAGGAGAGTATTTTCGCTAACCCTAACCCTTTTCCTAACCATAACCTAATTTTTCTAACCTGCTATGTTAATTATCCTAACCTGCTAGGAAAAAGTCACTTCCGGTCGTAGCTGTATCTAAGTGGCGTAAAAAGTGTTTCTCTTGGCAGTTGCTTGGTTTTCTGCTAGTGCCAGTGTGTGTGACACCAGTCCACACCAGCATAAGGTGCTTGATAGTTAATAATGACGTAAACTTCAGGCCGATGTGTCTCTGGGACCATACCTCAGTGGTTCTTGCTATCAGGGATCCTTGGGACGTCCCTACCCCATTGAAGTTGACATTTAAAATGGATAAGGTAAGGGTTAAGTTTAGGGTTAGGTAAGGGTTATGGTTATGGTTATGGTTAGGGCAAGGGTAGACGTTAGGTTAGGGATGTCCCAATGAACACAGATAGCACTAACCATAGTGTCTGGGACAGATGAAACAATTGCTGTTGACGTGTTGATTTGATTGATCAATTAAAAAAAATAAAACCTTAAAACTAGGAGGGGTAGAACTACTCATCTCCTGAAATTATACTTAACACATAATGTAGACATATTTATTTATTTAGATATTGTTGTTATAAATATAAAATATAAAACAGCTCAATCACCATTTACATTTCCTCTATATTTATTTTTGCAACAGACACAACAACATCTTTGGTTTTACGTTCAGAGAGAGTGTGTCTGTGTGTGTCTTCGCTTTCTGTATGTGGTTCATTGTCTGTCCTTCCCATTAAAACATTGAGCAACATCTGCTTCCAGTTCTCTGTGTGTGTGTGTGTGTAATATCATGTTCCTGATTATTCAAATGATGGGCACTACTCCGAGTGTACTGCTTAGACAATTTATCTGCAGTAGGTGGCAGTAAAGGCCTCCTTTTGAAATGTGTTTTCTATTCATGCCAGATCATCGATTTAAAGGCATTTGGCATTTACATTTTAGTCATTAACCTCTACGGGATCGGTGTCCCGAATACGGGACGGTTGAGCTAACGTGCGCTAATGTGATTAGCATGACTGTTGTAAGTATCAGCAAACTTTCCAGGACATAGACATTCCAGGGCAGAAAGCTTACATTCTTGTTAATCTAACTGCACTGTCCAATTTACAGTAGCTATTACAGTGAAAAAATACTATGCTATTGTTTGAGGAGAGTGCACAACAACAACAAAACTTATCACGGCAGCTGGTTTGATACATTCACCTCTGAAGGTAAATAATTTACTTACATTCAGTAATCTTGCTCTGATTTGTCATCCTAAGGGTCCCAGAGATAAAATCTAGCATAGTTTTGTTTGATAAAATCAATTTTATTTTCAAATGTAGGAACTGGGTTCTACAGTTTGAACCCCTGCTGTCTCTGGCTCCACACCCACCCCGTTCGGCCATCTAGATGTGTGAAAGTTAGTGTATAAGCTAATGATCCATCATGTATGACATTCCTGGGAGTGTGTAAACTTACATTTTGTATTACAATATCATTTCTGTATGTTCTCTATAGTTATGTACTTGAAAATGTATCAATTGACCAATTTGGCACATTTGGGCAGACTTGATACAAAATAGTCCAGTATTGCAATGCTTCACTGGATTAATCTGAAACTTTGCACACACACTGCTGCCATCTAGTGGCCAAAATCTAAATTGCGCCTAAACTGCAATATTATATTTTGGCCTTTCTCTTGCATTTCAAAGATGATGGAAACAAAACAAAAATAGAAAATGCATGTTTTTTTGTTTGTATTATCTTTTATCAGATCTAATGTGTTATATTCTCCTACATTAATTTCACATTTCCACAAACTTCAAAGTGTTTCCTTTCATATGGTATCAAGAATATGCACATCCTTGCTTCAGGTATGTCATTTTAGGCGAGAATTGTAAAAAAGGGTCCGATCTTTAAGAGGTTTTAAGCAGACACTCTTACCCAGACTGATTTACAGTAGTGAGTGCATACATTTTCATACTGGTCCCCCGTGGGAATCGAACTCAAAACTGCCATGCCCCTTACGAGAAAACCCACATGAATTTCACGTGATCATGTGTTTTACATGTGATCTCATGTGAGCACATAATCTTATGTGAAGTTAATGTGATAAGTGACAATATGTAAAAGCAACATGTGATAACATGAAACTACACATGGCCCCGTGTAGCTCAGTTGGTAGAGCATGGCGCTTGCAACGCCAGGGTTGTGGGTTCGTTTCCCACGGGGGGCCATTGTGAAAAAAAATGAGTATTTACTCACTAACTGTAAAGTCGCTCTGGATAAGAGCATCTGCAAAATGACTTAAATGTAATACACATGTGAAAACATGATCTCATGTGAAATTTTTTTGACAACATGGGGATTATTATTATTTTTATATTTTTATATTAGGATTCCCATTAGCCGATGCCAATGGCGACAGCTAGTCTTACTGGGGTCTGACACAAAACGAAAAAGACATTACAGACAAAATACTTTACAATTTACATACACTACTGTTCAAAAGTTTGGGGTCACTTAGAAATGTCCTTGTTTTCCATGAAAACATACATGAAATTAGTTTTGTAAAAACGGCCAGCTCATCTCCTTTCCAAGACCTCAACTTTCTTTTGGTTTTCATATTGGAATAAGGTCACGCCAATCATCATAATTTTAGTAGCCAATCAGCAGCCTTTTTCCCCGGGACTTAGCGTAATACCCGACCAGGCAGGGCCTCAGGCAGTCTGTAGTTTCCGTTCTGATGACCAACCTGTTTTTCTCTCCTGCTTATACTACCTCATTAGAAGATATTGCTTTTCTTTCTGATGTTTATTGTGCGTGCAGCTAAATAACCACAATTAGTATCAGAGAGAGTGGTGTTGTATGTGTGTGTGTGTGGATCTTCATTAAACCTTGAACTGGAACTACTGCTTCCTCGTGTTCTGAACGGACACCCTGTGGTGGTTGCTACCGGCCTAAAATCCAGCACCTACGTTTTTTATCCCTTTTTATTTGTCCTTCGAATTCATAAACAACCCATCTTTTTCATGGTCCTTCGAGCCGGATTCAGTAACTGCCAAAGTTCAAGGATGCCAGTCTCCAGAGAAGATCCTCCACAAGTTGTGGTTCGTCCCCGCCGTCAGACTCGCCCCCCACATCGTCTGGTCAACTATGAGGTAAGCTACGAGTCAAGGCAGACACCACACACAACAACACACCACTCCAACGAGGGACCATGAGCAGAGGGCGCTGTGAGTGGAATTAATTACTCTCACAATAAGACCAGCAGCAACTACCCTCCTGTACAAGATGAGAGAGAAACCCGTTCTTCTTCCAGAACAGTCGTAACGTGCCTGAAGCTGATAGGAGAGGAAACTGAGAAGTTGACACAGGAGATACTGGAGCTATCGGAAGAGCTAAATTCATCCGCTTCAATGGGTCCCCAACAGTTCAAGTCACTACCCAGTTGACCCGCAACCCCTCGACGTCATGAGCCATCGCACCATCGAGACCGGTCGACTTCTCATTGCAGAGCTCGTAGCCCTACAGCGCCACCTAGAGGGATGACTTCAAAGGATCGCCAACGTCAGCCCTCACCTAACCGCTGCGGTCAGCCTACACCTGATCGACTTCGTCAGCCTGCACCTGACCGTCGCGACTACTCACCTGACCACTACGGTCAGCCTACACCTGACTGTCGCCGCCGCGACTACTCACCTGACCGTAGCCTCCGCGACTACTCACCTGACCGTAGCCTCCGCGACTACTCACCTGACCGTTGTCATCACCCCTCACCTGACCATCGCCACTGTGAATACTTGCCTGACTGTCACCGCCGGGCCTACTCACCTGATCATCATCGGCACTCACCTGTCCGCCACCGCACACCTTCTCCACCCAGCCGGGAGCGCGTCTACCGTGGACCAACTCCTACCATCCCCAACTTCATCAATGAAGACCCACGAGAGTTTGCAAGGCTGAAGGTGGCCTTCGACAATGTGCTGCCTGTAGATGCAACAGAGTGCTTCAAGTTTCAGATATTGGTGGACCACCTGAAGTTGGAAGAGGCTTTGCTAATTGCCGACTCCTACAGCAACAGCAGGTCCCTCACAGAACTGTATGGCCAGCCACACCAGCTTGCCCTCCAACGCATCGTAGGGTTAATGGATGGCCCCAACATCAAGAGTGGTGACACCAAGGCATTCCGAAGATTCACTCTGAGGGTGCGCACCTTGGTTGGCATGTTGGATCAGCTAGGGAGTAATGGACAGACAGAACTGAGGTGTGGCTCACACGTCTCCCGCCTCTTAGCTAAGTTACCACACGACCTAAGAGCCATCTTCAAGAGATGTGTGAACCCCATCAAGACACCCATTCCAACCTTCCTTCACTTGGCAGAGTGGCTCGAGTACGAGGTGAGAGTGCAAGTAGATGGCATGCAGTTCAGTAGCGAACAAAGCAGGGACCACCCTAGCTCACGCCGAGATCCGTGTAAAGACAAATCCTTCCCCAAGACTATCCCCATCCTCTATTGAGGTGAGCGGACGGAGTCGAACTCTCTGCACAGAACCAGTCTCCGGAGGAAAGGTCACGGGAGAAGCCAAATAAGTATTGTCCGTTCAGCAACACCACGCAGCATTACATGAATCAATGCACCAACTTTCAGCTCCTTTCCAAAGAACAGAAAGAATCCTGGATCAATACAAATTAAAGATGTTGGAAGTGTGGACGTGAACACCAAGCAGCTCAGTGTACTCTCAAGGCTAAGTGCAAGAAGTGCGAGAGGATGCATCTTGAGATTCTCCTCGAGGTCAAAACTAGCCCGACTGCTATGAAGAACGCTAGCACGAACGCAATGAAGACCGCCAGCACAAAGGCGTCAACAGAGAGCATTTGCCTGGTGAGCTCCACCGCAGTGACCCTCTATGTTGATCGACCTTCTGGCAGCAGCAAGGTGCTGCTGAAGATGAGTCAAGTCATCTTGCGGAGTGGCAACAAGTCACTTGACACATACGCCCTGTTGGACGACAGGTCGGAGCGCACTATACTTCTACACAAAGCAGCAGAGCAGCTAGGCCTCCAAGGAAATCCTGAGGACTTGGCACTTCGTACGGTGCATCAAGATATCAGAGTTGTCCATGTAGCTTCTGTGTCATTCTCTGTGGTCCCTGTTACTCAACCAAACAGGTCCTTTGACATCCACAGAGCCCAAAGAGTTGGGCCTTACACCGCATACCTACCAGATCAAAGCCCTTAAGAATAGATATTGGCACCTCAAAGGCCTACCCCTTCAACCGCTGGACCAGGCGTAGCCGTTACTGCTCATCAGATCAGACTATCCCCATCTAATCACCCCGATGGAGCAGTGCGTTTCGGTCCCCCTGGCGGACCTGCCGCCATCAAGACTCAGATCGGATGGACCCTTCAAGGTCCTTCAAAGTTCCTGCAGCAAAGTCTTGCTCCACAACAGTGCCTTCATACATCCCTTGTCTCTCCATCTGCAGAGCTCTTCAGCCATGTAGAGAAGCTCTGGCAGTTGGATACGCTACCGTACAGGAGTGAGAAGCTCGTCACACGGTCCAGACAATATGTAGAAGCCATGCATCTACTGGAGGAGAAGACAGTCAGGGTTGAAGTGTGTGGGGTTCAAAGGTACACCACTCCCCTTTTGTGGAAGAAGAACCTTCCTCCCTGGGAAGCTCCAAAGGAGGCAGTACTGGCTCATCTGCAAGGGACAGAGAAGCATCTGTCCAAGGATTCAGAGAAAGCAGCAGTGTACAACGCAGACATTCACAAGTTGGTGGAGTCCGGCCACGTTAAGAAGGTATCCCCAGTAGCAGTCGAAGAGTACCAAGGTTGGTACATTCCCCATCATATGGTCCATCACAATGGGAATAACAAAGTCATCTTCAACTATTCCTTCAACTACAGGGGCAAGAGCTTGAACGAACAACTCTTACCCGGACCTACCTTGGAGCTACTCTGCTTGGAGTCCTTCTCCATTTCCAGGAACACTCTGTGGCAATCAGCAGTGACATAAAGGGGATGTTCCATCAAGTCCGCCTGCTACCCAAAGACCAGCCTCTTCTCCGGTTTCTGTGGCGAGACCTAAACCGTGATGATTACGCTGATGTCTATGAGTGGCAGGTTCTTCCCTTTGGGACGACATGTAGCCCCTGCTGCGCCATGTTTGCCCTTCAGAAGCATGTGTTTGACCACAGTGAGCCCGAAGAAGATGTGCGTTTTTCTATAGAACGCTGTTTCTATGTAGACAAATGTCTACACAGCCTCCACTCTGCGGATGAAGCCATGAAACAAGCTGAATCACCTTCTTGCTGAGGGAGGATTCGATCTACGCCCCGGGACCTAGCTTAATACCCGACCAGGCAGGGCCTCAGGCAGTCTGTAGTTTCCGTCCTGATGACCAACCTGTTTTTCTCTCCTGCTTACACTACCTCGTTTATTGTTTATATGTTTATTGTGCGTGCAGCTAAATAACCACAATTAGTGTCAGAGAGAGTGGTGTTGTATGTGTGTGTGTGTGGATCTTCATTAAACCTTGAACTGGAACTACTGCTTCCTCATGTTCTGAACGGACACCCTGTGGTGGTTGCTACCGGCCTAAAGTCCAGCACCTACGTTTTTCATCCCTTTTTATTTGTCATTCAAATTCATAAACAACCCATATTTTTCAAGTTTGAATAGGAAATATAGCAAAATGCATAGGAAATGTAGTCATTGACAAGGTTAGAAATATTGATTTTTAATAGAAATAATAATTGTGTCCTTCAAACTTTGCTTTCGTCAAAGAATCCTCCATTGCAGCAATTACAGCCTTGCATACCTTTGGCATTCTAGTTGTCAATTTGTTGAGGTAATCTGAAGAGATTTCACCCCATGCTTCCTGAAGCACCTCCCACAAGTTGGATTGGCTTGATGGGCACTTCTTACGTACCATACGGTCAAGCTGCTCCCACAACAGCTCAATAGGGTTGAGATCCGGTGACTGTGCTGGCCACTCCATTATAGACAGAATACCAGCTGACTGCTTCTTCCCTAAATAGTTCTTGCATAGTTTGGAGCTGTGCTTTGGGTCATTGTCCTGTTGTAGGAGGAAATTGGCTCCAATCAAGCGCTGTCCACAGGGTATGGCATGGCGTTGCAAAATGGAGTGATAGCCTTCCTTCTTCAAGATCCCTTTTACCCTGTACAAATTTCCCACTTTACCACAACCAAAGCACCCCCAGACCATCACATTACCTTCACCATGCTTGACAGATGGCATCAAGCACTCCTCCAGCATCTTTTCATTTGGTCTGTGTCTAACAAATGTTCTTTTTTGTGATCCGAACTTCGATTCGTCTGTCCATAACACTTTTTTCCAATCTTCCTCTGTCCAGTGTCTGTGTTCTTTTGCCCATCTTTTCTTTTTATTGGCCAGTCTGAGATATGGCTTTTTCTTTGCAACTCTGCCTAGAAGGTCAGCATCCCGGAGTTGCCTCTTCACTGTTGACGGTGTTCAGACTGGTGTTTTGCGGGTACTATTTAATGAAGCTGCCAGTTGAGGACCTGTGAGGCGTCTGTTTCTCAAACTCAGTTGTGCACCGGGGCCTCCCACTCCTCTTTCTATTCTGGTTAGAGCCAGTTTGCGCTGTTCTGTGAAGGGAGTAGTACACAGCATTGTACGAGATCTTCAGTTTCTTGGCAATTCCTTGTATGAAATAGCCTTAATCTCTCAGAACAAGAATTGACTGACGAGTTTTAGAAGAAAGTTCTTTGTTTCTGGACATTTTGAGCCTGTAAACGAACCCACAATTGCTGATGCTCCAGATACTCAACTAGTCTCAAGAAGGCCAGTTTTATTGCTTCTTTAATCAGCACAACAATTTTCAGCTGTGCTAACATAATTGCAAAAGGTTTTTCTAATGATCAATTAGCCTTTTAAAATTATAAACTTAGCAAACACAATGTGCCATTGGAACCCAGGACTGATGGTTGGTGATAATGGGCCTCTGTACGCCTATGTAAATATTCCATAAAAAATCAGCTGTTTCCAGCTACAATAGCCATTTACAACATTAACAATGTATTTCTGATCAATTTGATGTTATTTTAATGGCCTAAAAAATTGCTTTTCTTTTGAAAACAAGGAACTTTCTAAGTGACCCCAAACTTTTGAACGGTAGTGTACATTTAAAAACATGAACATGTAGTGTGCGTGTGTGTGCATGTATCAGTTACACATAGATGTCAGTACATACATACAACAAGTAGGTCACATGGGGAGAGGCATTGTGCCGTGAGGTGTTGCTTTATTTGTTTTTTTTAAGCCAGGTTTGCTGTTCACTATATGAGGTGGAAGGGTGTTCCATGCAATTATTGCTCTGTATAATCCTATACGTTTCCTTGAATTTGTTCTGGACCTGGGGACTGTGAAAAGACCCCTGGTGGCATGTCTGGTGGGGTAAGTGTGTGTAAGTTGACTATGCAAATAATTTGGAATTTCCAACACTTAATATTTCTTATAAAATAAACAAGCTCTGCACTCAGTCTTTCCTCAACTCTTTGCCAAGAGAGACTGGCATGCATAGTATGTATATTATCCCTCTGATTACAATGAAGAGCAAAATGTGCCACTCTGTTCTGGGCCAGCTGCAGCTTAACTAGGTCCTTCTTTGCAGCACATGACCATATGACTGGACATTATTCAAGATAAGATCAAACTAGAGCCTGAAGGACTTGCTTTGTGGAGTGTGGTGTCACTGACAGACCTCTCCCCATCTTTACAACAATTGAATCTATATGTTTTGACCATGACAGTTTACAATCTAAGGTACACCAAGTTAGTCTCCTTAACTTGTGCAACAGCCACAGCATTCTTTACCAGATTCAGCTGAGGTCTAGCATTTAGGGAAAGGTTTGTAACCATTCCAAAAATGACTGCAACCTTTTGTTAAGGGTTTCAGTGACTTCATAAGCTGTGGTTTCTGAATCAGCAGCATAAATGGACACACAGGCTTTGTTTAATGCCAGTGGCAGGTCATTGGTAAAAATAGAAAAGAGTAGAGGGCCAAGAGAGCTGCCCTGCGATACACCACACTTTACATGTTTGACATTAGAGAAGCTTCCGTTAAAGAAAACCCTTTGAGTTCTGTTTGATACATAGCTCTGAATCCACGATATGGCAGCGGTTGAAAAGCCATAACACATACGTTTTCTCAACAACAGGTTATGGTCAATAATATCAAAGGCTGCACTAAAATCTAACAGTACAGCTCCCACAATCTTCTTATTATCAATTTATTTCAACCAATCATCAGTCATTTGTGTCAGTGCAGTACATGTTAAGTGTCCTTCTCTATAAGCATGTTGAAAGTCTGTTGTTAATTTGTTTACAGAGAAATAGCATTGTATTTGGTCCAACACCATTTTTTCCAACAGTTTGCTAAGAGCTGGCAGCAAGCTGATTGGTCTGCTGTTAGAACCAGTAAAGGCCGCTGCACCACTCTTGGGTAGCGGAATGACTTTGGCTTCCCTCCAGGCCTGAGGGCAAAACTTTCCTCTAGGCTCAGATTAAAGACATGACAGATAGGAGTAGCTATAGTGTCAGCTACCATCCTCAGTAGCTTTCCATCTAAGTTGTCAATACCAGGAGGTTTGTCATTATTGATCGATAACAATAATTATTCCACCTCTCCCACACTATCTTCACAAAATTCAGACATACAATGATTTTCTTTCATATGTAAAAATTTTTATGCATGAATACGATGGCTCACTGTTCGTTGTTGGCATTTCCTGCCTGTTTGTCCACTTTGCCAATTAAGTAATCTTTAAAATAATTGGCAACATCAAATGGTTTTGTGATAAATAAACCATCTGATTTGATGAAAGATGGAGTTAAATTTGTCTTTCTGCCCATAATTTCATTTAAAGTACTCCAAAGTTTTTGTTCCATCATTCTTTATATCATTGATCTTGGCTTCTTTATATCATTGATATTGAGATGTAACATTTAAACATTTAAAAGTGATACCATGAAACTTCATGTGACAATATTTGAAAGTTTTTCACATGTAGAACTGCAAATTAGATTTTTCACATGTGAAAATGCTATTCCACATGTGGGAGTTAGATACTCACGTGAATCTGCACATTTCACAAGTGTTTTTTTTTTTGGGAAGGGAAGTCATTAAATTATATGGGAGTTATAAGGTTAGTGTTCAGCTAAAATAGTGTAATATGATTACATTTGACATGATCACTTAGTGCTTACTTTTTTTTTTAGGACCCCACCTGGGATTTGGGGTAAGCTGATCTTTCTGCCGTGCTACAAAGTCTGTAGTAAGTCCCCTACAAAGTCTGTATTAAGTCCCCTACAGATTCATTACATATAATACATCTCTGCACATAACAAAAACATCCCAACTGCACTGCTTTTAGTTATCAGTTACAGTACATCTGAGTATTCTCTCATCGTTGCTTTTATTTACTTATTTAACCAATTTGAGGTTTTTCTGCATAGTTGTCTAATGTTTGTGTGGCATATTATTCTGTTTTTATATTACTCCTGAATCACTATGATAAATATAATAGTTTTTCTTGAATGTATTTTTAACAAAGCTGAGAGTTACTTTGAATTCCAAAGTGTAGGAATAAAGGTGAAATCAGTTATTGACACAGACATGGTGGCGTAGCAGGAAGTTTGAAATGCCATGAACCAAGAGGTTAGGTTGTGAGTTCAAATCCCAGGTGAGGACATGTTGAATAAAAAATACTGTATAAATAAACATACACAATGTAATCATGTACTGTATGTCAAAGTGTGTCAAATAGGTAAGTTGAAAACACTGCGATAACGTGACGTTCTGGGGACATTTTCACAGGGCATCACCTGTGAAATCTCACGTGAAAAATATCCAGATGTGAAACTTCATGTGAAATATCATCACATGTGAAGTGTTCCAAAACCACATGGTGTCCCTGATTTCACATGATTTCACATGTGATATAAAATGTTACATGTGCAAAACATGGTTTTTCCGTAAGGGGCTCTACCAACCGAGCCACAAGGCCATTGAAGGACACCAGATCCAAGGTGTTCCCGTAAAGAATTAGGTTTTATTTACTTATAAACAGTGGTTTATTGGTAAAGTTGTGAGAAAACCACTAAATGGATCTAATACCGTTTTTTTCCACTAAGCTACATGGTATCTAAACTATATTATAGGCTACTTTACTCTCATGATAAAAATGTTTTACAAAAAGGATAAATAATAATATTATTAATTAAACGTATATGATACAAAACATTATGACAATTATAATCACTGCAATCAAAATCATATTTTTAGTAACCCCATCAAAACCATACAAAATAAACTTCAAAAGATTCCAATTCTGAGCTGCCCCAACACCTCTGTGACTTTATCCTTGAAGAGATGCATATTTGTGCATTATTATGCATTTGAAACTTCAAAGTGCGGATTCTAACACTGGCATATTCAGTCATCTCTGTGGCTGGCGATGGTTTGGTGTTAGCCCTTAGGATGGTCAGGTCACTGTAAATAACACGGTCTTCCATCCTCTGTGCCTTGAATTTACCAACGTTTGCATATGTGTGCTCATTTGCAATAACAAACATCTGAAAAATTACAGTGAGGGAAAAAAGTATTTGATCCCCTGCTGATTTTGCATGTTTGCCCACTGACAAAGAAATGATCAGTCTATAATTTTAATGGTGGGTTTATTTGAACAGTGAGAGACAGAATAACCCCAAAAAAATCCAGAAAAACGCATGTCAAAAATGTTATAAATTGATTTGCATTTTAATGAGGGAAATAAGTATTTGACCCCTCTGCAAAACATGACTTAGTACTTGGTCGCAAAACCCTTGTTGGCAATCACAGAGGTCAGACGTTTCTTGTAGTTGGCCACCAGGTTTGCACACATCTCAGGAGGGATTTTGTCCCACTACTCTTTGCAGATCTTCTCCAAGTCATTAAGGTTTCGAGGCTGACGTTTGGCAACTCGAACCTTCAGCTCCCTCCACAGATTTTCTATGGGATTAAGGTCTGGAGACTGGCTAGAACACTCCAGGACCTTAATGTGCTTCTTCTTGAGCCACTCCTTTGTTGCCTTGGCCATGTGTTTTGGGTCATTGTCATGCTGGAATACCCATCCACGACCCATTTTCAATGCCCTGGCTGAGGGAAGGAGGTTTTCACCCAAGATTTGACGGTACATGGCCCCGTCCATCGTCCCTTTGATGCGGTGAAGTTGTCCTGTCCCCTTAGCAGAAAAACACCCCCTAAAGCATAATGTTTCCACCTCCATGTTTGAAGGTGGGGATGGTGTTCTTGGGGTCATAGGCAGCATTCCTCCTCCTCCAAACACGGCGAGATGAGTTGATGCCAAAGAGCTCGATTTTGGTCTCATCTGACCACAACACTTTCACCCAGTTCTCCTCTGAATCATTCAGATGTTCATTGGCAAACTTCAGACGGGCCTGTTTATGTGCTTTCTTGAGCAGGGGGACCTTGCGGGCGCTGCAGGATTTCAGTCCTTCACGGCGTAGTGTGTTACCAATTGTTTTCTTGGTGACTATGGTCCCAGCTGCCTTGAGATCATTGACAAGATCCTCCCGTGTAGTTCTGGGCTGATTCCTCACCATTCTCATGATCATTGCAACTCCACGAGGTGAGATCTTGCATGGAGCCCCAGGCCGAGGGAGATTGACAGTTCTTTTGTGTTTCTTCCATTTGCGAATAATCGCACCAACTGTTGTCACCTTCTCACCAAGCTGCTTGGCGATGGTCTTGTAGCCCATTCCAGCCTTGTGTAGGTCTACAATCTTGTCCCTGTCATCCTTGGAGAGCTCTTTGGTCTTGGCCATGGTGGAGAGTTTGGAATCTGATTGATTGATTGCTTCTGTGTACAGGTGTCTTTTATACAGGTAACAAGCTGAGATTAGGAGCACTCCCATTAAGAGTGTGCTCCTAATCTCAACTCGTTACCTGTATAAAAGACACCTGGGAGCCATAAATCTTTCTGATTGAGAGGGGGTCAAATACTTATTTCCCTCATTAAAATGCAAATGAATTTATAACATTTTTGACATGCGTTTTTCTGGATTATTTTGTTGTTATTCTGTCTCTCACTGTTCAAATAAACCTAGCATTAAAATTATAGACTGATCATTTCTTTGTCAGTGGGCAAACGTACAAAATCAGCAGGGGATCAAATACTTTTTTCCCTCACTGTATATACAACCAAGTTAAAGACTAGATATGTCTGTCATGAGAGACAATGGCATGAATGTGTTTGTAGGAATAGTTGTTGTTGTTGTTGCTACTGTTGTTGGAGCTATTGTAGTTTTTGTTGCTATAATGGATATTAGTACGTTTATAGTAGGCTAGCTTAACACAATACCAAAGAATGAAAAATAGAGCAAAATTCCACTTAGTGCTTTAACATATTGTCAAAGGAATACTACAAAATAACAGACAACAGAAACACGTGTTCATGACAACTTAATATAAAAGTCATACAGTATCTTTTGTTTGACTAATACTGCCTGTTTACAAAAGTCCCAATCACTGCCACCACAAGGTCACCTTTTACTTATCCAAGCACAGCCAAGAACCAAAACAATGATGCAAAACCACTAACCAGTCTGAGGTGTTAGTCCCATATGTAGACCATTACAATTAAATACACACCTTTCATCACATCACAATGTAAAGATTTATGTGTGTACATTATATTATCTAAGGCAGGGATCATCAACTAGATTCAGTCGCGGGCTGATTTTTTCTTGATCAGATGGTCAGGGGGCCGGAACATTATTACAAATAATTGTAGACTGCAAACAGATATAATATTTGACTAAAACATTATAATTCAAACCTTGCTTACATTTGTATATGATCACACATATCTCTCTATTATGCGTGGGAATACTTTGGATCAGATTAAAATTCCCCGCGGGCCAAATTCGGCCCGCATGCTGCCAGTTGGGGAACCCTTTTCTAACTCATTTTGGGAAATGACTTACTTGATGGTTTGTTTCCCATTTTCATCAGAAAAGGTTGTTGTTCTCTATGAGTGAACAGAACAAATTAGTGGCGCACATACAGGGAGATGAATAATCCTCAATGTCTTTCAACACATACTAGATTTTTGTCTAAAATAACAGTGAAAATGTTACATGGCGTAATGCCTTAATCAAGCTGAAACCCTTATTTGTATTTGGTTGTACAGTAGCCTAAGTAGACGTGTATACTATTGTGGCTTAAGGGGTTATAAGGAGAACATGCAGACATTCAGAGAAATATTAAACGTTTTTACCTTTAGTAACACTTCTAGAATGTTATTAACAATCTGAGCTAAATTTGACATTTTTAATGTGCCTACAATCTCAGTATTGTGATAATGTATGTCTCAAAATCACAAGTATTCATTCAAATGACTGTTTCGTCAGCTAAAAGTATATGTAGTAAGGTAAGTGTTTCCAAAATGAGAAATAGGACGTTTGCAGCAAATGAGAAAGCAGAGAAGTGTGTTGTTATTAATGATTCATTATGTACTATTTATCCATCATTCATTGGCATTATAATCACCCACCAACGACTAGCTTCAGTGATAATAGGCCAATAACAGATGTTGAAACCTGGTTTGGTGTGAATCTGACCTCAGAGATTAGTTCACCATGAATTCACCAGGTTTTAATAGAGGACCTTGGATTTTTGTGGCCTGTGTTTAGCAACATACTGTAGTTGCACACAGCTACTCCTGACTAACATGGCCCACATTTGACCTTGGCCAAAGTAAGTTCAGATCCTATGAGGATACTATGAGGGATCCCCTACTGCTGTCCCACTAACATCTGGTTAGCTTCCCTTTTCACTTTACAAACGCCTCCAGCAGAACAAACAAGGTTTCTATGAAAAATAATAATAATAACTTTTTTCAATAACTTCGACTTTAAGGTGGTTACTCACACTAGAACTGTCACTGTACAACATGTTCCATTAGCATCCACATTTTTGTTGCATAATCTGATTTATGCAGTCTGAAATAACTGAAGGCTGAAATAAGGATGGAAAGATAGAGATAAGTTACAGTGGGGGAAAAAAGTATTTAGTCAGCCATCAATTGTGCAAGTTCTCCCGCTTAAGAAGATGAGAGAGGCCTGTAATTTTCATCATAGGTACACGTCAACTATGACAGACAAATTGAGAAAAACAAATCCAGAAAATCACATTGTAGGATTTTTTATGAATTTATTTGCAAATTATGGTGGAAAATAAGTATTTGGTCACCTACAAAAGCAAGATTTCTGGCTCTCACAGACCTGTAACTTCTTCTTTAAGAGGCTCCTCAGTCCTCCACTCGTTACCTGTATTAATGGCACCTGTTTGAACTTGTTATCAGTATAAAAGACACCTGTCCACAATCTCAAACAGTCACACTCCAAACTCCACTATGGCCAAGACCAAAGAGCTGTCAAAGGACACCAGCAACAAAATTGTAGACCTGCACCAGGCTGGGAAGACTGAATCTGCACTAGGTAAGCAGCTTGGTTTGAAGAAATCAACTGTGGGAGCAATTATTAGGAAATGGAAGACATACAAGACCACTGATAATCTCCCTCGATCTGGGGCTCCACGCAAGATCTCACCCCGTGGGGTCAAAATGATCACAAGAACGGTGAGCAAAAATCCCAGAACCACACGGTGGGACCTAGTGAATGATCTGCAGAGAGCTGGGACCAAAGTAACAAAGCCTATCATCAGTAACACACTACACCGCCAGGGACTCACATCCTGCAGTGCCAGACGTGTCCCCCTGCTTAAGCCAGTACATGTCCAGGCCCGTCTGAAGTTTGCTAGAGTGCATTTGGATGATCCAGAAGAGGATTGGGAGAATGTCATATGGTCAGATGAAACCAAAATATAACTTTTTGGTAAAAACTCAACTCGTCGTGTTTGGAGGACAAAGAATGCTGAGTTGTATCCAAAGAACACCATACCTACTGTGAAGCATGGGGGTGGAAACATCATGCTTTGGGGCTGTTTTTCTGCAAAGGGACCAGGATGACTGATCCGTGTAAAGGAAAGAATGAATGGGGCCATGTATCGTGAGATTTTGAGTGAAAATCTCCTTCCATCAGCAAGGGCATTGAAGATGAAACGTGGCTGGGTCTTTCAGCATGACAATGATCCCAAACACACCGCCCGGCAACGAAGGAGTGGCTTCGTAAGAAGCATTTCAAGGTCCTGGAGTGGCCTAGCCAGTCTCCAGATCTCAACCCCATAGAAAATCTTTGGAGGGAGTTGAAAGTCCGTGTTGCCCAGCGACAGCCCCAAAACATCACTGCTCTAGAGGAGATCTGCATGGAGGAATGGGCCAAAATACCAGCAACAGTGTGTGAAAACCTTGTGAAGACTTACAGAAAACGTTTGACCTGTGTCATTGCCAACAAAGGGTCTATAACAAAGTATTGAGAAACTTTTGTTATTGACCAAATACTTATTTTCCAACATAATTTGCAAATAAATTCATAAAAAATCCTACAATGTGATTTTCTGGATTTATTTTCTCATTTTGTCTGTCATAGTTGACGTGTACCTATGATGAAAATTACAGGCCTCTCTCATCTTTTTAAGTGGGAGAACTTGCACAATTGGTGGCTGACTAAATACTTTTTCCCCCACTGTATCTATTGACTCTAACCTTTTTGGCATATCACATGTTTTCTTATCAGACACTGATCATAGATAGGTTGATTTCTTTAGCTACTAAATATCCCATATTTACAGTGTAAGCGCCTCTGTTTTGTGTGTGCCTTGTTAATGTTAGCAGTGCGATAACAGTATAAAAATTTTTAGGTTACCACTTAGCTGTTCAAACAGAAAAACTTAACAATTTATACGTATTCAATGTTACATTATTCTGGCTTATAGTGCAATAAAAAAACACAGCAAAATCTTCAATACTTATACACATTTTCCAGTCACTATGTGTTTTGTTTTTGTATTTTTCTTATTTGGGATATTGTGTTCCCTTAAATTCTCAGTGCCAATATGTGCATACATCTTTTCTCAGGTGCCAAGTATCAACCAAGACAAGGCCCAAACTAGGCCACACGTACTTGTCAGTTACTGTTATGATCAGTCTGAAGTATGTTCATGAAACAATCTACCATAAAGGTCCTTCACACAAGGAGAAATCCAATTTGGCAGTGTACCTGCAGAACATAATGGAAAGATAGGTAATCACACCTCACTGCTTATGCCAGCAAATATTTTAATCTTTAGTAATGCGCAACAATCTTTTTTTTGCAAAAATGCATGTCAAGGCGTTTTGAGCAAATGCAGAGTGTATAAAAGTGGTGACTGTAGACGCAGTCTTTGTACAAGGCAATCATGGGCAAAGTACTGTTTGTGACGGGTAAGTAGTTATGGTGAAAGCTCAATGCATCCAACGTATGCATAACAAAATGTAATCTGTGTCTTCTCTTTCCATAGCTCTAGCCCTGCTGCTGCATGCACAGCTTGGTAAGTGGACTCCAAAACACAAACTCTTAGTAGGCTTGGGACGGGGTCTCAAATGAACTCAATTGTGGTCCATAGACCAAGTACAGTACAGATGTAGGATTGTAATTTGTGCCAGTTTGCTACAGCAGAAAAATAGTCCTGCAGCAACAGGAAATTTGAATTATTATGTGGATTATAATTAATTGAAATTGTGTAGCGGTTGATGCATTTTTTTGCAAGGGAAAATCAAGTCTGAAATTTCTAAGTGGAAATTACAAACTTCAGAAGCCTTTTTAAACCTCAAATACAGTATATGTTTTACATTTCCTGCAACAGGGTGATCAAATTAAGATCCTACATCTGTACTTTACTAATTATGGGACAATAGAATATGTAAACTAAGTGGATTATGAGACTATTGTTGAAAATAAAGTAATTAAAACCTATAAACGAGTGAACGACAGCAAATATCAAACCATTCATATCTGCTTTTAACTTGTTTTCTCAGGATCCTCCTACATTTTGTCATGCTACTTCACAAACTGGGCACAGTACAGACCACCCCCCACCATTTACATGCCCAATGACATTGACCCATGTCTGTGTACCCATCTTCTCTATGCCTTCGCCACCATGAAGAACAACGAACTGGCCACCTTTGAGTGGAATGACGTAGAGCTCTATAGCCAGTTCAACGGCCTGAAGAACCAGTGAGCCCCTACTGAGAAACGAACACCTCATGAGATTCACCTCATGAGATTGTGTCAAGAGAGACAAATGTTATCAATTTACTACTTTATTTTTTCTTTATATGGAATAACATATTGTATTTCAACAGGAATGGCAACCTGAAGACTCTTCTGTCTGTTGGAGGATGGAACTTCGGCTCTTCTGGGTAAGATGATCTGCTATATCTGTTTGCATACTCTCCTCTCCATAAGGGCAATCAGTGTCTCTCTATTTCCCTCTATTTCTCTCTATAGATCACCAGTAGCTTGGCTTCCATCCAATTGGCGACAGATTTTCATGCGAATATTCAAAAATTGGCATGAAGAAAATATGCACATTTTCCCTGCAGTTGTGTGTTTCCACCAAACAGACGTGTTACAGATAAAATCTGTGCGTGATGACGTAGTCACCTGTAGCTCAGTTGGTAGAGCATGGCGCTTGCAACGCCAGGGTTGTGGGTTCGTTTCCCACGGGGGGCCAGTATGAAAATGTATGCACTCACTAACTGTAAGTTGCTCTGGATAAGAGCGTCATCTAAATGACTAAAATGTAAAAAATGTAGTGCACACAAGATGTACTTTTTCGCTTAAGTTTTCATGAACCTAATACAACTCTGTTTCCATTGCATTATCGACTCTACTGATAGTTTTGTCACAAAAACGGTTAAATACCAAATGTGCCTACTCTGGTCTTGGCATGTGCGCTCTAGCCAACAGCTCGCAGATAGGCCTAGTTCGGGTAGGCTGTGTGGGTAGGCTAGTCTATATGATGAGATTATTATGGATAAGAGCATCGATCATCCTGTCACTAGAATAATTCCCTCGATATTTATTGAAAGGACCATCAAACTCATCACTGTGCACTTTCACCACCCTGTGAAGTTCATCATAATTTCTTTAATCTGTAGCCTAATAAACTGCATGGTTTCCCGAGTCGTAGTGGGAGGACCACACACCATGTAATCGCGTGACTCCCAAGTTTACTTCGACATGATGGTCATTATATTAATATTTGAGCATAAAGGCGTTTCTACCACCATTTCTCGCAAAAAATAATTTGACCGATGCAAAATTATTCCACCATGTCAAACGAACAAATTATCTGTAGGCATTTATAATTTTTTTGGGAAACGTACTGTTTCCATCACAGCTGTCATGATTTTTTTTTTTTAAATAAGGTATGACTTTACTCGCATAAAAACTGTGTATGGTTAGAGTCATTCTATTTCCCCATCAGATTCTCTGCCATGGTGGCCAGCCCCACCAACCGCCAGACCTTCATCAACTCTGTGATAGTGTTTCTGAGGAAGTATGAGTTTGATGGTCTGGACATCGACTGGGAGTACCCAGCCAACAGAGGGAGCCCTCCTCAGGATCAGCAGCTCTACTCTGTTCTTGTGGAGGTAAAGTTGACTAAACACTCTGTTTTCTGAAGATCTGCAGTAAAGATTTCCCAGGTGTCAGAACAACAATAAAACAACTGAGAGAGTTGAATGTTTTTCTGTTGCAATAGTTATTGAGTAAATAGTAAAGCCCTAATACTGTATGTGTTGATAACAGGAAATGAGGGCAGCCTTTGAGAAGGAGGCTAAGCAGACCAACAAGGCCCGTCTCCTGCTGTCTGCTGCTGTCTCCGGTGGAAGGGATACCATCAACTCTGCCTACGAAATCCCCAAGCTTGGACAGTAGGCATCATCCACTCTGTAGTGGCCTATCTACTGTACTCTGTAGCCTGTATACTGCCATACAGTCACTGTCTTTCTCAAAAAGATATTACTGCTATTCAGGCTATGATACTGACCATATAATAACAGTTTGCCACTTTTGCCACCTCTAGGGCCTTGGACATGATCAATGTCATGTCATATGACTTCCACGGCTCCTGGGATCCGTTCACTGGAGAGTGCAGCCCCCTGTACAAGAGCCCTTTTGACAGTGGTGACTTCATCTACTTCAGTGTGGTGAGTAGGTCAGGACAAGGGTGGATGGCTGTTTGTGGGTGTGATGAGTCTGCTGAAGAGCGACGTTAACCCAGCAGGCAGCAAACACTAATATATGAAGCTATTGTGTTCCAGGACTATGCTATGAACTACTGGAAGAACCATGGAGCCCCAGCAGAGAAACTGATGGTTGGGTTCCCCACCTACGGCAACTCATTCACCCTGAAGAACGCAGCTAACAACGGAATCGGAGCATCTATCGCCGGGGCTGGAACTCCTGGCAAATATACACAGGAGGCTGGAGAGCTGGCTTACTTTGAGGTACTTTAAATGGTGATATTTATTTCTTACATCATAAAAAGTGAATTCTAACTGTTGAGGGCCTCCTTATGGTCTGGTTTCAATTGTATCTCAACTTCGACTCAACTGGTTGCTTCTTATTTGATGGCTTTATCATAACAAGGGAAATTATACTGAACAAAAATATGAACGCAACATGCAACAATTTCATTGATTTTACTGAGTTACAGTTCATATGAGGAAATCAGTCAATTTAAATAAATAAATTAAGGCCCTAATCTATGGATTTCACATGACTGGGAATACAGATATGCATCTGTTGGTCACAGATACCTTTAAAAAATGGGCCTCACAATGGGCCTCAGGACCTTGTCACAGTATTTTTGTGCATTCAAATTGCCATCGATAAAATGCAATTGTGTTCGTTGTCTGAAGCTTATGCCTGCCCATACCATAACCCCACCGCCATCATGGGGCACTCTGTTCACAACATTGACATCAGCAAACCGCTCGCCCACACAATGCCATACACGTGGTCTGCGGTTGTGAGGCCGGTTAGACGTACTGCCAAATTCTCTAAAATGACGTTGGAGTTGATTTATGGTAGAGAAATGAACATTCCTGCAATCAGCATGCCAATTGCACGCTCCCTCAAAACTTCAGACATCTGTGGCATTGTGTTGTGTGACAAAACTGCAAATTTTAGAGTGGTCTTTTATTGTCCACAGCACAAGGTGCACCTGTGTAATGATCATTCTGTTTAGTCAGCTTCTTGATATGCCACACCTGTCAGGTGGATGGATTATCTTGGCAAAGGAGAAATGCTCACTAACAGGGATGTAAACACATTTGTGCACACAATTTGAGAGAAATAAGCTTTTTGTGCGTATGGAACCTTTCTGGGATCTTTTATTTCAGCTCATGAAACATAGGACCAACACTTGACATGTTGCGTTTATATTTTTGTTCAGTGTACTTTCAAGAACAATAAAAGAAAGGGATGACTCTTGATGGAGAGAGGCATCAGTTTTGTTGGCTGTTGTCTATTCCCTGTGTTTTTATGTATCACAGATCTGTGGGTTTTTGAAAGACGGAGCCACAGAGGTTTGGGACGCAGCACAGGACGTGCCGTATGCCTACAAAGGAACCCAGTGGGTGGGCTATGACAATGTCAAGAGCTTCGGGATCAAGGTAAGAACAATACAATAAAAAATGGAGTATTTGTTGCAATGTGAAACTACTTTTCATTAAGCATTATGGTGACATACACTGAGTGTACAAAACATTAGGAATGCCATCTTTCCATGGCATAGACTGACCAGGTGAATCCAGGTGAAAACTATGATCCCTTATTGATGTCACTTGTTAAATCCACTTCAATCAGTGTAGAAGAAGGGGAGGAGACAGATTATAGAAGGATTTGTAAGCCTTGAGACAATTGAGACATGGATTGTGTATGTGTGCCATTCAGAGGGTGAATGGGCAAGACAAAATATGTATTTGAATGGGGTATGGTGGTAGGTGCCAGGTGCACCGGTTTGACTGTGTCAAGAACTACAATGGTGCTGGGTTTTTCACGCTCAACAGTTTCTGTGTGTATCAAGAATGGTCCACCACCCAAAGGACATCCAGCCAACTTGACACAACTGTGGGAAGCATTGGAGTCAACATGGGCCAGCATCCCTGTGGAACTCTTTCATCATCTAGTAGAGTCCATGCCCTGACGAATAGAGGCTGTTCTGAGGGCAAAAGGGGGTGCAACTCAATATTAGGAAGGTGTTCTTCATGTTTTGTACACTCAGTGTATAAAGATTGAGTGGAGAGACTAGATCAAACAGTCTGCTAAATGTGTTTCCACCACACAATCCACTAAACAAATAAATTCATCACACACTACAGTATCAATATTGCACTGCACATGAATGTGCATTTATAACATGGAAATGATTAGTGTGGCTGCTCTCTAGTGATTACCATGTAGTAGTGCATCAAGTTGTTAAACTGGTTTTCTCTGCATGTGTTGACCACTGTAAAAATGTTGCGTCTTTTTGCCAGCTAACATTTAAAGTTGTGCCTCTTGCTGTCTATAGGCAGTCGTGGAAAAAGTACTAAATTGTCATACTTGAGTAAAAGTAAAGATACCTTAATAGAAAATGACTCAAGTAAAAGTCAGCAAGTAAAATACTACTTGAGTAAAAGTCTAAAAGTATCTGGTTTTAAATGTACTTAAGTACAGTGGTGAAAAAAGTACTCAATTGTCATAATTTAGTAAAAAGTAAATGCTATACATCAAAATTCATTTTTAAGCAAACCAGATGGCAACATTTTCTAGTTTATATTTATTTACGGACAGCAGGGGCACACTCCAACACTCAGACATAATTTACAAATGCAGTATTTGTGTTTAGTGAGTCCGCCAGATCAGAGGCAGTACACGCTGCGCACAGACATCAATTCAACGTCTATTCCACGTTGGTTCAACGTAATTTCATTGAACTGACATGGAACAAACATTGATTCAACCAGTGCGTGCCCAGTGGGTAGGGATGGACCGTATTGCTCTCCTGTCTAAGCAATCAAAATGTAACAAGTACTTTTGGGTGTCAGGGGAAATGTATGGGACTAAAAAGTATATATGTTCTTTAGGAATGTAGTGGAGTAAAAGTAAAAGTAATAAAAAATATTAATAGTAAAGTAAAGATACCCCCCAAAAACTAAAGTAGTACTTCAAAGTATTTTTACTTAGTTACTTTACACCATTGTCTGTAGGTTGACTGGCTGAAGAAGAACAACTTTGGAGGAGCCATGGTCTGGACTCTTGATATGGATGACTACACCGGCACCTACTGTGGTCAGGGAAAATATCCTCTCATCAACGTCCTCAAGAAAGGCCTCAATCTGGAATCAGCATGTAAGGACCTGCACACTATATTGGGTTCAATAACAGAAATGTATGACTTCTTTGACTGCTGTGCTACAGAATTATATCAAACACCTAAAATATGTCCTTTCAATTCATGATGATTTTTGACCCATTTCAGCTTGCAATCCCCCTGCAACTCCCCTGCCCGCCATTAAGGGATCTACCAATGGAGGTGATGATGGTGGTGACTCTGGAAGCAGCTCCAGCGGAGGCAGTTCCAGTGGAGGCAGCTCCAGCGGAGGCAGTTCCAGTGGAGGCAGCTCCAGCGGTGGGAACCCCGGTGGGACCAGTGGCATGGACAGTGACTTCTGTGTTGGCAAGGCCGCCGGGATGTACGCTGACCCCAAGAACAAGAACCAGTTCTACAACTGCAGTCAGGGCATGACCTACTTCCAGTACTGTGCTACTGGCCTGGTCTTCGACACCGCATGCTCTTGCTGCAACTGGCCCTAACGTCCCTGTTTCAGAATGACAGGCTACATTTCAAGGGTGGAAGGTCTCCCTCCATTTTAGAACTGGAGGCCTCCCCTTTTGAGTATATATCCTACATTATATTTCAGATAGCAATAAAAAAAACTACTTAATTCAATAAATTGTTCTAAAAGGTTTTGAATTCATCCCCTTCTTGTGATCAACTATTAATGAAAGCAACATTTGTTCAGTCTTATGTTGAAATAAAAAAGTAGTCATTCAACTCATGTTCACATTTTTGAAAACATTTTAATATTGTGACAATGCATACCAATCCAAATGTCTTGAAAATAAAGCACATTATTATCATATACTGTAACATAACTACCCCTTGCTCACACTCTTATTACACAGTCATTATCTATAGGGGCTTTAAACAGAAGGTAGCATTAGCATATCTAAAAGGATGATGATGATTGGAATAAGAAGCAGTAGCAGCCTTTTCAGGAAGGAAAAAAGGAGGGACTAAATCATTTGGAATATATTAATAACTTAAACATGACTTATTCACTCCTCTGGCTATTGCAGGATGGCTAAAACATTACACAGGTCCTGGTACTGTATGTATTTATCTTCACTAACAGCGTGTTTTCTTCCTCGTCACATTGTTGGTCAATAACAATACTGGGCACCAAATGGCCCCAGCTACATATCCTCTCAGCTGCTCTCCTTCTGTTCTGTTTTACTGTCTACTACTGCTGCTGCTGCTGGTAGTGCTGGTGGGAGCTCCTCCACCATGGCTGACTTCATTGAGGTTCCTGTGGGGGGAGAAAGGTTAGCCTGTTAATAGATGGGTTACAGATAAATTATGTACTTTTTCCTCTATGTATGTTCAACTGTGATATGGCTGAGGTGGTCCTAGTACCAGTGAGGTAGTTCCTGTGCATGCGATGGAAGAACAGCAGCCCGAAGAAGAGGATGGAGCCGATACAGCCAATGATCATGCCACAGAGCAGGAAACTATAGCTGCCTTCACTCTGGATGATCTGGAGGACGCAAGGCACAATATTAGACTGTTTATCTACCTCTTGCTCTATCTTCCTCTCTCTTTCACATATACTATGTCTCTGTGCAGTCTTACCGATCCAACAAGGACTTGCATGACCATTTCTCCCATCCCAGCACTTGTTACCAGAACTGACGTTGCACATCCTGCCAAGAGAGAAAAGAGAAGCTGAGTAAGACACTCAGAGAGACGATATAGTACCGCATCATAATTTATCATACCACTCTATTACTGAGTCATTACTGTGTTATTACTGAGTCATTGACACTTATTGTGCTGGCGATTGATGAATGTACCTTGGTAGTCCAGGATGTCCTCAGTGTAAGCCAGCATACAGGGGAAGATGCTGCTGAGGAACAGGCCCAGTAGAGTGGTCCCAACAAACAGGAATATACTGCTGGTGTAGAGGACGAGCAGCAACAACACTGTGACAATGACACCAGCCTGCAGAGATTAAGAAAGACTTCAGTTGGATATATAGACAATCAATTATTGAGACAACTGTCCATTTAAATATAAACATATTGGAATTGAAAGACAATTAAGCTTTTATTACACACCTTCATTAACATTAATTAATTTCCCTTAGGGATTAATACAATATTCTATAATTGGCATTACCAGATTAATGATGAGCAGTCGAACGGGCTGGAAGCGGAAGGTGAGAGGGATGGACACCAGACGTCCTGCAGTAATGGCTGCCCAGAAGATACTAACCAGGTATCCCGCGGTCTTATTAGGTAGAGAAATGGGGGGAGACACTGCATATGTGTACACAAAGCCTGCATACGCACCCTAGGAATAGAAAGTGGAGGTCCACAGATTAATCCATTGCTGCATACATACACTAAAATGGAGCAGACTGCATAGTTATAACAGAATCTGTGCCACTCACCACAATGCCATCGGTCATGAACAGGACCATTCCGCCAACGATATGAATCCCAAAGAAGGACACAGGCAACTCGCGCAGGTTGTTATTCTGACAGCAGCTGAATATATCCCCATGACCTGCAAACCCCCAAGAGAAACATTAGGAGGGTCATAAACCACTTGGCTAGTACAGTAGGTGTGAATCTTCAACTGATCCTAACTCTGAGACTTTGATGTGATAGATTCCCATACATGAGATCCAAGTATTATCATTCTCCAATTATCTTGGTTATACTGTCATCTTATAGAGGAAATGAGGAGTTCAGATCAGATCTGAAACATTATGTTTTGTACTTTACCTCCTCCCTCCTCCTGGTCTTTAGGTTCTGTGTCAGGCCCCTCGGCCCCCTGGTTCTCCATGGCCAGCTCGTCTTTGTCCAGCAAACGAGGGGTGGTGCTGAGGCAGCAGGGGATCAACTGCTCCTGGTACATCAGGAATAACACTGCCATTGGCACTGGCAGCTGGGAGAGGAAAATATAATTCAAATGATATATAATTTAATCAAAGCCTTTGCAATAATCAATCAACATTATTACGTTTGGAGTGAGCGGAATTAATATTAGGGCGTTATGCTAGAGCTTACACACTGTATTTCACCTCACTATGCTTTTCCAAGATCTTACATTGATCATTGCCATGATCCAGAAGGCGTAGGACACAATGGACTCCTCTGGCTCCTCCGCTAAGGGCAGGTGGTCCACGGACACGTTGTGCATCACAATGGGGCTGTTCCTCAGCGTGTTCCTAAAGTGGTGCATGATCTGGGTCACATTTTCTGTTATGTTCCCCACCCTGCAGCCTGTCTCAGACAGGAAGGGATCAGCAATCAGAGGGCTCACCAGTGCCCCGAACCCAATGAAGAAGTGGAGGGCCTGCAAAAACAACAAACTGTGATGTACGGAAAAAAGTTTTCTATCATTCTTTCATTCTAAATATAATGCACTTTGGGTATATTCTGAATGCTGAACTGAACTGGGCATAGTTTCTCTCTCACCTGGAGAAAGACAGCCGAGTCCTTCTGATATATGGCAACCAGCTGGATGTTGGCGATGGTGTCGATGATGCCCATGGCCAGACCGGACATAGCCATGGCGATAGCCAGCAGCAGCACATTATGGCAGAGGGGGATGATGGCAAATATTACAGAGATGAGTAGCGAGGACAGGAACAGTGCAGCTAGAGCACTGAACAACCTTTGGGAGAGAGGGGAAGAGTTATTACTTACTAGAGATAACATACACACATACTAGAGGTTTGAATGGCTCAAACATTGAACAAGATGTTAGCCAACACTATGATTGAAATATGCAAAGGGGTGCTGGCTAGGGGCTCACTTTTGATAGAATAGGCTACAGAGATCATTGCCAACTGATGCATACACAGAGCCTCACACCTCACACAAGGGCTCTACACAGTAATTTCACAGACTAAGGAGCTCTGTTTGCGTTGTGTTAAAAACAATCAGCACCTAGAACTACGTAGAGAGCTACGCAAACAAACTGCAGATCCGTTGCGTTGACTGTGTAGAGCCCTTTAAATTCAAGCTATCTTTTTGTAATTCATTGGTTTAAAGTGAGAAATTCAAGTAACACAGTTCTGCCAAAATCCATGTCAAGATGAATACTGTGTGAGCAGAAATGTGCTCTCAGAAAATCAAACTATCTTGTATATATAGTCTGAGAATTGCAAACATGTAAGATATATTCTTCGGGCTGGATCTCCATAAAATGCTTCACTACACTCTTAGAAAAAAGGGTTCCTAAAGGGTTCTGCGGCTGTCCCCATAAGAGAGCCCTTTTTGGTTCCAGGTAGAACTATTTTGGGTTCCATGTAGAACCCTCTGTGGAAAGGGTTCTACATGGAACCCAAAACGGTTCTACATGGAACCAAAAGGGATTCTTCAAAGGTTTCTCCTATGGGGACAGCCGAAGAACCCTTTTTGGTTCTAGATAGCACCTTTTTTTCTAAGAGTGTAGGGTTGTACATTATAGATTCCGGGAATCCTCCAACCGGGATTTCAGGAAAACTAAATCATATTTTTTGAAAGTTCCCGGAATTTTGCAACCCTATGCTTCACACAGGGATCAGAGATCTGTTTGAATAGTCAGTCACGTTTTCTTGAAGAGCCCTCCGATAGAGCTGCCGATGAGCAGGCAGAACTGCTGGGAGAAGAACACCCAGGTGATCTGGCTCAGTGTAGACTGGGTTTGACATCGCAAGTCCAATATGGTAGGTCCCAGGAAGGCTATACACAGCCCAAAACTGAAGAACACACTCCAGTATGTACAGGTGTGGTGAAAGTTCCTTTTAAAAAGTGTTATAATCCGCTCTTCTATAAACATTATTGTTCCACAAGCTTCAGAAATTCAAGTTGAGAAATTATGAACAAGTCAGTCCACAAGTTTGCAAAGAGATGGGGATTCAGACTAAATTGTCCAGTAGTAGACCTAACTAGCGTTTATGTTATTTGGTGCCCAGTCAACAGTATGGTAAGTAACTACTCTGTCTCTACCTGCTGAAGGTCTTGTAGTATACTATTTGAGGGATTCGCTCTCTTTTAAAGCTTTTCAAGGCAGAGTTCCCACCTAAATTACTTAACTGAAAGGATGTCCTTTGTAGTTAATGGGTAGGGGAGATTCTATGGACATTGGGTCTATTTCAAGTGTCAATGATTTGCTGTTAAGTGTCGAACTGTGTCAAAGTTATATTTGAAAGCTAACTATTGTCTTATCGTGTCCCTCCATTCATTCATTTCGGTCCGGAAATGACACAGGATGAAAGGGTGCCTTGGCTTCCCTTGGTGCCATTATGGAGTTGTATCACCAAGAGGGCTTAGGGGATCTAACCTGTGCAGGGCCCAATGTAACTTCCCATAGATGTAAAAGCATCATACTTAATATATTATTAGAACATAACTTCAAAGGACTCCAACATGCTCTTGATCATTTATATGGCAGATTATCCTCTTCCTTTACAAGGGTTCGTGATCGAAGACTTTCTTTGTTTGGGCGGCCAGGGAAAAGTACTGGTGATGAGAGTCAAGGTGGGGAAAATGATTATCTCAAGTCATTGACAAAGTGTCACTTATACCTGCTGTCAGTTGTATATTTAAAATGGCAGACTTTGGGAATGACTCCCTGGCTAAATATAGGTTAAATAAACTATACCAACATGAACTTGTTTGCAGGTCTAAAGTCCAGGAGGTTGACTGGGGTTGGAGTATAGGAGGATGTGCATCATACAACACCACTAGTTTTATATTGCCTTACATTTGTTGTAAAACTTCAACCATGACAGGAAGAGAAAATTGGTTAACAGCAGGGATGTCCCAAGACTTGTCTTGGTGAGCGTCTTGGTTTGCTGGCTTACAGCTCATCCCTGAATTGATTTACTGAGGCTAGTGGCCAGTTATGGATTTCCGGGTCACAACAGGGTCAAGGAGTAGGAATGGGGACCAAGAAATGGTAGCAATTCGAAGAATCACAACCATTTATTGAATCCTATTCCTTGCCCCCGCAGTGAACTGGAAATCCAGCCGTCCAACACCCAACCATTTACCATATTGCACCCAGGCCAGTATCCTCCACATAGATGCTAAACACAACAACGTTCATGTAATTTGGAAGAGAGTATTTATGCTGCACATTCACTATACATTCATGCTGCAATATGCTACATATGCTTCATATCCTTGTGAAAGGATAAATATACACAGTGCCTTCGGAAAGTATTCAGACCCCTTGGCTTTTTCCACATTTAGCCTTATTCTAAAATTGATTAAAAAATAAATACAAATAAAACATCTGCACATAATACCCCATAATGACAAAGCAAAAACAGGATTTTAGAAAAAGTTGCACAAAAATTTAAATAAAACCAAAATATAATACATTTACATAAGTATTCAGACCCTTTACTCAGTACTTTGTTGAAGCATCTTTGGCAGCGATTACAGCCTCAAGTCTTCTTGGGTATGACGCTACAAGCTTTGCACACCTGTATTTGGGGAGTTTCTCCCATTCTTCTCTGCAGATCCTCTCAAGCTCTGTCAGGTTGGATAGGGAGCATTGCTGCACAGCTATTTTCAGGTCTCTCCAGAGACCGGGCCACTCAAGGACATTCAGAGACTTGTCCCGAAGCCACTCCTGCATTGTCTTGGCTGTGCACCATCTCTATGCTCACCATAGGGATGGTGCCAGGTTTCCTCCAGAAGTGACGCTTGGCATTCAAGCCAAAGAGTTCAATCTTGGTTTCATCAGACCAGAGAATCTTGTTTCTCATGGTCTGAGAGTCTTTAGGTGCCTTTTGGCAAACTCCAAGCGGGCTGTCATTTGCCTTTTATTGAGGACTGGCTTCCGTCTGGCCACTCTACCATAAAGGCCTGATTGGTGGAGTGCTGCAGAGATGGTTGTCCTTCTGGAAGTTTCTCCCATCTCCACAGTGGAACTCTAGCGCTCTGTCAGAGTGACCATCGGGTTCTTGGTCACCTCCCTGACCAAGTCCCTTCTTCTCCCCTGACTGTGTGTGCCTGTTTCTTTTATTTTTAATACATTTGCAAATATTTCTAAAAACCTGTTTGCACTTTGTCATTATGGGGTATTGTGTGTAGATTGCTGAGGATTATTTATTTTTTAATCAATTTTAGAAAAGGCTGTAACGTAAAAACATTAGGAAAAAGTCAAGGGGTCTGAATACTTTCTGAAAGTTCCATGTGTGTGCAAGTGAATAAATTGTGGCAAAATCGAACAACTTGCTGGGTTCATATTGTGTAACTGATTTGCCAAGTCTATTCCTTGGAGCGGAGTTGCTGGTTGAGTCATGGCCCCTGAGAAATACTGTATATGTTTTTATAAAAGGCATTGATTAACAACAATCAGCCTGCACACTTCCTCTTTCAAGGTTACACCAACACACAAGTAACTTTTTAGGTAATTGTCAACTAACAATGTCAACAAACTAACATCCTTGCAGAGATTTGTAGATTTGTAAGGTGTTGTTAAATTTCAACTGCATTGTAATTTGAATGAGGCTGAAGATGACGGTTTTCCATGGTTGGTAGAACTGGTTCTGTCAAAGTTGTCACAAGCAGAATTATAAGAATTTGTGTCTATTGCAAACAAAGTATTATTATTTTACTCAAAACCTCTCAAATATTTGGTTAAGCACCCTGGTCTAACTATCACGATCACTATTTGTTACATACTTCTATTCTTTTAAAAAATGAAAAAATAATACTGTATATTGTATTTATTATATCCCAGAGTTATAATCTACAACTACATCATAAAAATATCACGTCTAATAAAGTACCACTTGCTCACTAACGCTCTGATTATAGAGGGGTTGAGGATGCTGACTTTCAACACTAGATGGTGCACATACGTTGCATTTCCTTTAATTTGGTATTTTATTTGTTTTTACCCCATTTTTTGTTGGGGGTACATTATCCATTTCAAATTATACTTTTATAAAACAGTCTATGAACAAATGTAAAATGTATAAATTGATGGTTCAGATTACGGGATGCCAAGGCTGGAGCAACAACCTCTCCCACAACGTCAGCAAGACTCAGGAGCTGATCGTGGACTACAGGAAACGGGGGGGGGGCGAGCATGCCCCAATCTAAATCGATGAGCCGGCAGTGGAGCAGGTAGACAGCTTCAAGTTCCTTGGTGTCCAAATCACTAAAGACTTAAAATGGTCCAAACACACACGCACAGTCGTGAAGAAGGTGCGACAGTGCCTCTTCCCTCTGAAAAAGTTTGGCATGGGCCCTCAAATCCTGAAAAGGTTCTACAGCTGTACCATTGAGAGCATCTTGACTGGCTGCATCACTGCTTGGTATGGCAATAGCACCGCCCTCGATCGTACATCACTGGGAACGAGCTCCCTGCCATCCAGGACCTCTATATCAGGCGGTGTGAAAAGAAGGCCCGGAAAATCGTCAAAGACTCCAACTACCCAAGCCATAGACTATTTTCTCTGCTGCCGCACGGCAAGAGGTACCGGTACATCAAGTCTGACACTAACAGGCTCTTGAACAGCTTCTATCCCCAAGCAATACGACTGATAAATAGCTAACAAAATAGCTACACGGACTGAGTTTACCTTGTATCTTTATTGACCTTTTATTTTAGTATTTGCACTGTCTCTATGCACACTCACAGGGCCCTACACACACTGTCACTCCAACACATACAAACAGTCACTCCATCATCTGCTCACTCACACATAATATGCACATACATTTTTATTTATTGTAATTTAGTAGACGCTCTTATCCAGAGCGACTTACAGTAGTGAGTGCATACATTGTCATACTTTTTTTGTGCATACATTTATAGTGACTCTACACACCCGCACACATGCAAGCTACTGATACACTGTTTATCTTATATCCTGTTGCCAAGTCACCTTACCCCTATACATATCGACCTCCTTCACTCCAGTATCCCTGCACATGTAAATATGGTATTGGAAGTTACCTTTTAAATATTTCCTTTATATAGTATGCTTACTTAGTTACTTACTTACTTTATTGTGTATTTCATATATATATATTTTTTTTCTAGTAATACATTGTTATTGATTATTGCATTGTTGGGTTTTGAGTTGGCAAGAAAGGCATTTCACTGTACTTGTGCCTGTGACATTAAAACTTAAAACTCATATTTTTCCATACTCTGTTCCAGTTAAAGGGTTGTTCAGATTCAATTAGATCTGTGGACCATACTAATGGCTAGCTCAGAATATGAGCTTTCCAAAAGTTGTTTACACTGTATATTATAGAGATCAGTCCTTTCGGGAGCCCAGATAATTTATTTATAAATCCCATCATTGGAAGGTTGGGTAGTTGAGTTTCTTCAACATTAAATTACATTTACTGCTCAGTAATTGTATCCAATTAAATTAAATGCAAATTATGGCAATATCAACATCAAGATGGCCCTTCTTTATAAGATTGGCGACAGAATGTAGAAATGAAATAAGATCATGACACAGAATGATTTATTTTGCCATAGTAGATGTTCTGTAAATAGATTTAGTGAAGAGAAAATATGCTGATTAATCCTGCTAGTCAGATGTCTCTAATACTGAACGTTTCCGAGATTAACATTTTTACACTCTGAATAGCAGACAAACTTTCTGTCACGTATCTTAATCCATACATTATCGATCATATTAAATGAAAACAAACTGAGTTCTGGCAGACAGATTTTCATTTTCTCTGCAGGATTAATTTCCATGAATCAACCTCTAATATATTTTCTCTTTGTCACCTCTTTTGTCTCCGTCTGTCGCATATAGGCACACATTCGCTCATGCGCACCCACGCACACACCATTTTTTTTTTTCTGTTGAAGCCTTCTGACATTTAGTATGCTGGCCACATCAATGTCAGTAGCCGGACATAAACTAGAGAGAAGCATCTCAGGCCTCTCCACTCCTCTCCATCTCATCTCCATAGTCTGACATTTGGCCAACACTTAATCAGAGGCCTAAAACAGTGCGAGGTCAAACTGTGTATGGAATCTTAATCTGCTAGCTTCACTTTTTTACTCCCGGCCCCCTATTCTTCCTCACTCTGTTTTTGCTGCAGACTGCAGGTCTCACTTGTATTTCCCCCAGGGTCCCAGTAAGACTGGCTGCAGTAAGGGGGAGAGAGAGAGGGAGCGACTGCAGATTGTTTTGCTGTTGAAGCTGTCACTGTAGTAAGAAGGAGAACAGCTTGCCTCTCACTTCTTTGTTTTATCAAGAGACATTTATACTGCTATAACTCACACCAGCCCTACAATCTCTTAAGATAAATGTCAACAGCACTAGCTACATTTTCTAAAAGTACATTTTAATGTCGGCCTACTTTGAAATGTGAATTTACTAAAATGCCTAAAGATAAGAAAAGAGTGACAATGATTTTTAAAGAGATAAACAAGTTATAAGAATACAGATTTGATGTCCCGACTAGACAGGGCTCCATTCTAAGGTAATGTTCAGAATGTCCAGAGAGCGATAACGATAACCCCGAATTTTCCATGTTCAATATAGTTTCTAAATCGGCCCTGGAATTGAAATTTACTCTTGACGCTTGTAGCAATGGAGAATCTATCACTCACCCTTTGATGCTTTGGAGGGCACAGAGACATCACTTGTGTCAAACCCGGCCCCACCCCTCCCCCTCGGACAGAGATGCCCCCATGCTACACCTCTCCAAGGCCAAAAATAGAGTAAAGGATATGCTGAATGGAGAAGACAGGCAGGTGAGCAATATAATAATATTAGCACTGCAGAGCAAAATAGCAATACCACTTAGTAAAAAAACTGAAAACCTATTTTAAAAAAGATTGAAAATATTTTCCTAATTCTGAACGCTAGGTAGAAGGTAATTTAAATCAGGTTCATAAGTGGCAGCAACAAATGCCTGCAAGTTCTCCATCTTTACAGGACCTTGGCGGTTGCAATGAATGAATCCTAGGGTTTAAATAAGACTCATTTCTGGTGAATTACCTTATGACAGACATAAAATAACAACTTGATACAAGATTAATTATCCAAGAGACTAATATGAGCCATTTTTGTAACAATGTTTCATAGAAACAACTCAATTAATGTAGTCTTAAATTAAAAATATACAACTGAAATATAACATTTACATAAGTTTTCAGACCCTTTACTCAGTACTTTGTTGAAGCACCTTTGGCAGCGATTACAGCCTTGAGTCTTCTTGGGTATGACGCTACAAGCTTGGCACACCTGTATTTGGGGAGTTTCTCCAATTCTTCTCTGATGATCCTCTCAAGCTCTGTCAGGTTGGATGGGGAGCGTTGCTGCACAGCTATTTTCAGGTCTCTCCAGAGATGTTCGATCGGGATCAAGTCCGGGCTCTGGCTGGGCCACTCAAGGACATTCAGAGACTTGTCCTGAAGCCAATCCTGCGTTGTCTTGGCTGTGTGCTTAGGGTCGTTGTCCTGTTAGAAGGTGAACCTTCGCCCCCAGTCTGAGGTCCTGAGCTCTCAGGAGCAGTTTTTCAACCTGACTAGTCTCACAGTCACTGCCACTGAAAACATCCCCACAGCATGATGCTGCCACCACCATGCTTCACCGTACGGATGGTGCCAGGTTTCCTCCAGACGTGACACTTGGCATTCATGCCAAAGAGTTACATCTTGGTTTCATCAGACCAGAAAATCTTGTTTCTTATGGTCTGAGAGTCCTTTAGGTGCCTTTTGGCAAACTCCAAGCAGGCTGTCATGTTCCTTTTACTGAGGAGTGGCTTCCGTCTGGCTACTCTACAATAAAGGCCTGATTGGTGGAGTGCGGCAGAGATGGTTGTCCTTCTGGAAGGTTCTCCCATCTCCACAGAGGAACTCTGGAGCTCTGTCAGAGTGACCATCGGGTTCTTGGTTACCTCCCTGACCAAGACCCTTCTCCCCCAATTGCTCAGTTTGGCCGGGCGGCCAGCTCTAGGAATAGTCTTGGTGGTTCCAAACTTCTTCCATTTCAGAATGATGGAGGCCACTGTGTTCTTGAGGACCTTCAATGCTGCAGAAATGTTTTGGTACCCTTCCCCAGATCTGTGCCTCGACACAATCCTGTCTCGGAGCTCTACGGACAATTCCTTCGACCTCATGGCTTGGTTTATGTTCTGACATGCCCTGTCAACGGTGGGACCTTATATAGACAGGTGTGTGCCTTTCCAAATCATGTCCAATCAATTGAATTTACCACAGGTGGACTCCAATCAAGTTGTAGAAACATCTCAAGGATGATCAATGGACACAGGATGCACCTGAGCTCAATTTCGAGTCTCATAGCAAAGGGTCTGAATACTTATGTAAATAAGGTATTTCTGTTTTTTATTTTTAATAAATTTGCTAAAAATTTTAAAACCAGTTTTCGCTGTGTCATTCTGGGGTATTGTGTGTAGATTGATGAGGAAAATGTTTTATTTAATCAATTTTAGAGTAAGGCTGTAACATAACAAAATGTGGAAAAAGGGGTCTGAATACTTTCTGAATACACTGTATTCATCTGTATTGTGTGTTAGTAGTGGAGATTCAATCTAAACAGCAGAAAGCTCCATAATCTCACTGCATTTGTTGCCAGACTCAGGGATATTAGGGGTGGTGCGGATTAGGATAAAACTAGCATTGTTGTTTACCTGGATATATGCTGTCACACAATAGAAAAACAAACCACCAGATGCTGCATAGCACATTACAGTCTAGTAAGTGTTTTTTTTACACACATC